>NC_047108.1:89310833-89674686 GCF_902500255.1 Thalassophryne amazonica | reverse complement strand
GGCTTTGGGTCCTGGATGGCAACCACCCACACAGACAACTGTCCTTTCTCACCACTCAAAAGTAACCATCTATCTGCAGCATCCAGATGAAATGTGAGAAACCCCTTTGTTTTCTTCAATCGCCGGGGTTCTCAACACCGGGGAACCCACATGCTGGATCGTCCTCAGTAAAACCCACATTTTGTACCCTTTAGCGTAAAATTAAATTTTATTTTCAAGTTAAACATACTTTGTACGTAACTAAATGGACTGCATTCATATAGCGCGTTTCCATCTGAATCAGAAGCTCAAAGCACTTTTACATTCACTCAGCTGCACACCACGAGCAATTGTGGGATTATAGACATTGCCCAAGGGCCCTTGGTGATTTTCTAGTGTGGCAGGTGTTTGAACCAAAAATCCTCTGGTCTCTAGCCCACCGCTCGAATAGACCGTCACCTCCCCAACATATAACAGTAAATATGTTTAGTATATCTTCAGCGTGAGCTGTGTGATGGAAAGACAGATACCTGCTCTCTGTAGGTTGGATGAGAGCAGCATCACACCATCAAATGAATAATTTTTGGCTGCCAACTTTAAATGAGACATCGTAACCTCTTTTCAGCAAGCTGATATTGCTCATCAGGTTTCTCGAAATACAGATATTGAAGTTTGGAGGTATAAAACACTCCAAAAGCAGTGGTGGTCTTGGTATCAACCAGATCTACACTATGGAAATTAAAACAAAGTGGAAAAAACAAACTCATTCCAAACTGCATGCAACTTCATCCACACCTGCTCCTGATTTCCATCATACATGTGATGATAAGATCATTCCCTGCAATAAGCCAGGACATGCTGACCAGGTGGCAGACAAATGACATGTAAGCTCAACCACACCTGCTCCTAATATTCACCATTCAGTCAGACTCATTGCTTTTCTGTTATCCTGCTAAGTTGGACTCACTGATTTTTCTATCCTGTCACTTGTGGCAATTTCCAGGTTACAGGAGGGGAACAACAATGTTATTGTCCCCAATGTGGAAATTTGCCTTTGGGACAACCCTATTACTGACATTTTGAGTCTATTCTGAGGCTTTTCCAAAGCTTCAGAATAGACAGTAAAGTTCCACATCCAAAAAAAAAAAAAAATGCTTCCTAATCTTTAAGCATGTGTTCCTGCACCTGTTGCTTTAAATGTAAAGGAACAGCTGCTCACTATGTAACATATCTTTCAAAGGGAGTCCTCTCTGTACGTCTCTCACAATCAGTAACGTCTGACAGACGACAGACTAACTCATTGGGTATGTTTCACAGTGCAAAGAGGGGGCCCAGTATAGACTTCTGCGACACATGTCACTCAAGTCTAAAACAAGCCATTTCATACCTACCTTTCGCTTTTAGTGAGAGATTTTCCACTTGTACTATTATAGAATATTGTGACTTTAATCATACAATCCCTGGCAAAAATTATGGAATCACCGGCCTCGGAGGATGTTCATTCAGTTGTTTAATTTTGTAGAAAAAAAGCAGATCACAGACATGACACAAAACTAAAGTCATTTCAAATGCAACTTTCTGGCTTTAAGAAACACTATAAGAAATCAAGAAAAAAAGATTGTGGCAGTCAGTAACGGTTACTTTTTTAGACCAAGCAGATGAAAAAAAATATGGACTCACTCAATTCTGAGGAATAAATTATGGAATCACCCTGTACATTTCCATCCCCAAAACTAACACCTGCATCAAATCAGATCTGCTCGTTGACACTGACCCTATGTCATGAAATTGACCCTATGTGTCTTTTTGCAAGGAATGTTTTCACAGTTTTTGCTCTATGGCAAGATGCATTATCTTCTTGAAAAATGATTTCATCATCCTTAAACATCAGAAAAGTGTCCAAAATATCAACGTAAACTTGTGCATTTATTGATGATGTAATGACAGCCATCTCCCCAGTGCCTTTACCTGACATGCAGCCCCATATCATCAATGACTGTGGAAATTTACATGTTCTCTTCAGGCAGTCATCTTTATAAATCTCATTGGAACGGCACCAAACAAAAGTTCCAGCATCATCACCTTGCCCAATGCAGATTCGAGATTCATCACTGAATATGACTTTCATCCAGTCATCCACAGTCAGTTTTGAGACATATTGCTTTAAGTTTTCTGTCTTGACACTTTGATGTCTTCCTTGGTCTACCAGTATGTTTGCCTTTAACAACCTTCCCATGTTGTTTGTATTTGGTCCAGAGTTTAGACACAGCTGACTGTGAACAACCAACATCTTTTGCAACATTGCGTGATGATTTACCCTCTTTTAAGAGTTTGATAATCCTCTCCTTTGTTTCAACTGACATCTCTTGTGTTGGAGCCATGATTCATGTCAGTCCACTTGGTGCAACAGCTCTCCAAAGTGTGATCACTCCTTTTTAGATGCAGACTAACGAGCAGAAATGATTTGATGCAGGTGTTAGTTTTGGGGATGAAAATTTACAGGGTGATTCCATAATTTATTCCTCAGAATTGAGTGAGTCCATATTTTTTTTCCTCTGCTTGGTCTAAAAAAGTAACCGTTACTGACTGCCACAATCTTTTTTTCTTGATTTCTTATAGTGTTTCTTAAAGCCAGAAAGTTGCCATTTGAAATGACTTTAGTTTTGTGTCATGTCTGTGATCTGCTTTTTTTCTACAAAATTAAACAACTGAATGAACATCCTCCGAGGCCGGTGATTCCATAATTTTTGCCAGGGGTTGTATGTATCACGAAACCCCAACAATATTTTACTGTAAAAAGTCAACATAAAAGAGTTGAGCACTATATGACCCCTTTAACCTTACCACCTGCCTTATTTTGGCTTGTCAGTATCTAATAAATAAAAAGTGAAATTTCCCATCAATGGGACACACAGGCTTAGAAGGGTTTAATACAGTACACCTCGGTTTTAGAACAACTCGATGTATACTCAACAAAAATATAAACGCAACACTTTTGGTTTTACTCCCATTTTGTATGAGATGAACTCAAAGATCTAAAAATGTTTTCACATACACAATATCACCATTTCCCTCAAATATTGTTCACAAACCAGTCTAAATCTGTGATAGTGAGCACTTCTCCTTTGCTGAGATAATCCATCCCGATTAGACACCATGATTAGTGCACAGGTGTGCCTTAGACTGTCCACAGTAAAAGGCCACTCTGAAAGGTGCAGTTTTATCACACAGCACAATGCCACAGATGTCGCAAGATTTGAGGGAGCGTGCAATTGGCATGCTGACAGCAGGAATGTCAACCAGAGCTGTTGCTCGTGTATTGAATGTTTATTTCTCTACCATAAGCCGTCTCCAAAGGTGTTTCAGAGAATTTGGCAGTACATCCAACCAGCCTCACAACTGCAGACCACGTATAACCACACCAGCCCAGGACCTCCACATCCAGCATGTTCACCTCCAGGATCGTCTGAGACCAGCCACTCGGACAGCTGCTGAAACAATCGGTTTGCATAACCAAAGAATTTCTGCACAAACTGTCAGAAACCGTCTCAGGGAAGCTCATCTACATGCTCGTCGTCCTCATCGGGGTCTCGACCTGACTCCAGTTCGTCGTCGTAACCGACTTGAGTGGGCAAATGCTCACATTCGCTGGCGTTTGGCACGTTGGAGAGGTGTTCTCTTCACGGATGAATCCCGGTTCACACTGTTCAGGGCAGATGGCAGACAGCGTGTGTGGCGTCGTGTGGGTGAGCGGTTTTCTGATGTCAATGTTGTGGATCGAGTGGCCCATGGTGGCGGTGGGGTTATGGTATGGGCAGGCGTCTGTTATGGATGAAGAACACAGGTGCATTTTATTGATGGCATTTTGAATGCACAGAGATACCGTGACGAGATCCTGAGGCCCATTGTTGTGCCAACATCCAAGAACATCACCTCATGTTGCAGCAGGATAATGCACGGCCCCATGTTACAAGGATCTGTACACAATTCTTGGAAGCTGAAAATGTCCCAGTTCTTGCATGGCCGGCATACTCACCGGACATGTCGCCCATTGAGCATGTTTGGGATGCTCTGGACCGGTGTATACGACAGCGTGTACCAGTTCCTGCCAATATCCAGCAACTTCGCACAGCCATTGAAGAGGAGTGGACCAACATTCCACAGGCCACAATTGACAACCTAATCAACTCTATGCGAAAGAGAAGTGTTGCACTGCATGAGGCAAATGGTGGTCACACCAGATACTGACTGGTATCCCCCCCCAATAAAACAAAACTGCACCTTTCAGAGTGGCCTTTTATTGTGGGCAGTCTAAGGCACACCTGTGCACTAATCATGGTGTCTAATCAGCATCTTGATATGGCACACCTGTGAGGTGGGATGGATTATCTCAGCAAAGGAGAAGTGCTCACTATCACAGATTTAGACTGGTTTGTGAACAATATTTGAGGGAAATGGTGATATTGTGTATGTGGAAAAAGTTTTAGATCTTTGAGTTCATCTCATACAAAATGGGAGCAAAACCAAAAATGTTGCGTTTATATTTTTGTTGAGTATTTTTAATGAAAAATGTATCACTTTTCGAACAATGTCTTGGTTCGTGAACACCTCCGCTGTAGTAGGTGATGGTAATACACTGTGTTTGCAATCCACCAATAAACTCTAAAGAAGAAGAAGGACTTCTTTCTTCCACTTGCGAAATATAGTGAAGATTCATCCCATCCTGTCTATGGCTGATGCTGAGACCCTGATCCATGCATTTATCTCTTCTAGATTGGACTACTGCAATGTTCTCTTTTCTGGGTTACCGCAGTCCAGCATTAGGTCTCTCCAACTGGTTCAAAATGTTGCAGCCAGACTTTTGACATGAAGCAGAAAGTTCAACCACATTACACACATTTTGGCATCTCTTCACTGGCTTCCTGTCCCAGTGAGATCAGATTTTAAGGTTCTACTAACCTATAAATTTATTCATGGACTGGCACTTCCCTACCTAGCTGACCTAATTAAACCTTACGTACCGGCCCAGGCTTTACGTTCTCAGGGTGCAGGACTACTTTGTGTCCCTAGGGTGAATAAGAAGTCTGCGGGTCACAGAGCTTTCTCTTATCGTGCCCCTGTTCTGTGGAATGATCTCCCTGTGTCAATAAAACAGTCAGATTCTGTGGAGACTTTCAAGTCCAGACTTAAGACACACTTCTTTTCCCTTTCATATGGCTAGCATACTGGTACAGTTTTGTTTTACGCTTTTTACTCTTTTAATTCATTTATTAGTAATTGGAGCGGGCTGCGGCCTCAACTTTACCTAAATCTGGGTCTTTTAGTGAAGCTTAGGGCTAGCGGCCGGCGATCACCTTAGTATTCCTGTTTTTTCTTGATTAATGCTGGCAAATTATACAGTATTTTTTGTCTTTCTGATGCCTGATTCTGTTTTTTTTCTCTGTTTAAGGTGCAGCTCCATCCCGAGATGGGAGTTGTATTTGTTTTGGCGACCCTCCTGTCCTGTGCACCAACAGCAATTCTTGTATATTCGTCCGTGAATTGTTCTGTGAATTGTTTCTGTAATTTATGTTTGTAGCATGGCCCAAGCAGAGGGTCACCCCTTTGAGTCTGGTCTGCTTGAGGTTTCTTCCTCAGAGGGAGTTTTTCCTTACCCACTGTTGCTCTGGGGGTTGGTAACGTTAGACCTTACCTGTGTGAAGTGCTTGAGGCAACTGTGTTGTGATTTGGTGCTATATAAGTGAAAATAAATTGAAACTGAAATTGAAATTGGAACACTGGTTCAGTTTAACAACAAGTCGGTTTAAAAACAACATTTGGAACCAATTAAGCTCTAAAACCGAGGTTCCACTGTATATGTTTTTAAAGGTATGTGAGTACCTTGCTTAAAATATGAAGCTGATGAGGATGTGATGTGGGGGGAAACAAAAGTGGATTAGAGCCCAGACGTAAGCATTAAATGTAGTAATAACTGGAGAAACACCTCTATGGTGCGTGTTTAAGAGCAGATCGTGTGAGGCGGGCTTGAAGTAGTAGACAAATTATGTGAAGGGACGCGATGCAGAGGATGGATGGACTGGGCTGATGCATTTTAGCATAACGTTGGTCTGTTTTCAGTGCAGAGATCTGTGTTGTAACCCAACCCTGCCACTTACACAGCTCTTTCCCTAAAAGCAACAATTTATTCTGCAGCCTGTTTAATCTCGGCCGTGTCGCCCTGAACCCTGGCACGGATACAGATACTGACACCACCTGTTAAACAATGTCGCCGACCGAACGGTCCCCTCTAAAAATTGGTCCGCCCTGCCTTCACTGTGCTTTCACTGAAACTTAGACTAACTCTCTGAGTCTGACTCTCTACATCCAAAGCAATCAAAAGGAATAATGTGATTATTAACCATCAGATGACAAATTAAAACCTCTTAAATCATTCTAAAGTCAGTTTTAAGCAGAAACAAGGCGATAATCGGCGGATCGTTACTGACGCTCTGAAATGACGTAGGAACGGCAGCATGAAAATTCAGTAAGGTATATCTTATATATTATATTCCAATTCAAAGGTGGAACTATGCCAGTATACAAAGGTATATCTAAATATCTAAAAAGGAAGAGTAACATAGAAGAGTAGAATAGAGTAGAGTAGAGCCACTTAGGTGCCTGGTCTTGAGATCCAGGGATGGTAGGTTGAAAAACTTTTTTATCCCATGGGAACTCTCCCTACCCACCCAAGCAGCTCAAGAAAAAGGTATATATAATATAATAAGTAATAAGACATAAGAAGGATAAGACATCACAGGAGAAGATGTTATCAAACACAAAGGAACCAAACTATTTTGTAAGCTATGATGAACATTGCTAAGGCCCGCTAGATAAGCTAACGTTAGCTGTTAGGTATAACTAATTGTACCCCACTCCTCCAATATTTACTTAAATATAATAACATTAAAAAGGGGGGAACAGGAAAAAGCATGTAGAAATGTATATGGAGACATAAGTACATATATTTGCAGAAAAGAGAAAAACGGCGGGCGTTTTAATCACCAAACCTGCAGCTGCTAGTTTTACACGTCTTGTTGTTTCTTCTTCTTCTGCTATATTTTTAACAGTATTCAGTAGCTTCGCCCTCGTGTGGGAACACGTAATTACTGCTGATCATCCCTAGTAACCACTTAAAGCGTTAAACATTAAACTAGCTGTCGCAGTCCGATCACTCCCCCCCCATCTTTTATTATGAAATAAGGCTGAATTTATGTGGAAATGATTGTTGTACAAAAGCTTCTGATATCTGTAGCTGAGATAGATGATGACTGGAGTGCAGTTTTAAGTGGTGAATTGGTGTTGATCTTCAGAAATGACGCATGTGCAGTGAAGGCAGGATGGACCGTTTTTTAAGGGGGACCGTTCGGTCAGCGGCACCGGCCGTCGTCATCTGTCAAAAAAATAATCCAATTTTCCCGACAGAACACATTCTGAACACAGTGTAGGTCTCCTGAATGAAGACACATCATCCTAATTTGTTGTCACCTACCTTGCGCCCCACCTCGTTGTTGTGGAGGTTCATGAGAGTCCTGGCGTTCTGTTTGACCTCCCGAGCATCGATAAAAACTTTGGAGAAGCCCAAGCCGTAGCTGATGTCTGCAGAGCAGCCTCCCCACTTCCCAGCCTGCTCTCTCTGCTGTAGAATCCCTGCTTCTCCTTGTCACAGCTACAGTCACTCAGGTTACCCTGCGTGCAGGCGGCGGTAATGGCGTGGGCCACCCCCGCCGCAATGATGGCGTAGGTGAACGCAGCCTCTTTACTGCCTAAGGCACGAGGAGAAAGAAACGGGTGAATCAAACGTTACTGTGCAAATGTTGTGCTTCTACAGTCTAACTGTGATACTTTTAAATACAAAAGAGTTTAATTATTAGCGATATGTGCGCTTACATCATAGCGTTACTGACATCATTCAAGGGCCGCAGAGTTTTGTAACCTGACCTGGAAACTGTCCGGCTTGTGAACCAAAATGGCTGCTAACGGTATAGTAAACAAAGAAGTATGAATAAGAGGGTTGTCGGGAAGGAAGAACTATTGATCCGTTCAGAAAGTGTCACATTGTGTGTGACATCAGAATCTTCATCCTGCCGTTATCTCTGCCAGGCCCGGCTAACAAATGATTTACACATGCCGAAATATCGGCAGATAACTAAGGTTAATCCCACAGGACTCGTAGATCCTGAACATACGTTTTGAGTCAAATAAAAACTGCATAATATGGAGAGAAATCGTTGTGTATATTGTACGGTGCAAAGGTTCTGCACATATTTACCGAGCATAAATCAAAAATGAAAAACAAAATGACTTATTAATAAATATAATCATTTAAATTGTGGAAAACCATAGGCGGCTCCAAGGTGAGGCTTGATTGGGGCTGTAGCCCCCAGGATTTCAGTAACTCCATCAAAACTCTACAAGAATCTTGCCATTTGACATTCAAAAGCCAGAGTTTAATTGTAGAACTTATCACAACCATTTCCTGACTGACCTGCCCTATAGCACCCCCATATTCCACAGCACGCATGACATATTGTTTGTGCACTGCACTGAGTTTCAAACTGCAACTCGGCAAGTCCAGTCCACGCGCATAAGCAAGATGCAAAAAACCATTCCATTTAGTCTGATATGAGTCTCATATGCTCATATCTTTAGTCTTGTATGCGAGCATGATTAAAAAAATGGATAATTTACTCATTAAACAGGTCAGTTCAGAAACCAGAATCTTGTGAAATGAGAAACAGCAGGACAACAGCGCCAATTTAAAGCAGAGCAGCTTATATCTTGGCTGTAATGTTTGGTTTGAGCTCTGTAGTTTTTCTATGGTCAACATGTAGGCTTTTCTAAATGTTCTAAATTAGTATTCATGTCCTGCCAGAAGGGTGTTAGATTTTTAAACAACTATAATTGTTAGTCGATCTGTTTTGTATTGTGTGTCAATAAACATCATGAATGTAGGCGCAGTGCTACATTCATGATGTTTATTACATTTACTTTAAAATACATATGTACACATTTGCTACAAATTTTGTTGCCTACTGCTAATTAGGTCTGCCCCCATTTGGCCCCACAAGGGGGAAAAAAATCTCTGATCCGCCACTGGTGTGAATACTTTTCAACTTTTAACAGAAGAAATATTGTTTAAGATGATTAAAAATACAATTTTCTTAGGGGCCTAGAGAATAAAGAAGCAGGCTTGTGACCAGAAGGTCATAGGTTCAATTCCCTGTGTTACAGTGGGCAGCTTAAATCACAAGTCCATTTAAAATGGAATTTATGTGAAAAGCAGGGCTTATTTCATGACTTTTTTTTAAAACAATCACTTTGTTTTTGAATGATCATCAGTACTTACGTTTGAAATGTCATCTACCAGGCTGAACAACTACCGGGAAATCAAGCTTGTTTGTTTTTTGTTTGTTTGCTTTTTTGTGACTTGATTGGTTTTAAAAAAAAACAACTCTCATGCTTATTTTTTTTTACCAGTAATGTTGGGACCTTTCAAATTTTGATATTCTCTTGACACATTAATGACACAAAAGAAATTGTTTTTATCAACATGGTCCCAACAAATTTCCTAAAACTTTTTAGGAAATACTTTGTAATACTGTATTGATTAAAACAGGCTCACTCTTGCAAAGTATTTCCTTCTTCAACACTTAAAAACACCACCAGCAAATACCATCAACGCGATTTGACGTTCTTCCGGAAGTGTGTTTGAGAGTAGATCTGAGATACATTATCATTCACAGACAAAACCCTCTGATTATAATATCCATCATATCTATATGTAAATAAACTCATCTTGTCTGTTTGTTCAAAACAAACATCATATCTTCTTCAGGTTTCCTCCTGCCACCAGTATCACGATGTAAACCTGATATGTTTTTGATAAGGGTTTTTTTTGGATGCTTGCCCTCACCATTGAAAGAGAAAGAGAGAAAGGAAAAAAAAACTCATATTGAGGCATCAATTATGTCAACGTTTTATTGACTCGATGGGCTCGGAGCCAAAAAAACAAGGTGTGTCGGTGCACTGACTGACTGCACCGTTGTTAATTTTTCCCCTTGAGTTCTGAGTGCATGGGTTCACCACAAGAGATGGAATGAATTCTTCACAGTCGTGTAATGACTAGAAGATAGGTGAAGCACAGTTGACTGTAAAAATGTATTAGAGTATGTAGAAGCCCCACATGACTGCATTTTACTTTTAAATACTTCACACTGTTTTGCCGCTGTACTGAATCTGACTGTAACTTCAAAGCTAAATCAAAGAAACACCATGAGTTCAACGCTGACGGATATCGTATTACCAGCGAGCATTACGCCAGTTCGCTGGTCAGTCTTCCTTCACTTTAAGAACAATTGCAGGTTGTGCACACTGTTCAGCCTGAGCACCAACAATGCCATTCATTTATAACCCTTCAGCTTCTTTGTTAATCTGATCGGTGAAGCCAATCTATTTGCCATGGCTGTCCAAACTGCGGACTTAAATTTTTCCATGGTGCACAATAAAATGGGCCCAATCCGCCCATTCATATGGGGGGGGGAGATCGTCAAATACCAATTTTGAATTCAACAGTGTGACAAAATAATCGCTTCTTTTCCAACAAAGGCACGCCAGATGGTCTTAAATAGGAAATGGACTGCATTTATGTAGCACTTTTACCCATCTGAATCAGAAGGGCGAAGAGCTTTACATTGATGCCTTACATTGCCATGCTAAACACTTAACTGCACACCGGGAGCAATTAGGAGATTAAGGACCTTGCCCAAGGACCCTTAATGATTTTCCGGTCAAGGTGGAAGGGGGTTGTGAACCAAGTATACTCTGGTCTCAAGCCCACTGCTTAACCACCAGACCATCACCTCCCCTCCCTCAAACAGCTGGTGAGAGTCAGCAGCCGTTATGTGACAGTATGGTACCATTTTTGTATGCATCAAGTATTTCCAATGCCTTCTTGGGATCTGTGTCCATAATGGTGTTTTTCAAGCTACAGTGAGCAGGATTTAGAGGTGTTTATCAGCAGAAATGGAATACAGCATTCATAAACATCCATTCAATAGTTTCTAATTGTCTGCAACACTGAAACAAAGTGTTTTCTTAATTTTAGAAGGAGCACTTCATATGTACATGGGAGCAGGGCCTCCTCATGGAGGTCACCATGTTGCAGCACCATGTTGATACACAGCCCAGTCTCACATTTTTTTTTTTCACGCTCCCATCACGAAATGATTCAAATTTTCATGATGGGGTTTTTTTTTAACTCACTATTACTAACCCTACTCCTACCCCCAACCCTAACCTTAACCATAATCTAACCCTACCCCTTCCCCTAACCACAACCACCCCGCCCCCCCCCCCACTGCAGCCATCACAGAATAAATTGAATTTGTGCTGCCATGACGAAAATTTTGCACTTTTTGTGACAATATGACAAACCAATAGAATAATGTATCATGACAATCCGTGAGACTGGGTTGTAATACAGTAGCCCTAATGGGACATACTTACTCCGAATTTCACATTTTAACAGCATGAGTGGAAGACTAAAGAAAATGAAAAGGAATCATTATTTGCTTCCTCATCGATATATTCTCAAGAGACGTTTTGTATAATATATGAAAAGTAAGCACAATATTTTGTGCATATTGCTAACTTCCACATGCATGCACAACACACGTTTCACATTTAACGTTCAGAAATATGCTTTAGCGTGTAGGTTAGGGCTAGAATAACAATAATAAGAAGTATAACATGAATGTCCATGCTTCATATTGGGGGAGGGTTTAGAAAATCTGCCATCTTTTTCGGTCATGGACACCTGTCAGCCACCTACTGGCTGGCAAATATGATATGTACAACCCCTGGCAAAGTATGGAATCACCGGCCTTGGAGGATGTTCATTCAGTTGTTAATTTTGTAGAAAAAAAGCAGATCACAGACATGACACAAAACTAAAGTAATTTCAAATGGCAACTTTCTGGCTTTAAGAAACACTATAAGAAATCAAGAAAAAAAGATTGTGGCAGTCAGTAACGGTTACTTTTTTAGACCAAGCAGAGGAAAAAATATGGAATCACTCAATTCTGAGGAAAAAATATGGAATCACCTGTAAATTTTCATCCCCAAACTAACAACTGCATCAAATCAGATCTGCTCGTTAGTCTGCATGTAAAAAGGACATGTATCACACCCTTGGAGAGCTGTTGCACCAAGTGGACTGACATGAATCATGGCTCCAACACGAGAGATGTCAATTGAAACAAAGGATGAGGATGATCAAACTCTTAAAAGAGGGTAAATCATCACGCAATGTTGCAAAAGATTGTTCACAGTCAGAGTGTCTAAACTCTGGACCAACATACAAACACATGGGAAGGTTGTTAAAGGCAAACATACTGCTAGACCAAGGAAGACATTCAAAGCGTCAAGACAGAAAACTTAAAGCAATATGTCTCAAAAATCGAAAAATGCACAACAAACAAATGAGGAACGAATGGGAGGAAACTGGAGGTCAACGTCTGTGACCGAACTGTAAGAAACCAGCCTAAAGGAAATGGGATTTACATACAGAAAAGCTAAACAAAAGCCATTATTAACACCTAAACAGAAAAAAAACAAGGTTACAATGGGCTAAGGAAAAGCAATCGTGGACTATGGATGACTGGATGAAAGTCATATTCAGTGATGAATCTTGAATCTGCATTGGGCAAGGTGATGATGCTGGAACTTTTGTTTGGTGCCGTTCCAATGAGATTTATAAGATGACTGCCTGAAGAGGAACATGTAAATTTCCACAGTCATTGATGATATGGGGCTGCATGTCAGGTAAAGGCACTGGGGAGATGGCTGTCATTACATCATCAATAAATGCACAAGTTTACGTTGATATTTTGGACAATTGAAAGGATGTTTGGGGATGATGAAATCATTTTTTCAAGATGATAATGCATCTTGCCATAGAGCAAAAACTGTGAAAACTTCCCTTGCAAAAAGCAACATAGGGTCAATGTCAACGAGCAGATCTGATTTGATGCAGGTGTTAGTTTGGGGGATGAAAATTTACAGGGTGATTCCATAATTTTTTCCTCAGAATTGAGTGATTCCATATTTTTTTCCTCTGCTTGGTCTAAAAAGTAACCGTACTGACTGTCACAATCTTTTTTCTTGATTTCTTATAGTGTTTCTTAAAGCCAGAAAGTTGCCATTTGAATGACTTTAGTTTTGTGTCATGTCTGTGATCTGCTTTTTTTCTACAAAATTAAACAACTGAATGAACATCATCTGAGGCCGGTGATTCCATAATTTTTGCCAGGGATTGTATATATATATATATACACACACACACACACACACACACACATCTGCAACCGCCTAGTACAAGGTGGGGTACACCCAGGACAGGACACCAGTCTGTCACAGAGCCACAAACAGACAAAGAAAGTCACACGCACACCTATGGACAACTTGAAGATTCCAATCCACCTAACCTGCATCTCTTGGATGTGGAGGAAACCGGAGCACCCGGAGGAGGAAACCCACGCAAACACGGGAAAACATGCAAACTCCACACAGAAAGGCCACAGGCGGGAATTGAACCCATGACCTTCTCACTGTGAGCAACAGTGCTAACCACTAAACCACCATTGCTTGCCCTATATATATATATATATATATTATATATATATATATATATAATTTTTTCTGGGTTTTTTTTTTATATTTACTATGAATTTTTCATGATGAAGATCGGTGTTGGCTATACAATGTGTAATAGACCAATATGTCTACAAGTTGCTGGAGGCCGAGTTAACAAGTTTGAGAATGCTCATTTTTGTGAAATGGAGTATTACACATATTGTTATCACAAAAGAAGGTAAAGGAACATGAATGCCCATCATGAAAATAGCAAAAACAAGAAGGCAAACATAGTTGTGAGCTTTGATCGCAGAATGCAAATTGCAACCTCACTACTAGATGAGGCCAAAACCTACAACACTGTAGCTTTAAAAATATATACATCCTTATGTCTTATTACGGATGCCTTCAGAGGTCTTTAGTACGTATGTATACCCAATGGCAGAATATTAACCAAACAAGGACCTTCAAAACTGTCATAATTTCAGTGTCCACTGAAACCCATCTGTTCTTTTTGTTCTGGGCAGGAGTGGACTAAATTGATCTTATTTATTTCTCTCATTTAGCACTAAGTCTTGCTTTCCTCTTGGCGTTCCCTCTGGCTGTAACTTATACCCGTGGTAAGATCGACATTCTTACAGTGAGAGCCACAGCACCCAATTCTAGACAGGATAAAGACCAGTTGAGAATGCATCTCCAGAGACTCCATCGGGATGAAAAGAAAAGCTGCCAACATTCACAAGAGCTTTGTTACAGTGCTGGCCTCGGAAAGCTTTTATATCCAGGCCTTAGTCTGTGAGCTGAATACAAGGCCTGGTGTAAATGACACTTGCTCCTTGTGGGATGCTCTTATGGATGCAGCAATAGAGGTCAGGAAATAATGTGTTTGTAGATAATCCGGCGCAGTTTTCCTTGAAAAGCTTTTAATGGTAGTAGATATATAATATACAAATATATTTTATCAGTGCAACAGGTCAGAAAAATTCCAGTTTTTTTCGCAGGGTGATTGGAAGGCTGTGCGTAATTTACGCACAAAGCGCACGCCTCCAGGCACGAGATGACTATTTTTTTTTTTTTGGGGGGGGGGGGGGGTGCTTAAAAAAGTTTCAAATTGCAAAGGAACTTTAACAGTCCGGTAACATACCCACTTTCAACTCTTTTCCGAAGACTGTCCTCTCTCCAAGCGCGGAGCAGTTCCAGCGGCCGTTTTTGAACTGGAACTGGCACTCGTTGATGCCCATTTGGACTCCCTCTCCGATGACGATAATGGCATCGGGGCGACTTTGACAGATAATCCGCTGTCTGGGAGCCAAACCGGGTATCTTGTTACAGATTATACTCGCACCCAGAGCCACCACCGACGAGAAGCCACTGTGGACGGAAGATGGATGTAACTGAGAAAATACATCTCTCAAACTCTTTACTGTCTGCGTGCCACAAAACAGTTTTGTTTTCTTTTTTTTCTTTTTTTAAATCCTGCAGGAAAATGACCTATTAGTGCAAGAATATATTAACTTTACAACAAACATTACTGGTTATCAGTCGACACGCTTCAAGTGATTTATTTGCCAAAAAAGAAAAAATCAGATGGTTTGAGGCGCAACAAGCATTTCCCCACAAATGCGCACAATGTGGACTGAAACAGCCGAACTCATTCTCACCCGATTTTTAAATAAATAATTCCAAGGCAAAGTAAAACTCGTAAAATCCAGCGTCTCGTTCTCCGACTCATCGCGGCTCCGCAGTTTCATGCAACGACTGAACGGAGCTGATGAAGTAACTCGCTTCTTCTCCGATCGATCTCAGCTCAGGTAGTATACTCCAAAGGAAATCCAAACGTCGAGGAAGAAGAAGAAGGGAGGAAAAAACCCCCGAAATAAATAAAAGGCACGCGCTATATAATATGCCACCTATAGGACATCATCTGATGTCCCCTTTAGGTGGCCCCCTTTGTTGGGGCCCTCTTGTCATTGTGAGGGTGTCACAGGTAACCCTCGAGGTGAGCAAGTGCGCTCATGTGTTGTTGGCTCCCCCCCCCCCCCCCCTCTCTCTCTCTCTCTCTCTCTCACACACACACACACACACACACACACACACACACACACACACACACACACACACACACACACACACACACACACACAGCTCCCCTGCTACCCGCAGGTCCTGGTTATATATCTGCTTCATCTATCTGGGGCGTGTTCACAGGAGACATGGGCCCTGAGGAATCCCGCTGGGGCTGAATCTCAGCTCGCACGCACGCACGCACGCACGCACGCGCCTCCTCTGACAAATAATAATAATAATAATAATAATAACTAAAAGTTTCTTTACAGTTTTCCCCCAAACTGACGTTATTTAATTGCCACTTGAAAATAAAAATGCTCTATTGCTTTACAAAAAAAGGAGCAAATAAGTTGAACGTATATATTAAAACTGGTGGCTAAATCAAGCAGTTATTACACAGACACCTACATTTATTCAACACATTTTCTGTTTGTTTGTTTGTTTGTTTTTTAACCTGATGCACACTTTTATTTCATCAGAAATGGCTTTGCTCCGCTTTCCTTTTATTATGGCGACATCTGGCGGTGTGTCATGTTGCTGTTGAATTGTTCCTCTTTTGTTTCCGTAGTTCAGCACTTAAGGAGTGAGACAGAGAGATAATTTACTCGCTGGTTTCACATTGACCGATTTACCGAATCCGGATATTGATGGATCCTGATGGAAATCCCTGCTTGATTGCGGATTGTCTGATTTATATTTTTACGTTCCTGGATGAGGATGATTTAGTGAGAGCCTCTGCTGTTTGTAAGGTAAGGGGCGTTCTCTTTGCGGAAGTAAAGAGCGAACTCCTTTTATGTATTTTTTTTTATTATTGTTATTTATATTGTAGGATTGGCATGAAGCTGCAGAGACCGCTTGGTTATGGAGGTGAGATTGTGATTTTTATTTATTTATGTGAAACTTTGTGACAGAAACGAATGAAAGTAATAAAAAACTTAACAAAAACGCAGTGATCCTTCTGTTTACTTTCACTTCTTTTTCATTACAGACAGTATGAGGCTAAGATAGTCATCCAACTTCATTTAATTTTGTTAATATAATCCATTCCTGCATTAAAGGCCTGCAGCACATTAAAAATAAAAGTTCGGCCTGGGGCAATTTTTTTTCCAAATATAAAGATTAAATAATTACTTTTACATTTTTCTTGAGACAAGTCAGGGATGACACATGAACATGAACATCAATGATTAAGAAATAAAAACAGTATGGTGCTGTATGGGTGTTAAGTGAGGGAAGCCACCAAGATAGGTCTGAAAGAACTGTAGGCTTAGACATAGAGTACTGTGCAAATGTTTTAGGCACATTTAATCATCATAAAAGCATGAAAAAAAATAAATATTCATACATAAATGAAATGTGTGATGAATTTCAACTTTAATAATCATTATGAAAATGGGTTCTATTTACGTGTGATTTTTTTTTCAGTAAGTCACACCAGAGGATAAGTCAGGGACCTCAACCAACTATTTTACAACAACCCGATTTAAAGTATGAGTAATTATGTTTACAGTCATTTAGTATTGCTTCATCATTTGCAACTGTGTGTGTGTGTGCATGCGTGCGTGCGTGCATGTGCATGGTAGTCTACTGGCCAGTACACTTACAAAGAAACTTTTATTATTATTATCATGGAATAAAAAAATAGCTCAAATATTTACTTTTGTTGGAATTATTTTGTGCTGACATGCCAATAAAAAATTGGCATGGGGGAGGGGCATCAAGCAGCACTTTTATTATAACTCTGAATGCCTAAAAGGTTTGCACAGTTTTATATATATATTTCTATATTATAATAGCCAAGTGGTTTCTGTGTGCGTGCATGTGTATGGCTTCAATCACAGAGAAACCAGAAAGAGCAGACATTTTGCCATTTGGCGTATGGATTTTGGGTCAAGGATGAAAAATGCGAAAATGGAAAGTTGATAGGACAAATACTTTTGGAGAAATTTGCAATTTTAGCTAACCAGTAAACAATAGGCATTGTGCTGCAATGCACCATGGGAGTTTGGGATTTGGGGATTTTAAATGTTATTGTGGTTCATGTTAGTTTAACAGTGTTGTGTTATTGGTTTATTGTGTTTTTGTAGTTCAACTGGTTTAGTCAGGTTAGTTAAGTGTCATGTTGGCGTTACCATGAGTGAAAAGTGTCTTGTGTTTGACTTCCGCCAACTGTCTCTGTTTGTGCATGTCTAAAAATAGAAGCACCTGCTTGCTGCAGAATACGGAATGTGTGTGTGTGCGTGCACTTCCGATAATTATCAAAGATAAAGTTTTCATTATCAGATTATCTTTTCAGATAACTTTGAAAACCATTATCGGACTAATTATCTTCCGATGAATTTAGACTGATAACGTAGTAAACAAAGGTGAACACATGTGCAGTTCTACCCTCTGCAAACAGTCAAGAGCTGTTTCTATAAGAAACCACTCTATCCTCCGCAAGCAAAGGAGAACTGGTCCCCCCAAAAAAGAAACATTTCTTTTAACATCATACTGATATGCAGCCAATATCACCAAAGTCATCCAGAGGCATACATTTTTAACTTATGGTTCAAATTTTAACCAAACTTATTTTGGACAAGTTATTTAAATTAACATCACTTCTGAAGTTTTATAAAGTGAAAATATCAGATATATGTTTTAGTTTTCAAGTAATGCGCTAATTTTTAAGGTTTTAGTGTGGGCATGCTGTGCCCAGCAGTTCATTATGGGTAGGATAGGGTGATCTCAGTACGGTAATCTCAGTACGTTCACGACAGGAGAATGCATTTGAGACACTCTGATCAGGACAACAGCATTAAACTCTAGTGCCTAAAACTCTTGTGAATATATTCTCTGAGTTTATAGACGTTGTTTTTGTGTTTGCTTTTATTAAATTCCATGCATCTTAAACATAGCAAGTAGCAACACAGATTATCTGGAATTTTGTTTTGGCAAGTTTTAAAGGTCTCTACTCCCATCTGTTGGCAAGTAGTGTTCATGGCAGTGCTCATACGCTGAGCAGACACTGTACCACAGAACCACACGGTGTAAAAGTTCAGAGCGCCTGATTTATGTTCTCACACACATTGTATGTTCAAAAACCACACGTTGGACTCGATGTAAACGTAAACAGAAGCATTTTTTCAAACTTAATTTACAAAAACTCTCGATGGGAGACATCAACGTTTAAAAAATGAAACAAAAAAAAACATTACAAGACACCTCTGCGGTGTTTGCACAGGCACAAGAATATCAAACAGGTTTGTTTTTCATCTGACCATACCATCGGCGATCAGGAGGTGGTCGTGAGATGTTAAACACAGCTCGTTACTCCATGTATACTAAACGATGCAGGATGCACGATTAACCTGAAACTTGGTGCGATCCAAAAATTCTCACATGAATGAAAAAGCAGCTGGAAAAGGGCCAAAACTCGCACTGGCATCAGTAGTTGGCAGTGTCCTATTTATTTTGACACCGGTTATATCAGACGGTTATCTAATTACAACTTGGCTTTTTTTTTTTTTTACAAATAAAAAATGGCATATTTACAACAAGCACATTTATCTGTAAACACCAACACGTGACACACCTCACATTAACGTGTTGGTTTACATAGAATTAATCAACCAATCAGTGTAGCGGAGGCACATTTTACCCAGAGTGCCATCTGTCTGTGTTTGTTACAAAACTTCAGAATTATTGCATTATTCAACATTAAAAGATATATGTTATATCTTAACTTTGCACAAATGACAGAATTGACATTAATTGAGTTAATCCAGCAGTACTCATTTTATTTATTCACCAAACCATAACTCAGGAGGGCTTTATTTTCCAAGACCTTGGCCTGATGGCAGTGGTGTGATTGGTTAGAGTTGAGCTTTCTGGCTCTTCTCAGTTGTGTGTGGAAGCTATGTAGTAAACTGGAACTTCCTGCAGGGAGCAGGACACTGAAAGACAGAAGTGCTAACTTGTTTGGGTCTGTTGTCGCTTTTGATGCTTTCAGAAGCGATCATGGTGTTAAAGCTCAAAATCAGCATGTTAGTAGTTCAAACTATACCAGAGACAATTCTGGAATTTATTGGTTATCTGTAACTTCTAATACATTTTTTGGTGGTTTATTGTTTTATCTTTATCAAAGATAACTTTTCAGTTATCTGATTATCTGTTATTGAAGTTAATTTTTTTGGTTGTCTGTGCCCACCTCTGGTGTGTGTGTGTGTGTGTGTGTAACTTCAATCATGGACAAACTGTGGAGAACTGACATTTGCCATTTGGTATGCTTCTGTATTTTGGGTCATTGATAAATGATGTGAAAATTCTTGGAGAAATTATGGATATTTGCTAACGTTGCTCATTACATTCTGGACTAACACGCCATTCCAGCAGGGGGAGGTAAATCATCTTTATATTAAAAGCGTGGATGCGTGTGTGCATGAATGTATTCAGTAAGTTCGATGTAAGCACATAATACAATTGTAAATACATGGATGATACAAGAAAGTGAAACACATTTCCATTGTGGTCCATTTAAAACTCAAATGACAAAATAGAAGTAATAATAAAATAAAATAATTAATGATAATAATGAGAATAACAGTGTTTATGACACAAGAACCAAACAATTCATAAATACATTAATACAGTGAATTAACATGTAAAAAGTACATAATTAACAGGAAATAAAAGGGTTGATGTCTTCTAAAAACTGTTGAGGTCTAAGGTTCTAAAAACATTCTGGACTCACACACCATTCCAACTCGGTATAGAAACTTTGCATCATTTATTACCACCCTTGAACAATGTCAGCTACCTATTTTATAAACACTACCCAATGTAGAACTTGTGGATTCCCACACGCTATTATATATATATGTATGTATGTATGTGGTGTGTACACACACACATAAAATTTACTTAGCATCAAATATATTTCAAATCATCACAACAGCTGATATCTAGTTTGTGGTGCAACATAAGCTATAAAACAAGACAAAAAAAATAGCTTCTAATATTTCTTTTTTGAAAAAACAGATCCAAAACAGATCAAAAGTAGTACCCTGCATTTTGTTTCAGTAAAAACATACATTAAGGCTCACAGATGCTTTAAGTTGCCTCCTTGATTAATTTATTTCAGTTCAATGCCTTTGTCACACATACTATTCAGAGGGATGCAGCAGATCATAACAGGCATGTAAACGTTTAATGATGTTCTCAGGAGGATATGTCTGCAGCGATGGGGTTTCTGTAACCTTGGTGTGTTGGGGAGTGATCATGTGGAAAATGCATGGAAGAAGTATTTTTTACGACGCTCCCACTTAGAGATGAAGATGATGAAAGGCCGGTCCGGAGGTGATTATACCTGCAAAAGCCTCAGAGGCCACAGAGGTACAGTCTGCTGTTTGTGGGTGTGCACGTTTCTCTGGGATGTCATGTACATGAGTTTGTGGTCCTTCCTCTTGTGTCACTGTCTGAGCTCCAGTGTTGATTGTCCGTTAGGACGTGTGGTAGGATTGGTATACCTGCAGGGGAATTCAGCGCAGCATCCGGATCTCTGGACGAAGAGCGCCATAGTCTGCAGTGCCTCCACTGATGGAACGATCCGAGCATGGGACACACAAAATGTCAGTGCCACACCTCCAGCAGATCATTCTGCATGCTCTGTAGTATGTTCATTTTAGTAGTATCAGTAACATTGATGTTTTACATTGTGAATTGGCTCCGTGAAGCTTTTCAGTGTTTGAAATTGAATGCCTGACTTTCATACAGTGAGACCACATACAGCAAGTAGAGCTGAAAACATGAACCAAGCCACAAAATAAAGAACAAAAGCAAGTATCACATACGAAAAACCAGACAGCAAAGTATCAGGTAGTTTTCCCATCAGAAGTGAAATGCTTTCTTATCAGGAAGTCCCCAAAAAAAGCCAGCAGAGAAGCAACAGTGAACACTTTTCTCTAAATGAAATTCTATTTGCACAAAATCACAGCACATCATTGATATGTGCTGTGGGCATACCCAAGTTTTTTTTTTTTTTTTTTTTTTCCATTTTAAACTACATTGGCACATTTTATACAACAACCTTCAAAGTTTATTCAACACTTTGTGTGACTCTTTGCTTTGCTGCTCAGGGTGAAGTTCTGTGGTGCAGTCCCATGCAGAGTCCTTTGACACAGATAATAAGTGATGAACAACATGAAGTCCTGATCACCGCAGACTCCACAGGTCTCATCAAGACATGGCAGGGTCAAACTGGACAGGAGGGGGCCTCCTTTTCAACTGGATCTCCATATTGTACAATAGCACAATACAGCATTGACAACGCCTGGTTTCTGTCTGTATGTAACCTGCTGATTCACTTCAGATGTCAGGGGTTGTTACCAGCTGTAAGACTTTCATTGTTTTTTTTACCAGGTAGGGACCAGTCAAGGATCTGTGTGTACACTAGCTGGTTCAGCTTTGACTAAAAAGTCCAGTATAGTTGTGTGTGATGCCTTTAAAATCGACATTCTCTTAGTTTCACCTGACAAGAAATGGATCGCAGCCGGAACCAAAGACAGCAACGATTTAAGTCCAAAGGTATTTCTTGTTGAGTCTTATAGCCAGACTGGTCTGTTCTCCTGTGCTTTCTTGTGTTACACATCTGCACAAATGACACAAGTGACAAGTACAGTTCATGAATAAGAACTCTGAGAAACTCTCTTTATATATTCCAGGTCATCTATACTGAGAGTTTGGTCTCTCCATCAGAGGATGAAGAGCCTCTGTGCCAGTCTGTGCCCATCAATAAGTGCAGGGCAGCCGTCTTTGTACCCACCCAACCTGCCAGACTGGCCCTTATAAATCACAGCCAGCACACAAACAACAACGCCCTCACTATCTTTGATGTCAGCATGAAAAAGACGAAGTATAAGACAAAAATCCAGGGTGAGGATTGAAATATGGGCTTATTGGCACAATTTGTGGTAATGAAGCTCATCTTCGCTATTACAAATGAAAAGTTTGTTGAAATACACTACTACAGGGGTGGCCAAGTTTGGTCCTCGAGAGCCACCTTCCTGACACTCTCAGTTGTCTCCCTGCTCCAACACACCTGAATCCAATGAAAGGCTCATTAAAAGCCTGCTAACAAGGCTTTCATTGGATTTAGGTGTGTTGGAGCAGGGAGACAACTGAGAGTGTCAGGAAGGTGGCTCTTGAGGACCAAACTTGGCCACCCCTGTAGTAGTGTATTTCAACAAACTTTTCATTTGTAATAGCGAGCACTACTATTTGCGTGGGGTCTTTTTCAGTCACTTATCCAGGTTTGGTATGCAGTGGTAGCAGACTAAGCAGATTAACCCACACTTCCTTGTCCTCATCCAAGTCTTCTAACTTTTACTGGGGGATCCCAGTGCATCCCCCAAGCAATCTGCGAGATGTAATATCCCTAGTATGTCCTGGGTCTTCCTTGGGTACTCCTTCCAGTTGGACATGCCTGGAAGACCTCCTGGAGAAGACCAGGAGCCATCCTCACCAAATGTTCGAACCACCTCAGCTGGCTTCTTTCAATGCAAAGGAGCAGTGGCTCTATACTCTGAGTCCTTCCTGGATATTTGAGCTTCTCACCCTGTCACTGAGTGTAAGCCCAGATACCCAATTGAAGAACCTCCTTGACATCGCTTGTTCTTTTGTTTATTAGCCAAAGCTCATGACCATAGGTGAGGATAGGAGCATAAATTGAGAGCTTCGCTTTCTGGCTCATAGTCTTTTCTAATGCAAGTGGTCAGGTTTCTGTACGTCCTGATTCACAACACCAGAGAGGAAACCAGTTTATCTTCACCTCCAGATAGTAACCATCTATCTGGCACACCCAGGTGGTACACGGGTGGCCCCTTGGTCTTTTCAAGTTACTGGACTCCTCAGTGCTGGGGTACTTGTGCACTGGATCATACACACAGAAACACACCACATGACCCTATGTTCTCTCATGATGCAAGTAGTACACATAATCTGAGTCTTCCTAAGTAACCATTCATTAAACAAAAAGTAATTCCAGTGGTACCCAAGGATTCGCTAGAGAGACCAAGAACCAAAGACTTATAGATGTTGCCTTAGGTCACTGGTTAGCTTCCAAGTCTCATAACCACATAGTTAGACCTTTTTTTTTTTTCTCAAAGGTATTGATGTCACTATACACCTCTATCTGGCAGCATCATAACTCCATAAGTGTTTCCCAAGCATCTCTGGATCTCAAAGAGGTCTTAAAGAGGTCCCAGAGGTCCTAGAGACATGAATGGTACCTGGGATTAGCGAATGATTCAACAATGTGTTTTGACAGTTTCAGCACAAACAAATACACTTCTGATGCCCAGGGAATTATTGAAAGCTTGGATCTTCACAATTGCAAACTCAGATGCTCTAACTCCCCATCCATTTTCTCAAGTACCACAATCATTGTTTCCACAGAGGTTACTCTCTGACAGAAGCACCTAAGTACCGTCCATGCAGTATGGATCAGAGTACATAGGCGCCACCACGGGGCTGCCAGTATTCAGAATTGCAGTCAATGAGTATGTACAGAGATAGGATACAGTTGTTGGTTGACTTCACAGGCGTGAAGCCAAATGCGGTTGCAGCAAGTAATTGGGATTAAATGCTTGAAGAGTGACCTTGCAAGTACATTGGTTGGCACAGAGAGCTGTGTCCCTGTAGTTATTGCCTTCACTGTAATTTTACAGGGACAGCAAGTGTTATTATTCAGTCTGTTACGATGATACCTGTCTGCCAGATGGAAGCAAAGGTGATTTGCAATGCCAGGAAGTTGGCATGTCCACCTACCTCCTGGAGTTCAGCCTTGATAATGTAGATTGTTGCAGCTTTCCCTGCACTTAACAAAAGTTAAGCTATTGTAAAGATTAGTGTTTAATGCTAAAATTTAGCTCCTGAAAACAGCTTCACCAGACTAGACTGAAATGTTCCTACAAGACATGTCAAGTTAGGTCTGGTGAACCTTTATCCGAGAGCTAAATTTTAGCATTAAACACTGATGTCATGTAACGTTAGGTCTGGAAGCATGTGCTGGTGTGGCATGTTGCCGCATCCTCCACCACACCTTGGAGCTGCCTTGGGTCATGGATAACAGCCCCAAAGAAGACAAATGGCCCATCTCCAACACTTGAAAGTAACCATCTATCTGCCTCAGCCAGGTGAAATGTAAGTGTCCACTTGACCATCTCTAGACGCTGGGGTCCTCCACACTGAGGCACCTGTTTGCTGGATCATGCTCAGAGAAATGTGCCACGTGGCCAAAATGTCACAGTTGTTCAGAATGAAGGCGATACCCCCTTATCTGAGTCTCCCTAAGTAACTGATGTAAAATTGAACTGTGGATCCTCTGGTCACAGTCATGCCTCTTTAACCTCCAAGCCACCTCCCCAAAGCAGACAAGAACACCAGTCACTTTTTTTGTTTTTGCAATTGTGCCCTACATATTTAAACCCCAGAATCTTTATGCCAGTTGTCTGTGGGCTGTCCACGGACACTGTGAGAAATATACAACTTACGTGAAACAATTAGGAGGAAAGTAAGAATGAGAAAAATTAGACCTCTACCACTGAATAAATACATGTATGAAGTCAAGTCAATACATAGTAGGGCAGGTTCATGATTTGTGTTCAACTCCGGTGTGGTGTGACAGCTAAAATTACAATAGTTTGTTGTGTCCAATTGCTTATGGATTTTTTAATTTAATTTTGAATGCCTTCTCATTCCAGTCCAGCAGGTGGAGTCCTTTCCTTTAACACAGAAAAGCTCAGCTTCACAAGTCCTTCTAGAGGCCAAGGACAGTAACTGCTTCCTGGTGGCAGCTGAACAGGAGCTGTGGGTTTATTCTCTGAAAGGAGCCCTGCTGGCCAGCTTCAAAGACCATATAATGGCAATCTCCTCAGTATGTGTGGTAAGCTTCTTTCCCTTCTTATGTTGAGGTTAAAACCATATTCCAAGTATTCTTTCACCAGTAAAATTTATACCCTCTGTGTGAAAGGTGTGAACAGTGGCGCCTCCAAAGGCTTTTTTTTCTTTTTTGTGGTGGGGGCAAAGTAAAAACATGAATATCTTGAAATGGAGCGACAGACGTTTTAGTTAAAGGGCATTTTAATATGTTTTATGTCACCGATATTAATGAGCGAAGCTTCTGACCTTCTCATCATGCCATTCCAAATAGTTTTACATGTAATTTCCACACTAGATAGACACTGACTAACCTCAAGGGCTGTCAAGGTGCACACTGCCTCTCAGGTTAACGTTTCAGACTGTCCACTGAATTTGCCCCAAGAACCTCTCTATTAGCACAAGATCTCCTCTGTTACTGCTCCAGGAAGATTTCAACATTTGGCATTTCTGGTTTCAGTGTCAACTGTCCACTGAATTTGTGGGAGATCTTGTCTATTATCGCTCCAGGAAGATTTCAACATTTGCATTCCTGGTTTCAGAGTTGACTGCCCACTGAATTTGCACGAGATCTCCTCTATTGTTGCTATAGGAAGAGCTCCACATTTGGCGTTTCTGGTTTAATTTCAACTGTCCAATGAATTTGTGGGAGATCTTGTCTATTATCACTCCAGGAAGATTTCAACATTAGGCATTCCTGGTTTCAGAGTTGACTGCCCATTGAGTTTGCACAAGATCTCCTCTAATGTTGCTCCAGGAAGAGCTCGACATTTGGCATTTCCGGTTTCAGTATCGACTCGACATTTGGCATTTCCGGTTTCAGTATCGACTCAACATTTGGCATTCCCGGTTTCAGTGTCTACTCAACATTTGGCATTCCCAGTTTCAGGGTTGACTCAGCATTTGGCATTTCCGGTTTCGGCTTCGCTCTACCACAGAGCAAGCTTGCTCTCCGGCGCCTGCTGCCCTTTCGCTTCCCTCATAATATGAACAGTATTTTTAAACATGAATATATGTAGCAGCTAACAGCTACTTTTTGTGTAATGGTTTATTGGCGTAATGGCAGGTTCTGGCTCCTCGATGAAGTTGTTGACGAGGAAACAATCAAGTTTTAGTTTTCCTCGTATACCAGGGCCAACTGAATAATTAAAAAGGAAACATCTGATGTGAGTGTAATGAACTGGCCCAGTTGATCCCTGTGTCTAATGTCCATCGTCCAGGCTGTTCAGCTAACTGTCCCCTCCAAAATAGGATCTGGATCCAAGCATGTTTATCAATCGGGACATTAATTTCCTAACTTGAACATCAGGCATTGATTGGCTGACAGCTTCTAGATTGTCATCACTAGCTGGCTGTCACACAAGCACGGGAATGTTGGAGGAGAAAATCTTGTTCATCGTCAGATAAGTAAGACGTCTTCACCGAGTAACATACACTTTAAAATAAAACATAAACAATTTGAATGCTTACAGCTTTTCTTGAAGCTTTTCTGTGCAAGAACTACCTCATAATTTCCAGTAGATCACAGGGCCATCTGATGACCACAATCAAAAGGCCTGCATGTCACCAGTCTGACATGCAGAACTTCTTGCCAAACAGAACTTCTGCCTAAGGGAAGCATGTATAAAGTGAATAAAATTGGTCCTAGCACAGAACCTTGTGGAACTCCATAATTAACTTTAGTCTGTGAAGAAGATTCCCCATTTACATGAACAAATTGTAATCTATTAGACAAATATGATTCAAACCACTGCAGCGCAGTGCCTTTAATACCTATGGCATGCTCTAATCTCTGTAATAAAATTTTATGGTCAACAGTATCAAAAGCAGCACTGAGGTCTAACAGAACAAGCACAGAGATGAGTCCACTGTCCGAGGCCATAAGAAGATCATTTGTAACCTTCACTAATGCTGTTTCTGTACTATGATGAATTCTAAAACCTGACTGAAACTCTTCAAATAGACCATTCCTCTGCAGATGATCAGTTAGCTGTTTTACAACTACCCTTTCAAGAATTTTTGAGAGAAAAGGAAGGTTGGAGATTGGCCTATAATTAGCTAAGATAGCTGGGTCAAGTGATGGCTTTTTAAGTAATGGTTTAATTACTGCCACCTTAAAAGCCTGTGGTACATAGCCAACTAACATAGATAGATTGATCATATTTAAGATCGAAGCATTAAATAATGGTAGGGCTTCCTTGAGCAGCCTGGTAGGAATGGGGTCTAATAAACATGTTGATGGTTTGGATGAAGTAACTAATGAAAATAACTCAGACAGAACAATCGGAGAGAAAGAGTCTAACCAAATACCGGCATCACTGAAAGCAGCCAAAGATAACGATACGTCTTTGGGATGGTTATGAGTAATTTTTTCTCTAATAGTTAAAATTTGTTAGCAAAGAAAGTCATGAAGTCATTACTAGTTAAAGTTAATGGAATACTCAGCTCAATAGAGCTCTGACTCTTTGTCAGCCTGGCTACAGTGCTGAAAAGAAACCTGGGGTTGTTCTTATTTTCTTCAATTAGTGATGAGTAGAAAGATGTCCTAGCTTTACGGAGGGCTTTTTTATAGAGCAACAGACTCTTTTTCCAGGCTAAGTGAAGATCTTCTAAATTAGTGAGACGCCATTTCCTCTCCAACTTACGGGTTATCTGCTTTAAGCTACGAGTTTGTGAGTTATACCACGGAGTCAGGCACTTCTGATTTAAAGCTCTCTTTTTTAGAGGAGCTACAGCATCCAAAGTTGTCTTCAATGAGGATGTAAAACTATTGACGAGATACTCTATCTCACTTACAGAGTTTAGGTAGCTACTCTGCACTGTGTTGGTATATGGCATTAGAGAACATAAAGAAGGAATCATATCCTTAAACCTAGTTACAGCACTTTCTGAAAGACTTCTAGTGTAATGAAACTTATTCCCCACTGCTGGGTAGTCCATCAGAGTAAATGTAAATGTTATTAAGAAATGATCAGACAGAAGGGAGTTTTCAGGGAATACTGTTAAGTCTTCTATTTCCATACCATAAGTCAGAACAAGATCTAAGATATGATTAAAGTGGTGGGTGGACTCATTTACTTTTTGAGCAAAGCCAATAGAGTCTAATAATAGATTAAATGCAGTGTTGAGGCTGTCATTCTCAGCATCTGTGTGGATGTTAAAATCGCCCACTATAATTATCTTATCTGAGCTAAGCACTAAGTCAGACAAAAGGTCTGAAAATTCACAGAGAAACTCACAGTAACGACCAGGTGGACGATAGATAATAACAAATAAAACTGGTTTTGGACTTCCAATTTGGATGGACAAGACTAAGAGTCAAGCTTTCAAATGAATTAAAGCTCTGTCTGGGTTTTTGATTAATTAATAAGCTGGAATGGAAGATTGCTGCTAATCCTCCGCCCCGGCCCGTGCTACGAGCATTCTGACAGTTAGTGTGACTCGGGGGTGTTGACTCATTTAAACTAACATATTCATCCTGCTGTAACCAGGTTTCTGTAAGGCAGAATAAATCAATATGTTGATCAATTATTATATCATTTACCAACAGGGACTTAGAAGAGAGAGACCTAATGTTTAATAGACCACATTTAACTGTTTTAGTCTGTGGTGCAGTTGAAGGTGCTATATTATTTTTTCTTTTTGAATTTTTATGCTTAAATAGATTTTTGCTGATTATTGGTAGTCTGGGAGCAGGCACCGTCTCTACGGGGATGGGGTAATGAGGGGATGGCAGGGGGAGAGAAGCTGCAGAGAGGTGTGTAAGACTACAACTCTGCTTCCTGGTCCCAACCCTGGATAGTCACGGTTTGGAGGATTTAAGAAATTGGCCAGATTTCTAGAAATGAGAGCTGCTCCATCCAAAGTGGGATGGATGCCGTCTCTCCTAACAAGACTAGGTTTTCCCCAGAAGCTTTGCCAATTATCTATGAAGCCCACCTCATTTTTTGGACACCACTCAGACAGCCAGCAATTCAAGGAGAACATGCGGCTAAACATGTCACTCCCGGTCCGATTGGGGAGGGGCCCAGAGAAAACTACAGAGTCCGACATTGTTTTTGCAAAGTTACACACCGATTTAATGTTAATTTTAGTGACCTCCGATTGGCGTAACCGGGTGTCATTACTGCTGACGTGAATTACAAAGGAATTAAAATCCCTTGTGATCTATATTTTGTATTATATTTTAGCTTATGAAAGCGACTTCTAATTGGACTTTGACCTTAAATTTCTTTTTTGAGGTAAACATTTGTGGAATTGGAAACTAATGTTAGTGGAGGTTTGTTCACTACGAGCACGGTGCTCTAGTCTAGTGGTGTTTTGAACAGGCTTACAGACATTTGGCAGGGCCAGAGCCCTCTGAAGCTTCACTTTAGTGCCACCTATGGATATGAAGTAGAAATATCAAAACGTCTACTTTCTGCTGTATTAATATTTACAGGATAGCTTTCGCGTTGTGACGGCATCTCAGGATCTGTCCTTGCGAGTACTGACATGGAGAAATGACAGAGACCACGGGCTGACTCTGGAGAGCCGATACCACTTACTAGGTGGCTCGCACACAATGTCCAGGTACATCACATGACAGAACCACTGAGTTGGTATGAGTTATTCATAATTAACATCATGAGAGAAATGCAGATTGTTCTGTTTTTTTTTTTTTTCATTTCTTTGGCAGTTGTTACATGACATTTTCTGTTTTATGTTGCAGAGGATTCACTCACGTTGCTTGTGACTACTCCAGCATCGTGGCCTCAGTCGAAGGCAAAGATGGAAAAGATGTCTTAAAGGCTTATTCTTTCACCTCCTGATTATCACTGCCATACAAAAGACAACTGCCGCACAGTTTGCTTGTTGCACTGAGTAACAAGACATTAACATTGTATTTACATGATTGGTGAGAACCTATAACTATAACCTGTAATGGTGTGGCTGTTTTATGTACTGATAATTTGTCCAACATACGGGGTAAAGTTGTGTTAAGTTGGAATGTTCTATGACGCACACCCAAATGTCCTCAGACCACTTAATGTTACAAACTGGATTTGACCTGACTGCTTTACGTACAGTCATGATGCATGCCCAGATGTCATCATTTGTGTGCAGTCTAAACTGATAAAACCAAGCGCTTCATATCTGTCTGGGACAAAAAATAGAGGTGCCCGATGGAACGTTTCGTTATTGCTTATCACGCTGACACAAGCAAGGTCATCACAAAGTTTTGATATGACACATACCGCTTGAACAAACAATGCATGTCACCCGCTTACCACGTCAACGATGCACCAGTATTTGCAGCCAATCACATAGCTTCATTGATACACGACGGCAGGGTAAGACCGCCCACCTGGGGGCAGGTGGAGGGCAAGAATAAGAACAGCTCAGCCCTAATGTCGGGGCTCTTTGTTGGAACGGTGCATATGACGTTTTGCTTCTGGAAGACCCCAGCGCTGTCTTAGTGACTTGGTTCTCAGTGTAGGTATCTCTTAATATAACATCTCTTTTTTTTTTAAGTCCGTCTCCTGTCTGTTACAGAGTTCGTTCACCACATAAAACTACCGGGTGGGGTTCAGGCAGGCAGAAAAAACCCAACAGTTACATATAAAATAATTTTTATGACAAAGCACAAAAACAGATTATATTACCTACGTCAAAGGGAAGACAATCGTGTTGAGTTTCTGTTCTTCCCTGATGGCTATAGTTCTCATGTCATGAAGGGCACAGCTTAGGACAGTTGTCATGGTTTCATACACTTTTCTTCCATCCTCTGATTTATTTTCTTTCTGCCCAAAAGCGAACAAGATAGTATAGGTGTAAATCAAAAAATGTAATAATCATAATAATAATGGATGAGGACGCTCATTTGTCTTCACTTGCTTACCCATGTGAAAGCCTTGATGGTGCGATTCAGAAATGCATTTTCTACTTCAACTGGTATCTTCATCATGTGAGCCATACAGTCGAGTATGCATGTTAATGTTTCTTTAGGTGCCTAAGACGAGATGTTGAGCATCGTATTCAGAAACAGTAGGGTTGTCTTGGCAATTCAGTGTACTACTGCTGTTTCAAATCTCAAGGTGTGTGTGTGAGAGCGAGAGAGAGAGACCTGGTCCAGTGTGTTAAGGACAGTCTGAGCATCAGTGTTATCGAGGCTCAGGGTCATGGCATCCTGGATGGATATGACTGGTTCTTTAAGCTGCTCCAGCCATGCCCACATCAGCCCGGTGAGGATAAAAGGATCTCGTTCCATACACAGCCTTTCCCAAGCACCGCCTTGGTTTAGTTCCTCCTTTAAACATTGAATATTAGCATTAGAGTCGGTTTGCCTAACTGACTGCTACAGTGCGTCTAAATTTACTAAACAAAAAATTATGATGAGAAGAATGGCCAACTCTGTGTTCCTTCTGAGAAATACTTGTACTTAGATTTATTTTGAATTTTACAATAGGTGATATTAGAATGTCACCTGTGGAAATGTACATTGTATTTCTGCAAGCAGGCGTTTCACTAAAGATAGATGCTAAAATGTCAAATTGGTCCTGTCTCTGAAGTGGTAGCTCCATGGATAATGACCTAGGCTACTAGCTGGCCAAGATACATAGGGTCTGATTTATTTAAGGTTTGCATGTGTAAAAATGTGCGCAACATTATAACACTTGCACACCTGCATGCTGATTTACAGTCAGTGTGCAGTGATGATTGTGTCTTTCAAATTCATGGAACAGCACATATTGTCCATTTAACATGCCTACTTTCATTATTATGCAATTTGGGGTTTGTCCACCCCAGTGCACAGAATTGTGTGAGACAATATCCAAACAGCTGATGTTTACACATGCAACCTGATTTATCAAGGTCAAAAGAAAATTTAGTAGGCCCTCATATCATCTGTAGTTTGTATGTTTGAAACCTTTGTGTTAACTTACTGCGCTTGACAGAATGCTGTTCCAGCAGCACAGAGGCTGCCAACTCCTCGTACACAGAATTTTAAAATATTATTTGCATATTTAAAGAGTTAACAGTTTACTTTGTGGTTGTTTCTTTCACAATAAATACGAGTATGTCCATGCTCAGCAGGTGGACCATATACTAAACACAAAGTATATTTTGGTGCGACTCATGATCATAACTGTCATTGACATGTTACACAAATAAACAGGCGCGCACAACTGTGCACACTCGGTTTATGTGGCAGAGTTTATGCATAACGAAGCACATAACAATATCTGCATGTGTCCAACTGAATTTTCTTTTGCACTTGACGCCATTGACATGCAACATCCTCATTTACGTACTGCTGTCTATGTCATGTTACCACCCAATATCAATTGAGCACTAAGTCATCTGCAAAACTGTCTCCACCCCATTGTGTAAAGATTTGGATTGCCCACACAATTTAGCACTCATTTTCTGTGATCTTAATACGTCAGGTGCTTTTTCTGCATTGTCAGTACCGGTACTGGCCATGGCTGGGGGAAGTAACCTACAGTAGTGTTCAGAACAATAGTAGTGCTATGTGACTAAAAAGATTAATCCAGGTTTTGAGTATATTTCTTATTGTTACATGGGAAACAAGGTACCAGTAGATTCAGTAGAGTCTCACAAATCCAACAAGACCAAGCATTTATGATATGCACACTCTTAAGGCTATGAAATTGGGTGATTAGTAAAAAAAAGTAGAAAAGGGGGTGTTCACAATAATAGTAGCATCTGCTGTTGACGCTACAAACTCAAAACTATTATGTTCAAACTGCTTTTTTTTTTAGCAATCCTTTGAATCACTAAACTAGTATTTAGTTGTATAACCACAGTTTTTCATGATTTCTTCACATCTGTGAGGCATTAATTTTGTTGGTTTGGAACCAGGATTTTGCTTGTTTACTAGTGTGCTTGGGGTCCTTGTCTTGTTGAAACACCCATTTCAAGGGCATGCCCTCTTCAGCATAAGGCAACATGACCTCTTCAAGTATTTTGACATACCCAAACTGAGCCATGATACCTGGTATGCGATATATAGGCCCAACACCATAGTAGGAGAAACAAGCCCATATCATGATGCTTGCACCACCATTCTTCACTGTGAACTGTGGCTTGAATTCAGAGTTTGGGGGTCGTCTCACAGACTGTCTGCGGCCCTTGGACCCAAAAAGAACAATTTTACTCATCAGTCCACAAAATTTTCCTCCATTTCTCTTTAGGCCAGTTGATGTGTTCTTTGGCAAATTGTAACCTCTTCTGCACATCTTTTATTTAACAGAGGGACACATAGCTTCACACAGGTGTCTTCTAACTGTCACAGCATGTACAGGTAACTCCAGACTGTTTTTGATCATCCTGGAGCTGATCAGTGGGTGAGCCTTTGCCATTCTGGTTTTTCTTCTATCCATTTTGATGGTTGTTTTCTGTTTTCTTCCACGCGTCTGTTTTTTTTGTTTTTTTTGTTTTTTTTTGTCCATTTTAAAGCATTGGAGATCACTGTAGATGAACAGCCTATAGTTTTTTGCACCTGCGTATAAGTTTTCCCCTCGCCAATCAACTTTTTAATCAAACTACGCTGTTCTTCTGAACAATGTCTTGAACGTCCCATTTTCCTCAGACTTTCAAAGAGAAAAGCATGTTCAACAGGTGCTGGCTTCATCCTTAAATAGGGGACACCTGATTCACACCTGTTTGTTCCACAAAACTGACAAATTCACTGATTGAATGCCACACTACTATTATTGTGAACACCCCCTTTTCTACCTTTTTTTTTTTTTTTTTTTACTAATAACCCAATTTCATAGCCTTAAGAGTGTGCATATCATGAATGCTTGGTCTTGTTGGATTTGGGAGAATCTACTGAATCTACTGGTACCTTGTTTCCCATGTAACAATAAGAAATATACTCAAAACCTGGATTAATCTTTTTATTCACATAGCACTACTATTATTCTGAACACTACTGTAAGTCAAACTGACATCCTCTCCAGGGGGCGTCATAGACTCTCACCCATTTCACGCTATGTAATCCAGGGAAAGGCACTGGAACTTACAGGCCTCAGGGCCTGTATGGACGTAACTTCTTCTGAACAATCAAACAATTAACAACATTGTAGAAAGTGCTGAATGTATAACATATTCTAGATCAAGCAAAGGTCATGCTGTTTGTATTGGGTTGGGGGGATGACTGCCTGTTAGTGCTGCAATTCTGAATTCTAACATTGAACATCTTATTTTTCAATTTCAATTTATTTTCATTCATATAGCGCGAAATCACAACAGAGCACTTGAAGCACTTGCACTCAAAGCACTTCACACAGGTAAGGTCTAACCTTACCAACCCCCAGAGCAACAGTGGTAAGGAAAAACTCCCTCTGAGGAAGAAACCTCAAGCAGACCAGACTCAAAGGGGTGACCCTCTGCTTGGGCCATGTTACAAACATAAATTACAGAACAATTCACGGACGAATATACAAGAAATGCTGTTGGCGCACAGGACAGGAGAATCGCCAACACGAATACAACTCCCATCTCTGGATGGAGCTGCACCTTAAACAGAGAGGAAAAACAGAATCAGGCATCAGAAATTGGCAGTATTAAACAACAAGAAAAACAGAAGAAATACTAAGGTGATTGCCGGCCACTAGCCCTAAACTTCACTAAAAGACCCAGAATTTAGGTAAAGCTGAGGCCGCGGCCCGCTCCAATTACTAATAAATGAATTAAGAGTAAAAAGCGTAAAACAAAACTGTACCAGTATGCTAGCCATATGAAAGGGAAAATAAGTGCGTCTTAAGTCTGGACTTGAAAGTCTCCACAGAATCTGACTGTTTTATTGATGCAGGGAGATCATTCCACAGAACAGGGGCACGATAAGAGAAAGCTCTGTGACCCGCAGACTTCTTATTCACCTTAGGAACACAAAGTAGCCCTGCACCCTGAGAACGTAAAGCCCGGGCTGGTACGTAAGGTTTAATTAGGTCAGCTAGGTAGGGAGGTGCCAGTCCATGAATAATTTTATAGGTTAGTAGCAGAACCTTAAAATCTGATCTCACTGTGACAGGAAGCCAGTGAAGGGATGCCAAAATGGGTGTAATGTGGTCGAACTTTCTGCTTCATGTCAAAAGTCTGGCTGCAGCATTTTGAACCATTTGGAGACCCCTAATGCTAGACTGCGGTAAACCAGAAAATAGAACATTGCAGTAGTCCAATTACTATTTTTGCATAGTATTTTTCTGTACTATGGTACACAACGTCAGTTTAGAATTTTTGTAGGTTTTTATTACTTCTACCAACAGCTGAGATGGATCATTTACCTGCCAGGTTAAGACTTTGTGCTTGTGCTCTTCTTTACCATCTTGAAAAAGGTCCACTGCGAGTGCTTGTGCCACGAGCAGCCTCCTGGCCTCCAGAGACAACTCTGACTGCAAGGTGATAAAGGGCACCTCTGACTGCTCATCTTCTCTACCCTGAGGTATCTTTCTGTTTAGTGCTAATTCTTCCCTCTGCTCTGCTTTCCATCTGGACAATATGTTGCCCTTTTTGGTAGCATCATCATTTCCTACAGATTCACTGCGTTGGATGGGTCTTGTCTCTGTTTTCTTCAGAAGAATGTTTGTATTTTTTTGGCCTTCAGTGTTCTTGAGCTCCCACAGGGAGCCTGCTGAGTTGTGCGACGTGATGGAGGTGTTGCAACTCCAAACTTGAGGCTGACATTCAGGGTGGGTGGACTCACAGTGGGGAAATGGGGCATTGCTCTGTGGTAGAGAGTTAAGCGATTGTGTCAGGAGGTTGAGCTGAGAACCCAGCCGCCTCAAGTCGGACTCACTGTAGCTCAGGCTTTTGCGATGGTAGAAGATTGGTGGCTCATTGAAGTGTCTGGGTAAGGTGGGAGTACCTGGTAAACGGGGCTCCTGTGTAAATAGTTCAGGCCCCATCTTCTCAATAATGCTGAGGGTCATTTCTATGTCTTGGACATCAGGAGCTTCTAGAATGTCTTCTTCAATCACCTGTCGATTTTCTGCAATGTCTATCAGCAGCCTAGACACTAGTTGGACAATCTTTGGTAGATATCTAAGTTCCCTTCGTTCATAGCCATGCAGAATGTGTCTCTGGAGCTTCAGGTACTGCGACAGGGTGACCCGTTTGGATCGGGGCTCAGCACAGGAAAACACACTCCTCAGAGGAGTAAGAAACTGGACAAACTGTCTGACGCACCGCAGCTGACTCCGGGTTTGGATGGAATCCGGGCGTTTAGCACGAACATATAAAATAGCCTGGTTAGCAGACATCCTGGTGGTATGGGCCAAGAAACACGCTAACAGCACCCCTGGTAGGAATAATGAGTGTCAGAATATACAGATAAAACATTAGACTGAATATTCAAGTTAAGCATTGGGACTTTGCTCAGTCATTAAAGTTTTCCAGAAGTTACTTTCCTGGTTTGGAACAAATTGCAATTGATGCTGAACATTGTGAGGTTGATACATTATATTTAACCAAGAAGACCCAGAAAACATTCAGCACAGTTAATGTATCTGACAGCACTGCTTGCAATTTATATCCCTTTTTTTAGTTTTCAAGCTGTTTTGCCATCAGTGATGTGAATTCTTCCTTTTTTTTTTTTTTAGGAAAAAATATTTGGAGACTCAACAAGTAATACAGCTGCTTTTGAGTTGCTCTAGATATCTCCAATAGGGGAGGTACTTCACAAATCCTAGATAGTACCTCATTTTCCAGAGTATAAGTAGCACCGGAGTATAAGTCGCACCTTTGTCTATGTTATGAGTGCTTTAATTTGGATTTTTTTTGTGCATTGTTGGAGTGTATTTTTTATTGCTGGCATTTATTCTTTTATTATTGGAGTTTGTTTTGTTTAGTGCTTTGATTCTTGGAAAAGTTCTATAATTTTTTTTTAATTGCTATTATTAAGAACAAACTTGTGAATTTATCGTATAAGTCGCACCGCCGTATAAGTTGGAGAGCCTCCCAAACCAGTAAAACCAACAAAAAAAAGAGCATGACTTACAGTGCCCTCCAATTCTAATTTGTTTGTGACATTTCAAATACAAAAATAAAAATTTGTAAGATTATCTTCCTTAAACTCAAAGTGAAAGCAAATCTCTACAACCTGATATAAATTAATTAAAAATATAAAACCCAAAATGATGGGTTGCATATGTAATGGAACACTTTGGTATAATTCCTGGAAATAAAGTAAGTCCTTTCGGCTGCTCCCTTGTTTTGCACTCGGGGTCGCCACAGCAAATCCGAGGTAGATCTGCATGTTGAATTGGCACAAGTTTTATTTGCCAGTTTTCTTTAGACAAGTCAGGGGATGGATACATGAACATTTCCAAGTCACTGAATATATCTTGGACTTTATTTACATCAATTATGAAGAAATACAAACAGTATGGCACTCAGTATGGTAAATCTGTATGGAGTAGACAGTTCTCAAAAACTGAGTGACTGTGCAAGAAGGTGAAGAGTGAGGAAAGCCACCAAGACAACCAGACAACCTGGAAGAAGTTACAGGCTTCTGTGGCTGTGACTGGAGAAATTGTGCATGTTTTGGATTTTGTATCACTAGTTTGAGAACTATCTACTCCATACGATTTACCATAGAGTGCCATGCTGTTTGTACTTCTTCATAATTGATGTACATAAAGTCCAAGACATATTCACAGACTTGGAAATGTTCATATATCCATCTCCTGACTTGTCTGAAGAAAACTGGCAATAAAGGTGACTATTTACAGCTAATATACCAGCCCGTTCCCTTACATTATGCAAACCATCATCTTGGCTTTTATATTTTTAATTAATTTATATCAGGTTATAGAGATTTGCTTTCACTTTCAGTTTAAGGAAGCTCATTTTAGGATTTTTTATTATTATTATTTGTATTTTTGTATATGAAATGGCATAAACAAATTAAAATAAAAAACTGTATACTCCGGAAAATACGGTAGATTGGATTTTCCAGTTCTCTTGACTGAATTCAGCAGTGATTTAGCTTCATGATAACAATGGGACAAGCATTACCATGGACGCCTTCTATGCTGCTAAGCAAGACTAACAGTTGAGCTTGATTAATGCTGGTCCCTTATCTATTCAGAGAGGAGTCTCTCTGAACAGAAACCAATGTGTTGTTGTGCAGTTAGACCATTTTTTTTGTACATATGTTAAAATAGTGACCACTAGTGTAGTAAAAGTTAGTCATGATTTACTCATGGTTACTGTTATTATGTGTTCCACCAATAGAGTGCCATGTTAATGTAACAGTATACAGCATGACTAGCAGTTTGCCCCAAACAATGAAATTTAATTGCTTCTGGCTGACTTCTTATATTTTAAAATTCACCTGTTCTACCGAGACCGGCGTGACAGTGGACTGCTATCTTCCCTTCTTGCAGTGCAAAGGCCATAACTTTAACTGCATCCAGAATGGTTGTGATGGTCCCCACTCCATAGTCACTCCAGCCATAATTGTAAAAGTAAACTGGAGGGAGAAACAGATGTTTTCAAATGCATTTAAGCAATACTGCAGATTTGCCAAGAATTCCTGAAAGTACTCACTGTTGTTTTCCATGAAGACCTCCGGGTGGTATGAGAAGCCGCTCTCTGGTTCCAAAGGGTTTCCACAGTGAGCGTGTTCACTGGGTATCTGCAGGTTGATCACTGTTTTAATACCATTCCTTGACACAAACAAACACACAAAGTCACACACTTCATCACACAGGCTGTGTGTTCAGAGTGGAGATGACACATTGAGGCCAAGGTGTGTGTGTGTGTGTGTGTGTACCTGTTGAATTGATCAATAATTTTATATTTCTCAATGATTTCTGTAGAAGGTCTGGACATGGCTAGAAGGTGATCAGTAACCCTGAAATGACAGAAAAATTGACATACAGTGCACAGTTTTCTAATATATCCTTTCAATGTAAAATATGTCTTGAAGAATTTTGTTGTACTACCCTGTGCTAATATGAAATTAATAAACATTTACCAGCAGGAGTAGAGGCCTTTTATGGCCTGTTGTTCGTCACTCCAGGAACTTGGGTTGTCATACTTGCAGGCTTGACCTCCACAGCCGATTGAACATTGCATATTTTCAGGGATGAGGCTACGTATTGCTTCTCCTACCATTGTGTACTTTGCTCTGGGAGCTCTGACTGGAGTTATTATGGCAAGAAAAAGGTGAGAAAGAAGTTGATATTTTCAGGAAATGAGCTGTATGAATTGATGAAACCGATACTATAAAATTTAAGGTTTTTCAGAATAGAATACAGTTGACATACTTTAAAATACAGGGTGCCCCCCCCCCCCCCCCCCCCCCAAAAATGGAACCCATAAAAATGGTAATAAATCCTACAAAGGTCCAGCAAATTCCAAGACATTTGCCAGACTTAAACTTCAGTCTGGGTATGACCATTCCCCAAAGTTTCAGTTATCTTGGTCGCTTTGCATAAAAGTCATGTTGTCTCAAAATTATGGTCCAAGTGGTATGATTTGTTGGCGAAATAGGCCTCCAGGCAAAATGTTTTTTCCTGGAGTTGACCAAGACATGTTGGGGAAGATGATTCGTCTTCCCCAACATGTCTTGGTCAACCAGGAACTTACATATGAAGACAATTGGAACGATAGTCTTCTCCAACATGACTTGGTCAACCAGGAACTTACTTATATATAAAGACGATTGGAACAATAGTCTTCCCCAACATGACTTGGTCAACCAGGAACTTACTTATATATAAAGACGATTGGAACAATAGTCTTCCCCAACATGACTTGGTCAACCAGGAACTTGTATATAAAGATGACTGGAACAATAATCTTCCCCAACATGACTTGGTCAACCAGAAACTTATATATAAAGACGATTGGAACAATAGCCTTCCCCAACATGACTTGGTCAACCAGGAACTTATATATAAAGACGACTGGAACAATAGTCTTCCCCAGCATGACTTGGTCAACCAGAAACGTATATATAAAGATGACTGGAACAATAATCTTCCCCAACATGACTTGGTCAACCAGGAACTTGTATATAAAGATGACTGGAACAATAATCTTCCCCAACATGACTTGGTCAACCAGAAACTTATATATAAAGACGATTGGAACAATAGCCTTCCCCAACATGACTTGGTCAACCAGGAACTTATATATAAAGACGACTGGAACAATAGTCTTCCCCAGCATGACTTGGTCAACCAGAAACGTATATATAAAGATGACTGGAACAATAATCTTCCCCAACATGACTTGGTCAACCAGAAACTTATATATAAAGACGATTGGAACAATAGCCTTCCCCAACATGACTTGGTCAACCAGGAACTTATATATAAAAACGAATGGAACAATAGTCTTCCCCAACATGTCTTGGTCAATGCCAGGAAAAGACATTTTGCCTGGAGGCCTAGTTCGCCAACAAATCGTACCATTTGGAGCATAATTTTGAGAGAACATGACTTTTATGCGAAGCGACCAAGACAAGATTGTACACAGACTGAAGTTTAACCCACCAAATTTCTTGAAATTTATAGGATTTATTGCAATTTTATTGGGTCTGGGGTTTTTTTTTTTGGTCACCCTGTACTATCAGGAAATACAAGCATCTCCAAATCTAGGTTGCTTTGTAAATTAGGATCATCAGTGGAGAGTGTTCGCTTACAGATGACTTAATCCTCCTCTAACACTATATGCATCTGACATCAGAGTATTATTATAAAAATAGCCACTGTTTTGGCACCAGAGTACAACAGTAAATTAAAAAAAAAGATGCTTTAAAGCCTTACTTACTATATTCCATCAGAGCTCCACCTCTTGTTTTTACAGGGAATGCCATATGAATTCATTGCAGAGTCACTGTCGAGTCTGGCAATACAATTAGAAAGCTTATTATACGCCTTATTTTAGTCCTGCGCTTACACTGACATCACATTAAAGTCTATGATATTGTAGTTGTTTTATAAAGATTAGCATGTGGTACATATGCGAAAACTTACAAATGCACGATTTATTCAAAGATTGTTGGATTTCAGTCAGTCCATTTTGAAGCATTTGTCCTGCTGCTTTTCATGGCCAAACGTCTCGTCCCAGTTCCTCTCCACAGATTAACGATCACAATGCCAAAGCAAACCAATGCAACAGTTTACTTGTAATTGAGATAAGGAATACAAGTGGTCCACCGCCGGTGTTGCCAAGATTTGTGAGATCAAGCCGCAGTGCTCTGACGTTGTTGTTTCCTCTGCAGCTCTGTGCAAAGTCAATCCCGTGGCCTCGCTTGATTTGGTTTGTCTCAGATTAGCTCGATGAAGTGGGGTGAGGCGGCACAGGTATGCACAGGATTCTGTGCACTTGCCAGGATGTCAGATTAAAAGGCGGGGATGTGATGACCCCAACAAAAAGCCAAAAAGGAGAAGTGTCTTCGTCCTTTGGAAATAGTTCGCTGTGCTTCCTCTTTTGTAAATCTTTAGGTTGTGAAAAACTATTCCTGATTCCTTCTGGATTAGCCTACTAATCTTGTTGTTCTACAGGATTCCCTCTTCTCTGCCTGGCACATTCTGACCCACTCGTGTACAGGACCAGGACATCATACAGTTGTAACAACTCCAATATGCATTAATGACGCACACATAATGACAGGCATCAGAGGGCTGGTGCACACTGTGTGCGCGCTACACATCACAATATAAATATAAATGTACAAATAAATATACCTATAATATGTCTGTAATGGTGTTTGACTATGGAAGACTTCATCATGACTTCTGTGAGACTTCATTCATTCATGCCAATCAATCACAGAAATGTTGCTGATCAATATATGCTTTAGATCATCATCATCAAGGCTTCCTGGTCATTGTTTTTTTTAAGTGCTTTTAAGACCATGTTGTCCTTAACTTTGACCAAATTCCTCCATCACACCATCTATGCTTCTTGGATGTTGAGATATCAAAATAAATAAATAAATAAAAACAAAAATAAAAAGATAATAAAAGAAAAAGAAAGGAAAAAAGTGTTTTTGGACCATGTTTTCCTTGACCTTTGACCAAACTACTCCGAAATCTAATCACTTCGAGATATCGGTCCAAGTAATATTCCCACAAGGTTTGAGCCATTGCAGCTTCTTGATTGTTGAGATATTAAAACAGGTTTTGTTTTTATTGACCATGTTTTCCTTGACTTTGACCTTTGACCAAACTACTCCAAAATCTAATCAGCTCTAGATGTCAGTCCAAGTAATATTCTCACAAGATTTGAGCCATCTCAGCTTTTTGATTATTGAGATACACAAAAAAGGTTTGTTTTGGGTTTATTTTTTTTATTGTTGTTGTTGGATTTTACCTTTTTTCTTGACTTTTACTTTTGACCAAACTACTCAAAAATTTAATCACCTCTAGATATCGATCCAAGTAAGAGTGCCACCAATTTTGAAGGAAAGCCGTGCAACCATTTTTGATTTATCTTGTCCAAAGACACACACATACCACTAAAAACAATACCCCGAGCTCCACTTCACTGACACACAAGGGTAATCATAGTTGTGATTAAGTTTCGATTTTTGCATTTGGTATTCCTGAAATCAAAACACTCCTACACTGCTACAAATAGTTGGACTTTAGTGACAGAGCCTTTAGGCAAAATCTGATTACTGTAACCTCACATGCTGCTAAGCTTGTTAGCAGCAGGTTAGTGATTTGAGATTAGTTTATGATGCTCAGCAAGTAGTGCCTTTTAAAAATCAATATGCCCCCAATGGGGTTTTAAAAGCATATCAATGCTTAAAATACATTTTTGTTTGATTAGTATATAGTGCTCAGTACTCAGGTTTTAAAGGGTAATTATTTATACAGAGCATTCTTGACTCTATTTTCCTTAAAGTTCTGATGATCTCATTGTTTTGGCAGTGAGTTCAGGAGTATTTGTGCTGAATTTTTTTAACTGTGTTTATGATGAACTAATTCATACACAGCATCTGTGGAGCATCATACGATAAATAAATTAATTTATGCACTGATCTATTGTACATTTAAAGTAATATGATAATCAATCAATCAATCAATTTTTTTATATAGCGCCAAATCACAACAAACAGTTGCCCCAAGGCGCTTTATATTGTAAGGCAAGGCCATACAATAATTATGTAAAACCCCAACGGTCAAAACGACCCCCTGTGAGCAAGCACTTGGCTACAGTGGGAAGGAAAAACTCCCTTTTAACAGGAAAAAACCTCCAGCAGAACCAGGCTCAGGGAGGGGCAGTCTTCTGCTGGGACTGGTTGGGGCTGAGGGAGAGAACCAGGAAAAAGACATGCTGTGGAGGGAAGCAGAGATCGATCACTAATGATTAAATGCAGAGTGGTGCATACAGAGCAAAAAGAGAAAGAAACAATGCATCATGGGAACCCCCCAGCAGTCTACATCTATAGCAGCATAACTAAGGGATGGTTCAGGGTCACCTGATCCAGCCCTAACTATAAGCTTTAGCAAAAAGGAAAGTTTTAAGCATAATCTTAAAAGTAGAGAGGGTGTCTGTCTCCCTGATCTGAATTGGGAGCTGGTTCCACAGGAGAGGAGCCTGAAAGCTGAAGGCTCTGCCTCCCATTCTACTCTTACAAACCCTAGGAACTACAAGTAAGCCTGCAGTCTGAGAGCAAAGCGCTCTATTGGGGTGATATGGTACTACGAGGTCCCTAAGATAAGATGGAACCTGATTATTCAAAACCTTATAAGTAAGAAGAAGAATTTTAAATTCTATTCTAGAATTAACAGGTGCAGTGCCTTTAATACCTATGGCATGCTCTAATCTCTGTAATAAAATTTTATGGTCAACAGTATCAAAAGCAGCACTGAGGTCTAACAGAACAAGCACAGAGATGAGTCCACTGTCCGAGGCCATAAGAAGATCATTTGTAACCTTCACTAATGCTGTTTCTGTACTATGATGAATTCTAAAACCTGACTGAAACTATTCAAATAGTCCATTCCTCTGCAGATGAACAGTTAGCTGTTTTACTTACTGTTTTACAGACCGGGAGTTACATGTTTAGCCGCATGTTTAGCCGCATGTTCTCCTTGAATTGCTGGCTGTCTGAGTGGTGTCCAAAAAATGAGGTGGGCTTCATAGATAATTGGCAAAGCTTCTGGGGAAAACCTGGTCTTGTTAGGAGAGACGGCATCCATCCCACTTTGGATGGAGCAGCTCTCATTTCTAGAAATCTGGCCAATCTTCTTAAATCCTCCAAACCGTGACTATCCAGGGTTGGGACCAGGAAGCAGAGTTGTAGTCTTACACACCTCTCTGCAGCTTCTCTCCCCCTGCCATCCCCTCATTACCCCATCCCCGTAGAGACGGTGCCTGCTCCCAGACCACCAATAACCAGCAAAAATCTATTTAAGCATAAAAATTAAAAAAGAAAAAATAATATAGCACCTTCAACTGCACCACAGACTAAAACAGTTAGATGTGGTCTATTAAACATTAGGTCTCTCTCTTCTAAGTCCCTGTTGGTAAATGATATAATAATTGATCAACATATTGATTTATTCTGCCTTACAGAAACCTGGTTACAGCAGGATGAATATGTTAGTTTAAATGAGTCAACACCCCCGAGTCACACTAACTGTCAGAATGCTCATAGCACGGGCCGGGGCGGAGGATTAGCAGCAATCTTCCATTCCAGCTTATTAATTAATCAAAAACCCAGACAGAGCTTTAATTCATTTGAAAGCTTGACTCTTAGTCTTGTCCATCCAAATTGGAAGTCCCAAAAAACAGTTTTATTTGTTATTATCTATCGTCCACCTGGTCGTTACTGTGAGTTTCTCTGTGAATTTTCAGACCTTTTGTCTGACTTAGTGCTTAGCTCAGATAAGATAATTATAGTGGGCGATTTTAACATCCACACAGATGCTGAGAATGACAGCCTCAACACTGCATTTAATCTATTATTAGACTCTATTGGCTTTGCTCAAAAAGTAAATGAGTCCACCCACCACTTTAATCATATCTTAGATCTTGTTCTGACTTATGGTATGGAAATAGAAGACTTAACAGTATTCCCTGAACACTCCCTTCTGTCTGATCATTTCTTAATAACATTTGCATTTACTCTGATGGACTACCCAGCAGTGGGGAATAAGTTTCATTACACTAGAAGTCTTTCAGAAAGCGCTGTAACTAGGTTTAAGGATATGATTCCTTCTTTATGTTCTCTAATGCCATATACCAACACAGTGCAGAGTAGCTACCTAAACTCTGTAAGTGAGATAGAGTATCTCGTCAATAGTTTTACATCCTCATTGAAGACAACTTTGGATGCTGTAGCTCCTCTGAAAAAGAGAGCTTTAAATCAGAAGTGCCTGACTCCGTGGTATAACTCACAAACTCGTAGCTTAAAGCAGATAACCCGTAAGTTGGAGAGGAAATGGTGTCTCACTAATTTAGAAGATCTTCACTTAGCCTGGAAAAAGAGTCTGTTGCTCTATAAAAAAGCCCTCCGTAAAGCTAGGACATCTTTCTACTCATCACTAATTGAAGAAAATAAGAACAACCCCAGGTTTCTTTTCAGCACTGTAGCCAGGCTGACAAAGAGTCAGAGCTCTATTGAGCTGAGTATTCCATTAACTTTAACTAGTAATGACTTCATGACTTTCTTTGCTAACAAAATTTTAACTATTAGAGAAACAATTACTCATAACCATCCCAAAGACGTATCGTTATCTTTGGCTGCTTTCAGTGATGCCGGTATTTGGTTAGACTCTTTCTCTCCGATTGTTCTGTCTGAGTTATTTTCATTAGTTACTTCATCCAAACCATCAACATGTTTATTAGACCCCATTCCTACCAGGCTGCTCAAGGAAGCCCTACCATTATTTGATGCTTCGATCTTAAATATGATCAATCTATCTTTGTTAGTTGGCTATGTACCACAGGCTTTTAAGGTGGCAGTAATTAAACCATTACTTAAAAAGCCATCACTTGACCCAGCTATCTTAGCTAATTATAGGCCAATCTCCAACCTTCCTTTTCTCTCAAAAATTCTTGAAAGGGTAGTTGTAAAACAGCTAACTGATCATCTGCAGAGGAATGGTCTATTTGAAGAGTTTCAGTCAGGTTTTAGAATTCATCATAGTACAGAAACAGCATTAGTGAAGGTTACAAATGATCTTCTTATGGCCTCGGACAGTGGACTCATCTCTGTGCTTGTTCTGTTAGACCTCAGTGCTGCTTTTGATACTGTTGACCATAAAATTTTATTACAGAGATTAGAGCATGCCATAGGTATTAAAGGCACTGCGCTGCAGTGGTTTGAATCATATTTGTCTAATAGATTACAATTTGTTCATGTAAATGGGGAATCTTCTTCACAGACTAAAGTTAATTATGGAGTTCCACAAGGTTCTGTGCTAGGACCAATTTTATTCACTTTATACATGCTTCCCTTAGGCAGTATTATTAGACGGTATTGCTTAAATTTTCATTGTTACGCAGATGATACCCAGCTTTATCTATCCATGAAGCCAGAGGACACACACCAATTAGCTAAACTGCAGGATTGTCTTACAGACATAAAGACATGGATGACCTCTAATTTCCTGCTTTTAAACTCAGATAAAACTGAAGTTATTGTACTTGGCCCCACAAATCTTAGAAACATGGTGTCTAACCAGATCCTTACTCTGGATGGCATTACCCTGACCTCTAGTAATACTGTGAGAAATCTTGGAGTCATTTTTGATCAGGATATGTCATTCAAAGCGCATATTAAACAAATATGTAGGACTGCTTTTTTGCATTTACGCAATATCTCTAAAATCAGAAAGGTCTTGTCTCAGAGTGATGCTGAAAAACTAATTAATGCATTTATTTCCTCTAGGCTGGACTATTGTAATTCATTATTATCAGGTTGTCCTAAAAGTTCCCTAAAAAGCCTTCAGTTAATTCAAAATGCTGCAGCTAGAGTACTGACGGGGACTAGAAGGAGAGAGCATATCTCACCCATATTGGCCTCTCTTCATTGGCTTCCTGTTAATTCTAGAATAGAATTTAAAATTCTTCTTCTTACTTATAAGGTTTTGAATAATCAGGTCCCATCTTATCTTATCTTAGGGACCTCGTAGTACCATATCACCTCAATAGAGCGCTTTGCTCTCAGACTGCAGGCTTACTTGTAGTTCCTAGGGTTTGTAAGAGTAGAATGGGAGGCAGAGCCTTCAGCTTTCAGGCTCCTCTCCTGTGGAACCAGCTCCCAATTCAGATCAGGGAGACAGACACCCTCTCTACTTTTAAGATTAGGCTTAAAACTTTCCTTTTTGCTAAAGCTTATAGTTAGGGCTGGATCAGGTGACCCTGAACCATCCCTTAGTTATGTTGCTATAGACGTAGACTGCTGGGGGGTTCCCATGATGCATTGTTTCTTTCTCTTTTTGCTCTGTATGCACCACTCTGCATTTAATCATTAGTGATCGATCTCTGCTCCCCTCCACAGCATGTCTTTTTCCTGGTTCTCTCCCTCAGCCCCAACCAGTCCCAGCAGAAGACTGCCCCTCCCTGAGCCTGGTTCTGCTGGAGGTTTCTTCCTGTTAAAAGGGAGTTTTTCCTTCCCACTGTAGCCAAGTGCTTGCTCACAGGGGGTCGTTTTGACCGTTGGGGTTTTACATAATTATTGTATGGCCTTGCCTTGCAATATAAAGCGCCTTGGGGCAACTGTTTGTTGTGATTTGGCGCTATATAAAAAAAATTGATTGATTGATTTTACAACTACCCTTTCAAGAATTTTTGAGAGAAAAGGAAGGTTGGAGATTGGCCTATAATTAGCTAAGATAGCTGGGTCAAGTGATGGCTTTTTAAGTAATGGTTTAATTACTGCCACCTTGAAAGCCTGTGGTACATAGCCAACTAACAAAGATAGATAGATTGATGATCCCGATGGTCTCTCTGTTAGAGCTCCAGCATTCCTCTGTGGAGAGAGGAGAACCTTCCAGATGGACAACCATCTCTGCAGCAATCCATCAATCTGGCCTGTATGGTAGAGTGACCAGATGGAAGCCACTCCTTTGTAAAAGGCACATGGCAGCCCACCTGGAGTTTGCCAAAAGGCACCTGAAGGATTCTCAGACCATGAGAAACAAAATTCTCTGGTCCGATGAGACAAAGATTGAACTCTTTTGCGTGAATGCCAAGCATCATGTTTGGGGTAATCCAGGCACCATCCATACAGTGAAGCATGGTGGTGGCAGCATCATGCTGTGGGGATGTTTATCAGCGGCGGGAACTGGGAGACTAGTCAGGATTGAGAGACAGATGAATGCAGCAATGTACAGAGGCATCCTGGACTAGGGCAACGGTTCATCTTTCAGCAGGACAGAGACGCTAAGCACACAAGATGTCAAAGGAGTGACTTCAGGACAACTCTGTGAATGTCCTTGAGTGGTCCAGCCAGAGCCCAGACCTGAATCCAATTGAACATCTGTGGAGAGATCTGAAATTGTCTGTGCACTGACACTCCCCATCCAACCTGATGGAGATTGAGAGGTGCTGCAAATAGAAATGGGCCAAACTGAACAATGATAGGTGTGCCACACTTGTGGCATAATATTCAAGAAGACTTGAGGCTGTAATTGCTGCCAAAGGTGCATCAACAAAGTCTTGAACAAAGGGTGTGAATACTTATGTGATTTCTTAGTTTTTTATTTTAATAAATTTACAAATATATATATATATATATATATATATATATATATATATATATATATATATATATATATATAAATTTTTCATGTTGTCATTATGGGGTATTGTGAGTAGAATTTTGAGGAAACAAATGAATTTACTCTATTTTGGAATAAGGCTTTAACACAGCAAAATGTGGAAAAAGTGAAGGGCTTTGAATACTTTTGGGATGTACTGTATGTTCTCTGATCGCTTCCAACAGCCATGAGGCAGTGGGGCAACTGGAGTTCAGCTGGACGAAAGCATTGTCTGTTAACCGACGGGTCAGTGGTTTGATTCTTACCTAATTCTCTCTGTGCTGAAAGCTCTGAACCCAAAATTCTTAAAATATAAAACAGTGGTTTGGATTTTCTTTGAATAGCAGCTACTTCATTGATCTGAAAACAGCAGCTTAATAATTTTCTATTGGGCTTCCCTCAGAAAGAGATGTAGCTGACATGTCAGTCTGTTTGTCTGTAGATCTCTCTTCAAACAGCAATTAGAATCAATTGGTGGGATGCCTTTCTCGGGGTGTCTGATGTCTGTTTTATCCTTACCTGTCACTGACTCTGGGTATTTTTAATATAATGGGTTTTTAAAAAGCTTGCTATTTATGCTTCAAAATTTATCTGTGGTTCTATTCTTTTGTTGCTTTTTTGTCTTTTATTCTTGTATTTTATTTATTTTTGCTGTTCTTCTTTAGCTATTCTTGTTCGGTCTGTCATTAAGCTTCATAATAATAATAATAATAATAATAATAATTGCAGATTTGACTTGTGTTGGCATAGGAGTGTTTGGACATTTTGAATAGATTTTACTCTTGACTCATTGATGAATGAAGAAAAACAAATTCTGTATTATTGTTTTTATTAATTATTGTTTTTATTAATTATTGTTTTTATTATTATCAAAATTCAGACAGTCACACCATTATTTTTTTTAATAATAAATGACTCCCAGGCGCCTACAAAGTCTGCCAATAGATGGCGACAGGCGGCAACAATTCCCTGCCGGTGCACGCTCTGTCCACAAGGGAGAAAAAAACAGTCGGGAAGACATTTCCGTTCTCCATGCGGCTCCACATAGACAACTCAGCAATGCCTGATGGGAAACGAGTCCATTTCCTCTTCCGTGCAGTTCACTTGTGGCTGCATCATTTCATTTAAACACTACATTTCCCAAGGAACACTGCTTCCCTGTCACAGCTAGGTTGCGTAGGTGTGCCTCATTTCAGCAAACCTACCGCTCTGCTACCCAAAAATACCGCAGCGTGAACTATCCAGCTTTCAAAATAAAACTACTTTGGGATATTTTTGGAATATAAACGCAGTTAACATCGTATATATATATATTCTAGCAACTTATTTACCTAAAAAGCATATAATTCAATAAAATTACAGCTATAATCGTCGACAACTGGAACCACAATTTATCTCAAGAGTTTTAATTTGAAATCCTGAGTTGATCTTGCCGTGGAGTTTGTCCCTCTTGCTGCTCCGCTGCGGTCGCCGCCTCTTTCTCCTCCTCCTACAAGCAGCCGACGGAGAAGAGGAGCAGACAGCAGAGGAGCACACGGGAATGGAGCATTAAGACATAACGGCACGCTCCGTCGCTGGAGATAATTTAACACAGCTACACACATGACGAAAGAAAATCGACCAGCAACGCAAAGGCAACAACCATGCTTATGAAATCCAGGCGAATGTGAGGAACTGCTTCCAAGGTTTCTCCGCTTTGCCCTCGTCACAGATCAGCTGGCGCAGGTCGGTCGATCGTCACCTCCACTGTCACCCCTGAACCAGTATCCACCATGTCCGTGGAGGAGCAGGTTTACCCCCACGCAGCGCTGCTGCTGGAAGCCGGGCCGGAGTGGATGCGGGCGGAGATCGAACGTCTGTCCCGGGAGCTGAGTGAGACCACCAACGAGAAGATCCAGGCGGCGGAGTACGGGCTGGCGGTGCTGGAGGAGAAGCAGCAGCTTAAACAGCAGTACGAAGACCTGGAGCTCGAATATGAGACCATCCGGCAGGAGCTCGACCAACTCAAAGAGGTAAAAAAAAAAAAAAAAAGAATGTGACGCATTAGTTAATGTTCGTGATGTGGTTAGGCATCATGTGCCCCTCACTGACAAGGTCAAACGTGTAAGATGCAGTGCGCTGCAAACCATATACTCAGGATACATTGGTTGCAGTGAGCTGCAAACCCTATGGTTACTCAGGATGCATCAGTTCCTGTGTGCTGCAAACCCTATGGTTAATCAGGATGCATCAGTTGCAGTGAGCTGCAAACCTTATGGTCACTCAGGATGCATCAGTTGCAGTAAGCTGCAAACTCTATGGTTACTCAGGATGCATCAGTTGCAGTAAGCTGCAAACTCTATGGCTACTCAGGATGCATCAGTTCCTGTGTGCTGCAAACCCTTATGGTCACTCAGGATGCATCGGTTGCAGTGAGCTGCAAGCCCTATGGTTACTCAGGATGCATCGGTTGCAGTGTGCTGCAAACCTTACGGTCACTCAGGATGCATCGGTTGCAGTGAGCTGCAAACCCTATGGTTACTCAGGATGCATCAGTTCCTGTGTGCTGCAAACCCTATGGTTAATCAGGATGCATCAGTTGCAGTGAGCTGCAAACCTTATGGTCACTCAGGATGCATCAGTTGCAGTAAGCTGCAAACTCTATGGTTACTCAGGATGCATCAGTTGCAGTAAGCTGCAAACTCTATGGTTACTCAGGATGCATCAGTTCCTGTGTGCTGCAAACCCTTATGGTCACTCAGGATGCATCGGTTGCAGTGAGCTGCAAGCCCTATGGTTACTCAGGATGCATCGGTTGCAGTGTGCTGCAAACCTTACGGTCACTCAGGATGCATCGGTTGCAGTGAGCTGCAAACCCTATGGTTACTCAGGATGCATCAGTTCCTGTGTGCTGCAAACCCTATGGTTAATCAGGATGCATCAGTTGCAGTGAGCTGCAAACCTTACGGTCACGCAGGATGCATCGGTTGCAGTGAGCTGCAAACCTTACGGTCACTCAGGATGCATCGGTTGCAGTGAGCTGCAAACCCTGTGGTTACTCAGGATGCATCAGTTGCAGTGAGCTGCAAACCTACGGTTACTCAGGATGCATCATTTGCAGTGAGCTGCAAACCTTATGGTCACTCAGGATGCATCAGTTGCAGTGAGCTGCAAGCCCTATGGTTACTCAGGATGCATCAGTTGCAGTGTGGTGCAAACCTTACGGTCACTCAGGATGCATCAGTTGCAGTGAGCTGTAAACCTTATGGTTACTCAGGAAGCATCAGTTCCTGTGTGCTGCAAACCCTATGGTTACTCAGGATGCATCAGTTGCAGTGTGTTGCAAACCTTATGGTCGCTCAGGATGCATTAGTTGCAGTGAGCTGCAAACCCTATGGTTACTCAGTATGCATCAGTTGCAGTGTGCTGCAAACCTTACAGTCACTCAGGATGCATCGGTTGCAGTGAGATGCAAACCCTATGGTTACTCAGGATGCATCGGTTGCAGTGTGCTGCAAACCTTACGGTCACGCAGGATGCATCAGTTGCAGTGTGCTGCAAACCCTATGGTTACTCAGTATGCATCAGTTGCAGTGTGCTGCAAACCTTACAGTCACTCAGGATGCATCGGTTGCAGTGAGCTGCAAACCCTATGGTTACTCAGGATGCATCGGTTGCAGTGTGCTGCAAACCTTACGGTCACGCAGGATGCATCGGTTGCAGTGAGCTGCAAACCTTACGGTCACTCAGGATGCATCGGTTGCAGTGAGCTGCAAACCTATGGTTACTCAGGATGCATCGGTTGCAGTGTGCTGCAAACCTTACGGTCACTCAGGATGCATCAGTTGCAGTGAGCCGCAAACCCAATGGTTGCTCAGGATGCATCAGTTGCAGTGTGCTGCAAACCTTATGGTCGCTCAGGATGCATTGGTTGCAGTGAGCTGCAAACCCTATGGTTACTCAGGATGCATCTGTTGCAGTGAGCTGCAAACTCTATGGTTACTCAGGATGCATCTGTTGCAGTGAGCTGCAAACCCTATGGTTACTCAGGATGCATCTGTTGCAGTGAGCTGCAAACCCTATGGTTACTCAGGATGCATCAGTTGCAGTGAGCTGCAAACCCTATGGTTGCTCAGGATGCATCAGTTGCAGTGAGCTGCAAACCCTATGGTTGCTCAGGATGCATCAGTTGCACTGTGCTGCAAACATTACGGTCACTCAGGATGCATCGGTTGCAGTGAGCTGCAAACCCTATGGTTACTCAGGATGCATCAGTTGCAGTGAGCTGCAAACCCTATGGTTGCTCAGGATGCATCAGTTGCAGTGAGCTGCAAACCCTATGGTTGCTCAGGATGCATCAGTTGCAGTGTGCTGCAAACCTTATGGTCGCTCAGGATGCATTGGTTGCAGTGAGCTGCAAACCCTATGGTCACTAAGGATGCATCATTGCAGTGTGCTGCAAACCCTGTGGTCACTCAGGATGCATTGATTGCAGTGAGCTGCAAACCCTGTTGTCACTCAGGATGCATTGATTGCAGTGAGCTGCAAACCCTATGGTTACTCAGGATGCATTGATTGCAGTGAGCTGCAAACCCTATGGTTACTCAGGATGCATTGATTGCAGTGAGCTGCAAACCCTGTGGTCACTCAGGATGCATTGATTGCAGTGCGCTGCAAACACTGTGGTCACTCAGGATGCATTGACTGCAGTGAGCTGCAAACCCTGTTGTCACTCAGGATGCATTGATTGCAACACTGAAAATCTGTTGGATTGACATAACTTAAATATACATTGGTTGCACATGATCAGAAGGTCTCCAAACAACACAATCTTTGTATGTTTCAAATTGAAATACTGACGGAAGTTGTTATTTGGACAACTGAGCATGTGCAACCAAAATTAAGTTATGTTTGCTTTTTTTCATTGTATGCTGCTGCAAACCCCACTGCCACTCAGGGTGCATTCACTGCAGTGCAACCTTTTATTTATTTATGCAGCTCTTAATGGCCTCCTGATTTAAAGCTTTCCCCTCAGCCTGCAGAGAACAGCCTGCATCTTCCTCCTCTCTTTACGATGGGCAGCTCAGTCTAAACTACAGATATGTCCAAGACTATGTGAGCAAACACATCTTTTTTTTCCCTCCCCCATGTTTCAAGTATCAATTTATGCTGTTTGTTTCATCTTAGATCTTCAATGACTTTTGTGTTTTATTTAAAATGGAAGACTTTCAAATGCACTTTTTTTATTCTGCTGGGTGTTATTTATGTTGTCTGAGGTGATTCAGTTTTCTTTGGCTTCCTCCGTCCAGCCTGAATTACTGGTTTGTCTAAAAAGTGCGGGAATAGGTTTGAATTTCAAATCAACCCCACGCAAAATAAAGAGGCATGAACAACCCTGAGAGATGACTAACCGACCCTTTGGGAATGGAAAGAATGTCGAGAGTGGCGGTTATTGCTGGCTACAGCAGGAGATAAAGGACGTGTGTGTTTTTTCCAAACAGTGGTTGGGCTCATTCCTCTTCTCTCACACAGCACACAGCAGTTTGTCACTGGTTTGTGATTAGATACAGAAGGACATGAGACTAACGGTAAAGGTCACAACTTCCAACTGTTTCTATAAACAGAAATCGTCATGAAAAAAGGGGGCGGGGCGATTCTCCGCTGTGACACTGGTTTCTTGCTCACATCCTCCTTTTGCTAAATCCAGCTCAGAGTTTGTAATTATTTCTGTCCTCCCATGAGATCAGAGAACAAATTGCCAAGAGGGCTCTTGTTATGCCAGAATTGTGCTCATCACTCCCTTGGGTTTTTCTGTTTTTCCTGTGAAGAGCCATGCAGAGGTTTTCTCCTTCCTGCGTCATTCTTTTCTCCCCACCTTCTTGTGCCCTTCTTCTCTTCAGGGGTTGTTATTGCAGAAAGGAGGTCTGTCTCAGCAAGTCGTTATTTTTCTCATGCACTTCTTTGGCCAAAAACTAACAAATGAAATTAAATATGAGTTAAAAGGAATGGACACAAACGTTTTCACAAACTTATGTCAACTGATTGCAAGATGTGTTTGGCCTCCTCGGTTTTCCCAGATTTCTCAATCTAATAATGAAACACAAATATCCATCTGTGTGGTCAGTTTCATTGTTTGCCCAAAGCTGTGGCCGAGAGGTTTTCTTTTGCATTTGGGTTGAATTTCTCTTGGTTATAAATCAGTAGTGAGATTGTAACTGTTTAAACAATAAACTCCGTTCCTTAACCCTCTCCTCTGAACACTTAAACCCAGCACACCACAGTTCCCATTTGTTCTGTGTTGTATATCAACATGTCCTTGAGCAAGACACTGAAGCACAAATTGCTCCTGGTGATCGGGTCAGCACCTTGTATGGAAGTTGCAGTCACTGGTGTTTGAATGTGGTTGCTAGACACTTTAGATAAAGCATTTACCAAATTTAAACATCTGAAAGTTAATCTACATGCAATATCCATCCATTTTGTCATGGGGAGGGGGGGGGGTGAGGAGTGGATGCAGTCTGTCACAAGGCCACATACAGCGAAACAAACACATTTACACCTACGGACAATTTACAGTTTTCAGTCCACCTAACCTGCATGTCTTTGAATGTGGGAGAAAGTCGAAGCACCTGGAGAAAACCCACACAAACACTGGGAGAACATGCAAACTCCACACAGAAAGGCCACAGGTTGGAATCAATCCCATGACCTCTGTGCTGTGAGGCAACAGTGCTAACCACTAATGACATATTGCACCTCTGCACCTTTGGGCTACCCAGCGAAGAGCAATTGCAAGAGAATTATGGGTAATTAAATAAAGCAGAGGTTTTATTTTTCACACGTGCCTCCAACTTCCAGCGCGGGCATGAGAATTCACCATGGAACTATGCCAAGTGTGTGCAAGACCTGGTTTCCTGCCACCCGTATCATCTACAGTAAAACTCACATATAATGGATTCAGGTGGACCAGCGAATTTTATCTGTTAAAATCAAAATCTGGGAGCTCGGAGTAGAGTCACTGCCCCTTTGTGTTGAAAGGAGCCAGCTGATTTGGTTTGCCATCTGGTAAAGATGCCTCCTCAGGCACGTCCATTTGGGAGGAGACCCCGGGGAAGACCCAGGACTCGGTGGAGAGATTATATCTCCACACTGGGCTGGGAACACCTCGGGATCCCCCAGTCAGAGGTGGTCAATGTGGCACGGGAAAGGGAAGTCTGGGGTCCCCTGCTGGAGCTGTTGCCCCCACGAAATTGAAATCTGCTATATGGATAAAAGCAACAAAATCCACTTCAAGTATAAAACAAACTCCATTATATGTATGTAACAGATTAGTTACAGTCAGGAGGCACCGCATGATCAGGCTTACCTATTTGCTTGATTAAATGCCTGATTTTGAATAGGGGTCTGCCTCATTTAATGGCTGGGTCAAAATTTCATCTGAAAAAAAATAAACGTGGTACCTTAAAATCCGAAACCCTGATTTATGCTTCTCCAGCTCTGTGGCTGTGCAATGACATAGATGTGTGCATGACCCTTTTAAAGTTCTTTGTCGTGTTGGTGGGTGTCTTAATATAATTTCGAAGCAACAGTGGCTTTTTCTGGATCAGTTTGTCCCTCATTGAGCTCCACTTTTTTATACAATCATCAATCTCCAAACCAGTGTTACTGTACATGCAGTTTCTCTCCATGAATTGCAGGTCATTTGAGTGTCTCTGTAGTTTTCTGACTCTGTGTTGTACAGTTGGTCATATTTGTGGCCTTTTCTGCAAAACGTATTTGATTCATGATCGAAATGGAATTGGCGTCCGCACTGCAAAAACTTTAAAAATAAGATGGGACAGGAATGAGTGAAACCGGAAAAGTAACAAATCACAGCTCCTGAGGTCTCCGTCATTTCGACCGGGCTACAGAGAGGGTTCAAAGCCACGCAGAGGGCTCTTATATAAAGCGGTTGTCTTTGGTTCGCCACACCCAGGGATATGTGTGAAACGTAACACCATATTGCAGTGCAGGCAGCAAGCAGCAGTTTGTTAACAATTGCCTGCCTTGAATAAAGGCCTGCCTTGTTTAGGCACCGGGGTTGAGCATGGTTTGAAAAAAATAAACGCCAAGGTTTTTAGTCAAGGAAATACGGTACCCACTTTCCTCGAATCAGCTTGTGTCAGTGCTGAGCTTCATTTTGTGCCTCTGTTGTGACTGGGCACACCCAAACTGCTTTGTCCAGTACATGTGAGAGGTTTTTAAAGGAAATGCATTGAGATGGGACCGGATGTTTTGTCCGATGTGAGTCAAAATCTGTTATACAAAATGTGGTATATGTGGTGTTTATTACATGGAAAACCATACAGAAACATTGGGATTTTTCCTTTTGTCCGGTGAGTGAGAGTATCCGGTTTATACGATGAAGGTTTAGGCGAGTTTTACTGTATTAATATAAGCAACAGATTGGTCATCATTGGTGGTGTCCCACAGCAGCCTTTACTCAAGGTTCATGAAATGGAGCAAGGTCTCCATCTGGCTGACATTTACCATATATGCAGGTGCAATAAAGTTTTGCCAAGGGCTCTAGTTTTCCCATGTTGGACAAGGCACATTTCTATTGGGTGACTTTATGGATGGATCTATCAAGGGAAGCAACATATACAGAAAGGGAACATGCAAACTTCATGCAAAGGTCCCAGGCCAGGTTCTTCTCACTGTAAGCACAGCTCACCGTTGGTGTTTGTTCGATTTAAAGTGGCCACATTTTTATTTTCTTTTGCATCATCAACATGGAACTCTGCTGTACGGATGATGTAATTCTCATGTGTACATTATAGGAACAACACAACCTCATGTTCAGCATTTTTTTTTTTAAGGAATCATTGGGATGCTCCTTCAGTATACAATGGAGAAACACATGCAGCGAAGAACACAGATAGTCTATGGGCCAAGAAAATTTTCCCTACCACTTGAAGGTACTTAGAATCCAGCCTGAGTATACCATGACCAACTTAAAAATGCACGGTGGCCATCCCAGGGTGGTGTCTGTAGCCAAGACGAGGTCAATGAAGAAATGCACTGGGGTCAAAATTTAAAGTCAGGAGATAGATATATCGACATTTACACATCACAGAATATGTCTTGGACTTCATTTCTATCAATCATTAAGAAATATAAACCGTATTTTAAATCTGACCGTGCTAGAAGGAGACGATCAGAGGTTACAGTCTCCCAAAGCTGTAAGTGGATAAACTGCACACAGGGCAACTTGTGTCTGTTTCATCACCAGTTGTACAATTTCATGGTGGTGTGGCACAGACAAGGATTTCCTGAAAAAGACGATGTGAAATTTCACCTACAGTTTGCCAGAAGGCACATGGGAGACCTGAGCCTAAATTTTATCTATTTTTCTTGAATGGAATTCCTTCTGTGTTCCACTCCACCATATATAGAGGCAAAATAATGTAAAAATATCTGTTCAAATGCTCGTGGGCCTGGCCTTAAACCAGACTGATATTCACACACACGTACGTCTCTTGAGGCGGGAATGTAGCAGAATTCTGCACGTGCTGTTGCTTAGTAACGTCACAGCTCTGTGCTTTAATAATTTGAGCAGACGTGCACTCCCCTCAGCGGGGGGCTGCTTTCTGGAGGTGCTTGACTGTTACAGTAGTATTTTACATGGTTCAACATAACAATACACTAGACATGGATTGTCACTATGTTTTTTATTACCCTACTTTTGTCAAACATATTATGTTTTTTGTTAGTTTTATTGCCATTTGTCTGTTTGTGTGTTTTGTGAGAAGGTTATTTTAAGTCTTCAGGGTCCTGGTGTTTCTTGGCTTAATGTATTGTGGTGAGATTTTGGTACTAACCAGTGATCTTAGGTTACAACTTAATGTCTTTGGACAATCCTAGTTACCACTGGGATGATTTTGTGTCAAAGAAATGGTTACTTGGGGAGACTTAGATGAGGAGTATTGGTTGCATTGGGCCTCATGTATCAATGTTGCGCACTTGTGGCGTACATTTACGGCATAAACTTGAAATACACCAAAGTCGCCGTGACATGTATCAAGCGGTGCGCACCTGCCCATTTCTGGCGTACGCCTGACGTGATCTTGATAAATGCGGCGGGTGGAAACGATCGTAATTATAATAAACACGCCCATAAATATTCAGACTCCACTTCAGACACACCCTCATTTTACGACATGAAACCCGGGAGGCGGCAAAGAAAAAGAACTAGTCAATACGATTAGTCGAATAACTCGAAAAATTCAATTACAAAAAAATGTTCGAGGCAAATTTTGTGCCTTGAAGCTCTGTTTAATGTTGTAGTACATATGCCAGGCCTGTGTGTGGCGCTGTAACATCCCCAGAAAAAAACAGAAGAAGACTAGAGCATGCGCATAAGCCGTGTAAGAGCTAATCAATGTAGCACCAAAAGTTACAGCTTTCCAACACGACACACAGAGTAAAATAAAGCCTTTTAAGAGAAAGGTGGTCAACGCTGATTATCTGAAAAAGACTTACTGTGCATTTAAAGCGAAGCAGTGTGTTTGTCTATTTCTAAAAAAACACTGGCTGTGCTCCCCTCTACGTGCAATTTAGGTGAAGTTTTCATTGACAGGGTGCAGAGTGGATTTATCAGTGTGGCTTTTGTGGAAGACAGTTTTTCACAGGCTGTGGTCAAGTTCAGGTGCAGCCTGACTGACTGAGGATTACACCGACTGCCTGCGCTTACGGTCCAGTGTCAGTGGAGTGCTGAGCTACTGGCACTGGGAAAGATCCAAAACTTGTAAAGACGTGAAAAAATAAATAATTTCCCAGGAAAACAGAAAGGGATACACTAAATTTGACAATCTAAAACGACATTGCTTTGGGAGAGCCCTGGACTGTTGATGTTTAAAAAAGCAAAAGTAATTTTTATCCGATTACTCAATCGCCAGAATAATCGATAGAATACTCGATTATTAAAAGAATCGATAGCAGCAGCCCTAAACAGTACGGTCATTTGCCCAGTTCTGGATCACCTTTTTTAAAGTCCTGCTATACGGAGCCATAATGCAACTGAATGTCCTTTATTGCGTATTGTTGTATTGGGTATCTGGATGTTATCTAGCTGAAGAAGTCTGGATGGTGTAGCCCTTCAGTTTAAAGTGTGAAGCCACATTATGTGTGGTGCAAATATTTTCCGGAAATGGATCACTTTGCCGGTTCTGGATCACGACACTCTGTGTCACTTTGGGGACATTCCTGGCATCTGGCTGGAGCCCTTCTAATGCAGAATGATACACACTGTGCCCGAGAATGTGTTTTGAACACAAAATGATATAAATTATACTTATTAAATGAGAATTTACTTAGTTTCAAAAGGTACTGTTATACATTTTTACAAGCAAAAAATGAAGTGTTTACTCAAATTGGGTGGCATTTCTTAATAAATGAAGATAAAAATAAAATCTGTGGTAATAAACATTCGCCCTATTGATGTATCCCATAATCCCTTGCGCGTCAGAGAGTCGCTGCAGTCAAACCACATAGAGAATCCACATGATGACAATTGTAAATGAATATTATACTACAAAAATGTAATTTTTTATGCTTTTCATCATGTTAATAAGAGACTGCTGCATGATACCCTGAAAACTTGCTAAAACAATTATAACAAATTATCTGTGTCTGATACGTTTAATCTGCGTAGCTCACAGCAGCTCACAGCAGCTCCCATTGAAAATAACGTAGGAACAGCCTGTGATTCTCACATGTTTACATAAAACATACGCAATAACAACGTCTATAAACCCAGAGAATATACGAGGACTGTTAGAAAAGTATCCGACCTTATTATTTTTTTCAAAAACCATTTGGATTTGAATCACGTGTGATTACATCAGACATGCTTGAACCCTCGTGGGCATGCGAGAGTTTTTTTACGCCTGTCAGTTACGTCATTCGCCTGTGGGCAGTCTTTGAGTGAGGAGTGGCCCACCCTCTCGTCAATTTTTTCATTGTTTAGGAATGGCTCAGAGACTGCTGCTTTGTTTGATCAAAATTTTTTCAAAAACTGTAAGGCACAACTGAGTGGACACCATTCGATAAATTCAGCTGGTTTTCGGTAAAAATTTTAACAGCTGATGAGAGATTTTGGTCTGGTAGTGTCGCTTTAAGGACGGCCCACGGCGCCTGACGGCGATCTGCGCTTCGAGGCGGCAGCGTCTCGCCATTTCAAGTTGAAAACTTCCACATTTCAGGCTCTGTTCACCCAGGAAGTCGTCAGAGAACAGAGAACTTTCAGCAGAAGTCGGCATGAGGAGTTTATTCGGACATTCCATTGTTAACGGACATTTTGTAATGAAAGAACGTGCGGGCATGTCAGGCCAGACCCGACCGCGAGGGGTCGCAACAGGAAAAACACCTCCGTTGGAAACCTTAACGGGCAAGTTGGAACATGCCCAAGCTGTTAAACTATTTCTCAGTTACTCCCTTGTTGAAAGCCATCAAAAGCCGCCTGAATTTTACAAATGGTTTTCAACACGGAGGTGTTTTTCCTGTCGCGGCGCACACAGATTTGCCGAGTCGTCACGGAAACGACTCGGCGAATTTGCGCACGTCTTTCATTACAAAATGTCCTTAAACAGTGGAATGTCCATATAAAGTCCTCATGCCGGCCTCTTCTGAATCTTCTCTGTTCTCTCATGACGTCCTGGGTGAATTAAGCCTTAAATTAGGATGTTTTCAGCTCGAAACAGGCCGACGACGGCGCCTGGAAGTGCTGTGCGATGTCCCGCTCCATGGGAAGTCCTTACAGCGACAGAAACACCCCATAATCTCTCATCAGCCGTTAAACTTTTCACAGAAAACCAGCTTAATTTCTCGAATAGTGTCCACTCGGATATTCCTCACAGGTCCAGAAAAAATTTTGATAAAGCAACGCGCGCCGTCTCGAGCAGCGTGTGAAACAAAGGAATTCAGCCGAGAGGGCGGGACCACATTTCACTCAAGGCCTGCCCACAGGGAAATGACGTCACCGACGCGTGAAAAAACTCATGCATGCGCACGAGGGTTCAAGCATGATTGGTGTAATCACACGTCATTCAAATCCATATAGTTTAAAAAAAATAAAAGTGTCGGTTTCTTATCTAATACACCTCGTATTCATGAGAGTTTTAGGCACAATATAAAAATAGTTTTATGTTGCGATGTTAATGGTGTTGTCCGTGTGCAGCGGTTAAAGTGCAGCGTGATCAGTGCGTCTCAATGCAGTTCTCAATGTTGGTAAGATCTCGCAGCGCGGCGACCTCTCTGAGGTTTTGCGGGATTTTAAACGTCAATAGGGCGAATTCTTGGATTTTGACGTCTCCCCCTAAACTTTTAACTCAATGAAGTGGGTCAGGATAGCACAAGATGCCCCAACTTGCTGTCATTTCGCGCCTCATATTGTTAGAGATGGAGAGCAAAGGAGGGTTTTAAATGTGTGGAGGTGAGATTTGTCCCAAATTAAAAAGTAAAAGCCCCACATTCATGCCCATTCTTGATGTTGAGATGACCCCCAAAGTACACATGGCTCACAAGTACTGACACGAGGCTTCTGCTTCAGTGATCCACAACCGGCAAATTTTCACGTCACAGATAAATGCGTGCAGCAGTTAAACAGCAAGACATAACACACTGACATTTTCTACCCAAGTAAGTATTTTCCTACTCTAGAACCAATGACACTGAATGGCTAACTCAGCTTTGGTACTTCTTAGAGATCGTCACTTTCACACTTGCACGAATGAGTGAGTCAAAAAACGCGCGCACACCTCGGAGACCGGGATGTTTTGATTCCTCTGCTGATCACAAGGATGGCTGGATCCGGTCGAGCTTGTGGTCATTTGTAGACAAAACATCAGTCTTTCCATTGGTAACAAGTATGAGCTTATTTGCGCTGATTATGAAAAATGGCAGCGCAAATACTACAGCAGTGATCCGGAACTGTGCAAGTGACTGTACTTGTACATATTGTATGTGCACTTTTATGTTCTAACATGTCAATAAAAATTATAACTAATGATATTATTTGTATAGTCTCATTTAGAAGAGTGAAATAAATAAAAATGAAAAAAAGTCTATTTAAATTTAAAAAACAAAAATCATGACTTTTTAGAAAAAAGTCTTTTTTTTCTTACCAGCCTTGTCTAATATTTTGTCTATGTGGCTCGTTTGTTTGGGTATGATCCAGCATAGAGTTCTCAACATTATGATTTTATAACTGTTATAATTTTAACACACACAGTATCACTTTACAATATCTTGAACAGTTATTACATTCTGAACATTTATTAGATAATGTTTGTGGCCACTTAGGGATGAAACTCTTGCAAGATTCACTCATTCTCTCTCTCTCTCACTCTCACACACACACACACACACACACACACACACACACACACACACACGCTGACATCGGTGTGCTGCAATGAAATGTGCTCCACTGCACACTGAGAGCAATTTGGGGATTCATTTAAGGATTGGCCACAGGGCCTGAGTGAGTCACCTCCCCAATATTTTTCTTACAGAAGTCTTGTTAAAGTCATTTTCAGATGAAGAGTCATGGAAATATTGTTGAATTGTTTTTCTGTTTTCTGAACCAGTAGACTTTGTGCTTTATAATTGTTTATCTTAGCGATCATTACAACCACAGAACAAAAAGAGGCATTGGCATCTCAGCTGGATCAAAGCTTGTGTTCCTTTGTCTTTTCTTAGCTCTGTGTAAATGCAGGGCAACAAAACACTGTGGTCCAAAGATGTCATCATCTCCCAAGATGGAGACATTGTATATTCCTCAATGATTGCATTTGTTGTTTTCTTCTTATACAAAACATTTTGTTGTCAGACACAAAGGCAGTGGCTCTTCAACAAAGGTACAGTGACTCTGTGCTCCTTGTGTGTGTGGACCATGGCAAGTGTCAAAGATCACAATAAAGTCATTGAGTTTCACAAGCGCTCTGTTCCTTCGTACCCTGCGACTCTCCGACCAGAGTAATAGCAGCTGTGTAATGCATTGTAACTTTCTACCAGGCAGCCAAAATCCAAAAATATGGCTATGCTGCGTGAAACTTTGGTTGATTGTGGTCATTTTGTTGTGTTTTTTGGGGGCCTCTGGGGTCAGCAGGTCTTGGGGGTGTCACAACTGAAGGAGAACTTAAATGCAAAAAGAACACTGCTTGTCACAAAGGAGAGATGGTGAGAGCCATTGTAGTTACTTTTGAAAAGATTGGTCCAGCGCTTGTCCCACTGAAACATGAGATCATTACTAAAGGATATATCACAGTGTCAAACAAAGATGTTTGGTTGGGATGTACCCCTTCCCCACAGCGTTCAATGGCTTGGATGCAGTACAATATAAGAGATTATCTGTTCTAAGGGAAGCCATGGAGAGTTTGAAATAAAGTCATCCTACGTAATATCAGTGAATTTCTGCACAGACAGCTGCTTTGCTCTAAGTCGGTCTTTTTTTCTCTGACTTCTGTCATTCTTGCAGCTTAGCTAAAACTCACAAGTATACCCAGTAGCACATACTACACCGTACTCAATCATTGTTCTTTATGCACTTGGCTGGTGATCTTTGCTCAGTTGTAGTTTTTTTTGCCTGTGTTATTACATATGACCTATTATACTCTGAATTGTTCTGCCTTTTTTTGGTGGGGGGGGGGTATGCTGATTGCACTTTGAGACATAAAGGCTTTTGCCCAATGGCAAGTCTGCAGTTAAGGGGTAATCTTTTCTAAATGGCACTAAATAAAGTCCCAAATCCCCTACTCTCTGGACCTAAGAGGATGAATCCCAGCCGCTATGCACAGGGCTTACAGAGGTTTGGGAGCATGCCAGAATGAGCCACACTCAGTAGCCTCCATACCCTGGGAAAGGTGGGACAATACTGCATTCACATGTTGATGTACTGCCAAATGTTCTACCTTGTTCTACTTGTCTTCTTTCAATATCTTACTTCAGCAACAGTCAAAGCTAGAAATTTCTTGAGTTCCAATAAGCCTGGTGCCCGGCCCTGTCAGCCTTAGCTTTAAGAAGGAGGTTGATGTTCATGATGGGAAAATCATTGTTAAAGCAACCACCAAATATATTTTGAAGTAAAATTATACCGGTTATCCAGTAGAATAGAGTAATTTAACTTTAAACAAAAATTTAATAAAATTTTTGTCTTGGTGGATGATGGGATTTATTTTAATAATGTGCAGAATACTGAAGAGTTGGCTGTTGCCTGTGGTAAACACTGGCATGAATCTATGAGGTGCTGCGTTCAACTTTTAAAATAAGTAATTTTTTGTTGTGGGACAAAGCGCCGGTGTAACAGTATATCTTCCCCCCCAAACCCTGACAGGCAACATTCCTACAGGGCAGCACTGATTAACCCAAACCTTGATAAGGCCCAATCCTAGGATATCTTCTCCCTGGGGGCAAGATATCCAGGGGGGAGATAAACTGTTACACCGGCATCCTTTGGTTCAGGCCGACAAACGGACCGGGAGCAGACAAAATACAGAGGGACTTCTTTAAAAACACTGAATTTCTTCAGCCACGACAAGGAACTAAAGTATTTTCAGATGTCGTTTTCCAAAATAAGGACGCTTTATGTGGATAAGTTTTTACCAGGCTGTGATGATGAATCTGACTGAAAAGATGTAACAGGTTTTTTATTAAGACTTTATATTCACTCAGTGTGTGAATGGTTGTAACATTTGAAGCAATGTGAACTGTTAACGAGTTAACGCCTCCCTTTTGCAGCCGGTTCATAATTTTGAGACCCCAGCAAAAGGGTGACAGAAAAATGGTATGGTACGGGTCGGTTATTTTGGTACCCATTACTAAATCTGGATGTGGAAATGCACAAAATACCGTGCCATACCAATCTGGACCTCTCGGTGGAAACCGCTTTCTGTTACCTATTTGAAAAGCACAAACATTGTCCATTTTTAAAACTCATTTTACTCCCTGGCTTTTAACCCAGCATGAAACGCTATTTTAATTCTGAATTGTATTTATTTGTTGGTTACTCTTCTCATTTTCTGCTTTTTAACTTGTTTTATTGTCTCATGAATTTTATGAGACAGTAGTATTTTATGTGTTTTGTACAGTACTTTGTGGCAGATGTAGTTGTTTTAAATTGCTATTTGAGTTGAGTTGAAGATGGTGGTCTATGTTAAGTCTTGTTGGATCAGGTCTGTGCGATTGTCCAGACTTTTCCTTTCTTTGGGATCACAGAGGTGCACTGGCTTGAAGAACAAACAGGCTTGCTGATCTGATTAGTAATATAAACAAGAAGAAGTGAGTCCTGTGCAGGCCCTGAGGCCCATTGGTGCCAATGCTTTTCCCTGGATACTGTAACATGAAGCAGATGAGAGTCTACGACTCCCCCTGGAAGGAAACACCAGGTGATTGCAGGCTACTTCATCAACCAAGGCTGGTACCCCTTTACAGCCAAATAGACGGGGGCTATGCAGCTATCTAAGGACACATACAGGTTGTGTGACCCAGGTCTTCCCTTTTCCTAGTCCAACTCCTATTCCCATTGATATACCTGCTGGATGTTTTCATTATCGTCTCATCCAGTCAACTTAAGTTGCCTCACAGGTTGTGACAGCTACACTAGTCACAGTGGCAGGCAGTAAAATGTTTTACAGGATGGAAAGATGTATTGTTGACACAATGACATCCAAATTTAACAAGCTGTGAATTCGCCACAGAGTTGCCATTTTTGTACATGGGTTTGTTTGTCATATTTCAAATAATAAAATACCATAAACCCAGAAGAGTGGAATTAGCTTGCAGCTCCCCACATCCCTTCTTGTGTTAAATACTGATTTTTGAGATGTAAGGTGCTCATACTGTTACAGCCGAGCATGTTTTGCATGCACATTCTCCGTTGTTGCATATGTGGTGCATAGCAGCCATCTACAGTTGAAAAGTTTTTTTGAACTTGAACCACACGATGCAGTGACTTTTGTGAGCACAGCCACTGCGTGTAGAGGATGACAGTGACTGTGCTCTATTGTATAAATTTGAAGCAAATTAACTTTTTTGTACAATGTCATTTACTGAAAGTGAGAAACAACAACCACAGGGTGTGCTAGTGTTAATTTCTAGACATTTCTATGATATGGTTTGTTCTCTGAATGTTTATTTTGGTTAACGCGTTGACATGAAGTTGCAGGAAAGGGCCTCTCTTAAGGTGCGTTTACACATAGGCAAGATGTGTTACGAGTGTCATATTTGCGTCATTCTTGGCACATCCCTGACATTCTTAATGTGACTTAACGCATCTGAATAGGTTTCTTAATAGTGTGTGTTGGTGCGTGATATTTGTGATTTTCGTGGAGCATGTTTTTGGCTGTCAAAAAATCTTCCACGAATGTCACATACCACCCTCATTTCGTCTCATGTTGTGGAGGTCGCACCTGAGCGTGTTGATCCGTCTTGATGAGTGTTGATCCTTAATAGAGTGTGACAGCGTTCTCTGATGTGTGCACAATTAAACCCTGCTGCACCACATTCAATTTCATTGCTGCAGTATGCTGAAGAAGGACAGTGACGCCAAGTCGGCTAATTCTCGTTCCAGTGCTCCTCAGTGTGCTCCTGCAGGGGTTCCACCTGCTGCATGTGCCTGATGTTTGGGAAAACGAGCGAAACGAGAGCCGCGTGGAGACACACATCTGACACGCTCTGTCTCCTCCTCTGTCTCCTCCACTCCATGGCACAGAGCCCAACTAAGGATGCAGTCACAAAGTTCTTCTAGTGTAGATTGAGGAGCAAACTAGAGCGATGTGAATTGTTCAGCAACTGGCAGTAGGATGAATATGGGTATGTGTGGAGACAGTTCGCCTCATTCACAATGTGACGGAACTTAACGCTGTTACGCGCGATAGCGCGCAACATTATTCTTGACCATGCGTAATGGTTCCTGATAATTCTCCAGCAACAGGACACTTGACACCTCTGCCCCGAATCAACACATTTGTGATCAGCGGCCAAGAATGTATACTTTGTGGCATTTGTGACGTGCTGTCATTATGTGTAAACACAGCATTAGCTTTTGAAAATTGCAAAATCCTTCAGCTTTGTGTATACAAGATGAAAGGGTTTTATGTTTACAAAGAATAACAAATTCGAGTGGCACTTGGTAAAGTGCGTTCATCTGTCAAGACTGCACAGTCCTTGATATATCATTATAGCTTATAAGGTTAATATTTGTACCAGCGTGTTGCCCGTGGGGTTCCACAAGGTCTAGATTGGGTTGTGTTTTAAAATAGGTAGCTGACATTTTTCAAGGGTGGTAATACACTATGTAACAAATTTTTATTTTTGTTTTGTTCCTGGGTACAAAGTGTGTTTTCCTAACCTGTTATGCCTTAAATAAATAGAAAATAGCTGTTATTCCACAGAAACTTTGCTTCTGTGATCAGGACAATGATATTTTGAAATTTGTCTGTTTTCAAGAATATTCTTGATTCACCTTCACTACTACTGAGTAGTCTTGTAGAATATTCTTTAACTGCTAGAACTGTCCAGAATTATCTAGAAATTTCAAGAAACTTTTAGAACTTTCTAGAACGTTAAAAAAAATTTAATCAAAGTTTGTGCTGAATGTAGTCATTTTTCCATAGACTTTAGACATAAGCAGTTGAAATATAACACCTAGAAGCCAGGAACAAAAATTGTGTTACATAGTGTTATGCAAAGTTTATATAATGAGTTGGAATGGTGTGTGAGTCCAGAATGTTTTTAGAACCTTAGACCTCAACAATTTTTAGAAGAACTCAACCCTTTTATTTTGTGTTAATCACATAATGTTAATTTGCTGTCTTAATGTATTTATAAATTGTTTAGGTTCTTGTTATCATATACACACTATTATTATTATTTTCAGTATTGTTATTGTTTTATTTTATTATTACATCTATTTTGTCATTTGATTTTTACATGGACCACAAGAAATAAGTGTTTTCAGTTTCTTGTGTCATTCATGTATTTTTAACGTTTTTACAATTATATTATGTATTTACATTGAACTTACTAAAAAAAGCATGTACTCACGTTTTCAATATACGGTTGATTTACCACCCCCTGCTGGAATGGCGTGTGAGTCCAGAATGTAATTAGCAACTCAGGGGCAGATGGTATGATATGGTCAGAGTACATGGTATAAATGTCTGCCTGGGTCCTTTTTGTTTGGGGCCCCCGCAGTCTAATGGAATGGCTTTGCATACATATATACACACACACACACACACACATATATATATAAATACAGGCGTTGACTCAAAATTAACTTAATACTGTTTTCTTTTGCTTTCACTATAACATATCATGTTAATTGAAATCTGTGTCAAGGCGCTAGTTGGTTTGAAGCTTGAAAGAAAGTTACCGTAATTTGAATGGAAACTCCAAGGCTATACATAATTATTACTAGTACATTATTTTCAAAATAGCTCCAATGGTTAACAATTTCTTTTACAAGTCAGAAGTGCAGGGAGAAAAGCAGTATGGCAGTGCAGCATGGTCATGATTCCACCAGTGTAATCCAATTACTTAATACTAGGGCAGATTGGGCACAGGTCCAGGATATAAGCAGGGGATAAGGTCATTGCAGTATCTGCATATCTCCAACAACACATCATTCACTCACATTGTAAGGAATTACCCATGGACTTTATCGTAAATACCTTGCAAAATAGTTGCCAATAGAACTGTTCTAGAATGCTATTAAATAGTGTAGAAACATTTACATTTAAATATGTTTTGCGTACATATTTTTACACTTTCCTTTTTTTTCAAACTTTGCTGTGTCTTTGTGAGTGCCCTTGCTGTGATTATTCTCAAAACACAGACCGGTGACAACAAAGACTTTTATTTCTCTTTTCTTCAAAATATGCCTAAAATCTCTTCCTGAGGATAGCACGACATGAAATACATTCACAAAACCTTACTACCTCTCAATAAAGTCACACTTTCCACATAAATACACAAATTCTTGATTGTTCCTGCTCAGAGATGGCAAACCAGGGGTGAATTCAGATGGAAAGAGGGTGCCCTCCACAGCACCCCTTGATTAAAAGGTGCAATTTTGAAGACATTCATAGTACTACTACTTATAAAATTTTAACAACTAAAATGTTTAAATCAGTATTACTCTGGGCCTACATTTTACAATATTTCTGGACTAAGTTTACTTGATGAGCCATATAAAAATAAGTTTACTTAATTTAAGTTTTTAATGTAATGCCTACGTTCGAGCACTGATGGGTCTGTTTGGGGTTCGACAACCCCAGTTCCAATGAAGTTGGGACATGTGCAAATAAAAACAGAATGCAATGGTTTGCAAATCCTCATCAACCTATATTCAGTTGAATACATCACAAAGACAAGATATTTAATGTTCACACTGATAAACTTTATTGTTTTTGTGCATATATTTACTCATTTTGAAATGGATGCCTGCAATGCGTTTCAAAAAAGCTGGGACAGTGTTCTGTTTACCACTGTGTTACATCACCTTTCCTTCTAACAATACAGTAAGCGTTTGGGCACTGAGGACACTAATTGTTGAAGCTTTGTTGGTGGAATTCTTTACCATTCTTGCTTGATGTACGAGTTCAGTTGTTCAACAGTCTGGGGTCTTTGTTGTCCTATTTTGCGCTTCATAATGCGCCACACATTTTCAATGGATGGCAGGTCTGGACTGCAGGCAGGCCAGTCTAGTACCCGCACTCTTTTACTACGAAGCCACGCTGTTGTAACACGTGCAGAATGTGGCTTGTCATTGTCTTGCTGAAATAAGCAGGGACGTTCCTGAAAAAGACATTGCTTGAATGCCAGCATGTGTTGCTCCAAAACCTGGATGTACCATTCAGCATCACAGATGTGTAAGTTGCCCATGCCATAGGCACTAACACACCCCCATACCATCACAGATGCTGGCTTTTGAACTTTGTGCTAGTAACAATCTGGATGTTTTTTTTATCCTCTTTTGTCCGGAGGACACGTCTATGATTTCCAAAAACAATTTGAAATGTGGACTTATCAGACCACAGCACACTTTTCCACGTTGCGTCTGTCAATTTCAAATGAGCTTGGGCCCAGAGAAGGCGGCCACGTTTCTGGATATTGTTGATGCATGACTTTCGCTTTGCATGGTAGAGTTTTAACTTGCACTTGTAGATGTAGCGACGAACTGTGTTAACTGACAATGGTTTCCTCGCCCCATCTTTGCTTGTGAACGACTGAGCCTTTTGGGGATGCGCCTTTTATACCCAATCATGATACTCACCTGTTTCCAATTAACCTGTTCACCTGTGGAATGTTTCAAACAGGTGTTCTTTGAGCATTCATCAGCTTTCCCATTCTTTTGTTGCCCCTGTCCCAGCTTTTTTGAAATGTGTTGCGGGCATCCATTTCAACATAAGCAAATATTTCCACAAAAACAAAAAAGTCTATCAGTTTGAACATTAAATATCTTGTCTTTATGGTGTATTCAATTGAATATAGGTTGAAGAGGATTTGCAAATCATTGTATTCTGTTTTTATTTACATTTCACACAACATCCCAACTTCATTGGAATTGGGGTTGTAGCTTTAAAATCAGGTCAGTTAGGATGAGGGATGCCAAAAATATGAAAAGAATGTCTCTTTTGCTTAGTAATGTCGGCAGACAGTGGATAATCATCAAGGTGTGACACCTGCATTAATTTATTAGATGACAGCTTGTGCCAGAGTTTTTAATACGGCAGGCATAGACTGGCTAAATCATCAAGGTGTGACAGGGCCTTAAGGTAAAACAAGGTGGAGACAACTAAGAAAACAGCAAAGTGTTCTCTTGCTGAACAAGATTATATTTCACTCACTAACCATTATTGTTCTTTTCTAATGCAGCATCATATTATAGAAAGACTTTAACCTACACATTATTTAAATACTTCAAGCTTCTCTACTTTTTTAAGGGGACACCTTTTCTACAGCTTTTACTTCATTCAACACTAATTAAAATCTCAGGCCTGTGGCCAAGATCTGGAGGGCTTTACGGCTTAATGTGTGTTGTATTTACTTTTGCACATTTTATTTCTTTCTTTCTTTCTTTGACTTTAACCAAAATTGACATCACAACTTACATGTTTGTTTGATAAGATTACTAAGCAAAAGAGCTGTAATTATTTTTTATTTTCATATTTTTGCATCCCTCAGCCTAACTGACCTGATTTTAATGTTACAACCCCAATTCCAATGAAGTTGGGACGTTGTGTGAAATGTAAATAAAAACAATACAATGATTTGCAAATCCTCTTCAACCTATATTCAGTTGAATACACCACAAAGACAAGATATTTAATGTTCAAACTGATAGACTTTTTTTGTTTTTGTGGAAATATTTGCTTATTTTGAAATGGATGCCTGCAACACATTTCAAAAAAGCTGGGGCAGGGGCAACAAAAGACTGGGAAAGTTGATGAATGCTCAAAGAACACCTGTTTGGAACATTCCACAAGTGAACAGGTTAATTGGAAACAAGTGAGTATCATGACTGGGTATAAAAGGAGCATCCCCAAAAGGCTCAGCCGTTCACAAGCAAAGATGGGGTGAGGAAACCATTGTCAGTTAACACAGTTGGTCGCTACATCTACAGGTGCAAGTTAAAACTCTGCCATGCAAAGCGAAAGCCAAACATCAACAATATCCAGAAACGCTGCCGTCTTCTCTGGGCCCAAGCTCATTTGAAGTGGACAGACACAAAGTGGAAAAGTGTGCTGTGGTCTGATGAGTCCACATTTCAAATTGTTTTTAGAAATCATGGACGTTGTCCTCCGGACAAAAGAGGAAAAAGACCATCCAGATTGTTCCCAGCGCAAAGTTCAAAAGCCAGCATCTGTTTTGGTATGTGGGTGTGTTAGTGTCCATGGCATGGGCAACTTACACATCTGTGATGACACTATCAATGCTGAAAGGTGCATCCACGTTTTGGAGCAACACATGCTGCCATCCAAGCAACGTCTTGTCAGGGACGTCCCTGCTTATTTTAGAAAAATGTGAAAATAATTATGACTCTTTTGCTTAGTAATCTTATCAAACAAACATCTAAGTTGTGATGTCAATTTTGGTTAAAGTCAAAGAAAAGGTGAAAATGTGCAAAAGTAAATACAGATACAACACACATTAAGCAGTAAAACCCTCCAGATCCTGGCTACAGGCCTGAGATTTACATTAGTGTTGATCCGGCGTAAAACTTGTGCCAATTCAACTTGCAGATCCACCTTGGATTTGCTGTGGCGACCCCGAGTGCAAACAAGGGAGTAGCCGAAGGGACTTACTTTTTTGAATGAAGTAAAAGCTGTAGAAAAGCTGTCCCCTTAAAATGTGTTTATCCTGAAGTATTTAAATAATGTGTAGGTTAAAGTCTTTCTATAATATGATGCTGCATTAGAAAAGAACAGTAATGGTTAGTGAGTGAAATATGATTTAAATTCAGCAGGAGAACAGTTTGCTGTTTTCAATCAATCAATCAATTTTTTTTTATATAGCGCCAAATCACAACACACAGTTGCCCCAAGGCGCTTTATATTGTAAGGCAAGGCCATACAATAATTATGTAAAACCCCAACGGTCAAAATGACCCCCTGTGAGCAAGCACTTGGCTACAGTGGGAAGGAAAAACTCCCTTTTAACAGGAAGAAACCTCCAGCAGAACCAGGCTCAGGGAGGGGCAGTCTTCTGCTGGGACTGGTTGGGGCTGAGGGAGAGAACCAGGAAAAAGATATGCTGTGGAGGGGAGCAGAGATCGATCACTAGTGATTAAATGCAGAGTGGTGCATACAGAGCAAAAAGAGAAAGAAACAGTGCATTATGGGAACCCCCAGCAGTCTACGTCTATAGCAGCATAACTAAGGGATGGTTCAGGGTCACCTGATCCAGCCCTAACTATAAGCTTTAGCAAAAAGGAAAGTTTTAAGCCTAATCTTAAAAGTAGAGAGGGTGTCTGTCTCCCTGATCTGAATTGGGAGCTGGTTCCACAGGAGAGGAGCCTGAAAGCTGAAGGCTCTGCCTCCCATTCTACTCTTACAAACCCTAGGAACTACAAGTAAGCCTGCAGTCTGAGAGCGAAGCGCTCTATTGGGGTGATATGGTACTACGAGGTCCCTAAGATAAGATGGGACCTGATTATTCAAAACCTTATAAGTAAGAAGAAGAATTTTAAATTCTATTCTAGAATTAACAGGAAGCCAATGAAGAGAGGCCAATATGGGTGTTCCTAGTTGTCTCCACCTTACTTTTTTATGCTTTACTTTAAGGCCCTGTCACACCTTGACGATTTAGCCAGTCTGTGCCTGCTGTATCAAAGACTCTGGCACACGCTGTCGTCTAATAAATTAATGCAGCTGTCACACCTTGATGATTATCTAGCGTCTGCTGACAGCCCCGTTTCAACCCAGTGATTCTGGTCGGTGCTGCACCGTGTGGTGCATGTCAGAAACAGAGTAATTTAACAAAATTTTTATTTTTTATTTAAATTTTTTATCTTGTTGGACCATTTTCATTGTGTACAGAATGATGAGGAGTGGACTGGCTGCGGGGAAATGCTGCCGTGAATGAATGATGTGCTGTCTCTTTAAATGTTTAAAGCACAGAGCGGCTGCTTCCTGATCAGCGGACCTGATCATGTCTGATCAACCGCTGATCAGTTCATCACAGACCTGAATAATGAAACACTGTGATGATTTAAACTTTTTAAGCGCCAGTCAACCACGATCAGCTGTGATCTGAAGGAAGTGCTGTGTGATCTGTCGGTGTGGTGATCACCGACAGCGACGGCACTTTATATGTTTAAACAGCGCATTAATCACGCGCGGTCACCCTGATCGATCGGTCAGGTCGTCTGATGATCACACCACAGTGACAGTGCTTTAAAAGTTAAAATCATCACAGCGCTTCTATGTGTTCAGAAAGCAGCACATGCATGAGAGACGCACCTGCAGCAGGAAAAACCACAGAGGGACTTGCTTTAAAATGCTATGTTTCCAGCCACGAATTAAAGGATTTTCCAAGGTCATTTTCAAAAATCAGGAGCTTTATGTGGATTCATGTCCATCTGTGATGATGAATTGGACTGAAATGCACAGGTCAGATTTACTCCGTGTGTGAATGAAACAGTCTGTCTGCATGTGGACCGCAGCTTTCAACCAATCAGTGGACAGCATTAATGGATGGATTTAGACTTATGAGTAAATTACTAGAAACAGGGTGGTGGCCAAGTGGTTAATGCGCTTGGTTTCAGTTCAGAAGGCTCCGGGTTCAAATCCCACCCCACATTTCTCCCTGTAATGTGGAGTTCCGTCAGGAAGGGCATCTGGCGTAAAACCTGTGCTAATTCAACATGCAGATCCACCTTGGATTTGCTGTGGCGACCCCGAGTGCAAACAAGGGAGCAGCCGAACTATGTGCCAACAATCACATAACTTACCTATCACTTAAGTGCAGCATGTGAGTCACACGCTGTCATGTGTTGAAAATTTTCAGCATGCCCAAAATTTTTTAAGGAGCTCGGCTTATTAGGACGTACATCAGTGAGCTTCAGCGTGTTTCAACGTGCTTCAGCATGCTCTTAACTTCTTATAAAAAACTTACCCTTAACTTATTGAAGTTATGCCAACATATTTTTAATACGGTTGGCATATGCTGGCGAAATCGTCAAGGTGTGACAGGGCCTTAAAATCCTAGGATGCGATTGCAAAAGGGTTTCTATAAAAAGGTAAATAGTGAACGTCTTATGATTTTGGGTGTAAAAAAAAAAATTCAGTCATAATTTTGTTTGTTTGTTTGTTTTTGCTTTAATCCCTGCACCTGTCTGATTCTGTGATCTCCATGTTGGATTTGGCACAAGTTTTTATGCCAGATGCCATCCCTGATCCAACCCCCAGTGGCCATGTGCAGATAGTTTACACCGTCCTGGTACAGCTCCGGATGTACATGCCATGGGCTTTGAACCCAGGACTTTCTTGCTAACTGATAATGCTACCTATACCTTTGGACTGCTTGGAACAAACTGGTGTGTCCCGAGGAAATCCATGCAGACAAGGAGAGAACATGGAAAGGACTACGTAGGTAGTGGAATTGAACCCAGGACTTTACAGCTGTGAGGCAAGAGTGTACTGTTACACCATGCTCATGTTTTTCTTTAATGCTTTTCTTTTGTGTTTTTGACATTTGTAAATTGTGCACATTGTGAAGAGTTTTGGATAAGACCAAACTTACGGTTGAACCAAGACTCATCAACTTTACATTAAATTAGTTTCACCTCTTGAGTGGAAAAATCCTGCCAAAGTTTATATTCATGTTTTTTAATGAAAATTAATATAGCTTGACTGTAAATTTCAGAACCTGAGGTGAACAACAGAGCCAGAGATAAAGCTCTCCTCACACCAAGCCCCATTAACAAAAAGGCTGATGCACGGTCAGCTTTAGTTATAACTAAATTTAGTTATGTTTTACTTTCTAAGAATTCCTTTATTTATTTATTATTTCAGAATCAGAAGAAGTTTATTGCCATTGCTAGTGAACAGGATTCACAGACTAGGAATTTGCTTCGGTACAATGGTGCTACATTAAGAAGAGATAAAATGCTAGGATAAAATATAACGTGTCAAAATAAGATAAAATATAAGATAAAAAAAAAAGAAATATGAAAGGCTGTGTGCAACAGAAAAACAGAGAAACAGAAAAAACAGTGCAGTGGGAGGAGTGCAATTAAAAACCAAAGTACATTGTCTAAAGTGACCCGTGATAAAATGATAAAGTGACAGAGTTAAGCTTAAGGTGACTGAGTTATGAGGTGTTCATGAGTCTAACGGCAGAGGGGAAGAAACTGTTCTTATGGCGGGAGGTTCTGGTCCGGATGGACCGTAGCCTCCTGCCCGAGGGGAGTGGTTTGAATAGACCGTGTGCAGGGTGAGAAGGGTCAGCTGTGATCCGACCTGCTCGGCCCAGAGTCCTGGAGACGTGCAGGTCGTGGAGATATGGAAGGCTACAGCCGATCACCTTCTCAGCAGAGGCCACAATGCGCTGCAGTCTGTGTCTGTCCCTGGCTGTGGCCCCGGTGTACCACACCGTGATGGAGGAGCAGAGGATGGACTCGATGATGGCCATGTAGAACTGCACCATCAGCTGGACAGGCAGCTTGGCCTTCTTCAGCTGCCGCAGAAAGTACATCCTCTGCTGGGCCTTCTTGATGAGGGAGCTGATGGTTGACTCCCACTTGAGGTCCTGGGTGATGATGGTACCGAGGAAGCGGTGACAGACCACAGTGGTGATGGGGCTGTTGGTGAGGGCGAGGGAGGGCGGGGGGGCTGTTTTGTGGGTGGAGACAGGAAAAAAATCCTGTTTGTTTCATGAGTATGACAGTAATTTTATCTTACTTTGTGCACTGTTAGTAATTCAGACGCCAAGTTATATAATGTCTGAAATGGGAGCTCTGTTATCCTAAAACAGTGAACAGTCAGTTCCAGGCATGAAGTGCGATTCATAACCTCCGCCAACAAAGTCAGAGGAGGTTTTGTTTTCGCCCCTGTTTGTTTGTCTGTTTGTGAACAGCTTGGAGCCCACAATTTTTCATATATTGTTGTGATTTTTTTTTTTTTTTAACAGACAATCCATATCCTAATAGGCAACAATTGGTTCAGTTTTCAAGGTCAAAGGTCAAAGTCAGGAAAAATCTTGGAAAATTGGAAAAATCCCTATCCTATAACATTAAACAAATTTTCAAAAATTCATAACCCCTCCTCTGTGTGCTACCACAGTGGAGTGGAAATTAAACAATGAAGATGTGCTGATAGTGGGGATCTTTAGCTAATTTAAGGTGTTTAACAAAAATATCACAACACAGGAATAACTGCATTTCTATACACAGTGCCTCCTTTTTCATAGACTATAAAAAACATAATAGTAGTGTTGTTAATATAAGGCCCTGTCACACCTTGATGATTTAGCCTGTGTATGCCAACATATTAAAAATAGTAAGTAAGTATCCTGGTATACATTGTAGTACAGCGAGTTCATGGAAAAATTTTGTGTATGCACAAAATTTTAACGCATGTCATGTTAGGTAAGTTATGTGATTGTTGACACACATTACTTGTAAGTTATTCATGAGTTGAAAATGCATCAAGGTAATGTCTAGTGTACCCAAAATGCATATTAACATATGTAGACGTATTTGGTGTGTTCCAGATGACCACAGAACTTGTAATGGCGTATACACCTATAATGGCATATTGTGTGTTTCCGCAACAGGTACCAAAATAATCGACCCGTGCAGTACCATTTTTTCAGCAACCTTCGGCTGGGGTCCCAAAAATAAGGACCGTTTACAAAAGGGAGATGCTAACCCCCTGCTGTCCATCGATTGGCTCAACAACCGAAAGCTGCAGTCAACCATTCACACACTGAGTAAATATAAAGTCTTTATCTTAGCTGTTATGTCATTTCAATTGGATTCATCATCACAGCCTGATGAAAATCTATCCACATAAAGTGTCCTTAGTTTGGAAAAAGACATCCGAGTTCTTTGTCATGGCTGAAGAAACGTAGTGTTTAAGTCCCCCTGTGTTTGTCTGCTCCCAGTGTGTTTCTCAGCCTGAACCAGAGATATGGCTCTTTGTCCCACACAAGAAAATTAAACTTATTTTAAAAGTTGAAGGAGTCACAGTGCCTCATTCATTCACGTCAGCATTTACCACAGGCATCAGTCGATTCTTCAGCATTCTGCACACAATGAAAATAAATCCATTATCCACCATGAGAAAAATTAAATTACATTTTAAAATGTTAAATGATTGTGTTTGGCTTCCTTGTGGAGGGGCAATACCATGCAAAAGCGTATGCGCTATCGATGAAATGCATGTCAACATCTACATGCTCCACCTACCAAACAAAAGGGTACTGATGTCGGTGGAACCACAAGCCATCTTAACCCTTCTGACCCATACCATACTGTGCTCACCGACCCAGACCACTCGAAACGAGGCTGTCGGCATATTGCTGGCTAAATTGTCATGGTGTGACAGCTGCATAACTTATTCAACATAGCCAGCATATTCGTCAAAGTTTCATAATCAGCATATGCTGGCTAAATCGTCAAGGTGTGACAGGCCCATTAGATAAGTTGTGGAATGAACATTTCCAAGTGACAGAATACTGTATGTCCTGACTTCATTTACATCAATTATTAAGACACGAACAGTATGGTTCTGTCTGGAGTATCTTTTGGAGAAATTAGGGATATTAAATAAAAAAATGACCAAAAAGAAAAAGTTGTCATTGTCTAAATACTTGTGGACCTGACTGTAAGGTCAGCTTATCTCTTTGAGGAAAAAGGTCATTTCTTTGTGCCAAGATGCTGATAGCTTATGTAAACCAAAGAATCAGCTCAGTACTCGGGCGTATGTATGTGACTGGAGCACAGGTTTTTGTTTGGAACCTCGCTTCCATCATTCCTTTAACAGAGATTTTGTTCAGTGTATCAGATTGAATACAAGCCTTCTTATCTGCTCTCCAACATACTCGGAGAAACAGAACAGAGAACTGCACCCTCATCTGAGACATGCCTAAGGTCTTTTTTGGAAGCCAAAGTCGGGGGCGGACCTCTGAGGTATTGCAGGGGAGGTATGGCAAGGCAAATGAATTTGATTTGTTGTAAACAGTTTGTTGCTGTAGGATTTGCTTTTGCAATACACTAAGCAACCAGGACAGTTTTAATATTTTATATTTAGTTAAATTATTATATGTATTTATATATTAACTAACTCATGTTTTTACAGTTATATAGTTTTGTGTACATTTTAGTGGTTTTTGAACACCATTTGAGCAGGAAACCATGAGCAGTATCTGTCAAGACTGATTGATAGTCATGCTTGAACAATGTTTGCAGAGCATCAACTAGTTTGTGTTGTGTTTAATGCTAAACTGAGTCCAGATAGCACCCCAAATGCAAGCAGCCAGAACACAGAGGTGAGGGCAAATCCAAGGTGTCCAGTATTCCACGGAGACAGTAAATGACAAAGGTGACAAGGCAATCTCACATGACAACATTCCGAACATACCACAAAAGACTTGGTGAAAAAACAAACAATGAGATAACAAAAAACAGCTGTCACAAACCACAGTGGGGAGTAACACTTACAAATTAGAATAATCAGGTGAAGACGAACAGAATGCGTGACAGGAACTTTGGACAGAACATAATCAGCCAGCAAGTGAGGAAGTGAATATATACAAAAACAAACTAATGAGTAACAGGTGCAACCAATCAGAGGAAGGAAGAACACATACCCGTGAGAACTGAATGAACACAAGGTGACTAAAACCATATCTAAGGGAAAATAAAATAATAATAACAAAATACAACAGAGGATGTAATAAAACCCGCATATAATCCAGTGCAAATCTTACAAAAACTAACGTGGACATAAACCCGTGTAAAATAAAAACCGAATGAGACAAACCAGAACGTCTAATGTAACAGAAAACATCACAATAGCAAAATCAGATCCCGCAACAGAAATACAGTAATTACGTGGCAAAAATCAATAGACACAGAGCAAAATGGGGCAAACATAAACATGGTCACGAGGGCCGTGACCCTCAGACACGGCAGAGACCCGACAGCGGAGGAACCCACACGCAGGCACACACACACACACGTGCCCACACACCAGGCGCAGAGTGCGCACCCACACAGGTCACGGGGGACAGACGCACGCTCACACATCCACACCCAGATGACAAACAACACAGACTCAGACATCAGGACAACAAGTGTGCACACATGCATAAAGGGCCAACCGAGACACATTTCAGCACACAGACACACCGCTGATAGATGACACAGACTCAGACAGCAGAATGACAGGTGCACACACGTACATTCAGGGCCAACCAACACACATACCAGCACACACCCACAACGGACACTGGAGACAGACATGACAGGTCACGGGACTCACATAAAACACACAGAGACAAATTAAAGAAGTGAGCCCAAACCAAACCCCAACAATTGCATCTTACTGTTGACACTGTGTACGTATTTCGTTCAATAAGAAGTTGAAGATTTGCATAAGTTTCAATCTTTTAAAAATATTCCAGTGGAGTTTGAAAGCAGAAGGTGTGTACTCACAAATGTGTATCAGACTGGAGGGGGTTCAAAAATATTCTTATCTACAAAAGGGGGGGCTGCAGAAAAGGTTTGGGAACCACTGTGATATATTATGTCCATGGTTATCCTATAGTCATGAGGACTCGCACTGAGTCTGAGCAGGGCCCCGTGCTCCATCAACTCTTCTTCCTTCTATTGAAATGAAGTCAGACCTGCTCCCCTTTGCCCCCATTCTGCATCCTGTTGACTCTGCGTCCTGGCTATTCATCTCAGATGGGAACCACGTGAAATGTAACTGTTTGCTAGCTCTGACAACTTTAAGGAATTAGAGGAAATGATCACATGATATTCAACAAGCAAATTGAGTATTTTACCATTTGATTGTCCCCCATGAGGTACAGCAACCTTATTTTTGTGTTTTGTCTCTCAGAGACTGATGGACACTTTTATAACCACAGACAAACTGGAGCGCAGCCTGTGTTTTATAGAGCTGATACAAGGAAAAGGCATTAAATGCTGTACTCTTATTAGCATATATAAAGATTGGGAATAAGGTTTCGCTGGTAGGTGCAGTTGGACAGATGGCGAGCATCGTGACACCCCCCCCAGACAGTCACACAATCACACAAATCCCAAGAGTGTGATCGGCACCACACAGACAGAAGAACAAAAATCACGATTAATGCTATTTCACACCTTTTATCTTCCTTCTTGGTTGAGGTTGATAACAGTTTGGGGGGCGGGGAGCAGTTTGTGTTGTGGTTCAGCAACAAACCAGTTTTGTTGTCCACTTAAAGTAAACCTTGTCAAGACAAGTCTTACTTCCTTTGGAATACTGTGGACCACATGTCTGAATTTGAACTGAGGAGGATAGTCAAATTTCTGGGTTTTGCTTCCAAGATATCTTGTATGCCATTCAGTATTTTGTTTAGATTAATTGTATATGCTAAATCACATTATTGTGGAATTTTTATGACAATTTGGATTCAGATGTGCATTCCATGTGGCATATACAGGTAGTCTACCTATGATTAAGATAGATGAGTGGATCAACATGCAGACTTGGTTTCGAATCCCACTCATGGTACCTGTATGTGTCCTTGGACAAGACACATTGTCTCAGTCCACCCAGCTGTAAATGGATATTGGCCTTGGCTTTGGAAGTAACCTGCATTGGACTGGCGTCCCATCTAGGGGGAGTTGTAGACTCTCATCCGTTTGATGCTACAGGATCTGAAGGTAAGCACAGTCCTATATAGACCCTGAGTGTTGCCTATCTGGGAGTTATTAAATCAGGGATGACAATGATCTGCGTTAAATTGTCCTACTCCCCAACCTCCCCAGGCTTGTACTGCGTATATAGGCAAGTGGGTCTGGTTCCCCGTTTTCATCGTGTGTCACATTGAGCCCACACTTTTAAAGCCTCGGGCAAGGCAGAGCAGGTGTGGTCGAACAATGCAGAGAGGAGAAATGATGAGATTCAGGATAAGCAAATAGGAGGGGAAAGAAGAAGATTTGGCAACAAGCTGGGAATACATTGCTAGACTACAGTTGACGAGAATATAGCAGACTTTTGAAGGGAAAGGAGAGGGGAGTTGTAACTGGATGTGAAGCAGTCCCTTAGGAGTCTTGGAGAAGGTAGACAGAGATGGGATCAGAGTTTGGATGGGAGGGGCACCGGGCCAGTCATGGATTTCCTGCGGGAACAAGCTTGTTTGTTCTTTGGACTGCAACAGAACAGAGATTTCTTCAACTGCTGGAAAGTGTTTAAGGGATGGGTTTGTAAGTGTTGAATTCTTAGTGACTATTTCTTTGCACATACATATCTTGATGAACTTAAAAGACCCCACCCCCCAGTTATTTTGTTCAATAAGTTATATTGTTGGTTTGGCAGAGCATTGTTTGATCACTTGATGTTTGACGCCAACCAAAGACGATAATTTGTTTGATCTGATAATGTGTGGTATTTGCACACGCATGATTGTTTCTGCAGGCCGTGGTACTGAGCCCACCTCCTTCTTTGAGATCAGTTCTCATATGGGTGGTTACTACCACGCTAACCCGTGGTTTAACCTCTCCAGTAGTGAATGCGTATGCAAACTCATATGTAGGATTTAATTACTGCAAACAGTGCGGGGGGTCATTAGTCTCTGGCTGGCTGGGAACAAGGGCAGAACTACTCCCCAAGAGATCAAGTCATGGGTGTGAGAGGGTGAATGAGAGATAGACGTGAGTGAAAGAAGGTACGAGGAGATTGACCAATATTTTTAGCACAGTTTATTACTAATTAAAAATAACCTTATATGACCCTCAGAATAATGAGTATTTGCTTTCAAACTGGCAGATGTGAGGAACCTTAGACCGAAGACCTCAGAGAGAAGGCTTCTGTAGCCCCTTCTCCATTGTGTTAGTGCACCTGATCAGCACTAATCCATAGAGTCCAAGATGAAAAGGAGGAAGATCTGTTTGTTTCTCAAACGGTATGAACCTAATTGACTCATTGTTGAGGCTAAATGGCAGCTGGCTAAGCATTTGATTCAGAAACCTTTTCCACCAACTGTGACTCAACACACAAATAGCTTGTGACTTTGCATCACCCTCCACCTTCTTCCTGCAAACCAGATCTTGGACTGTGGTGGAAAATGTAATCACGTGTGTGTTTGTGTGTGTGTGTGTGTGTGTGTGTGTGTGTGTGTGTGTGTGTGTGTGTGTGTGTGTGTGTGTGTGTGTGTGTGTGTGTGTGTGTGTGTGTGTGTGTGTCTTGGCCCAGCTGGAGCCACAGCTGTTGCCCTCCTCTGTCATTTGTACGAGTAACAAGAGGCTTTTCATTTATAGAAGTCAGATAAAGGTTCTGCGGGGAACCATATCTTTTGGGAAGTAGGCTGATAGGGAGACTGTTCAGTTGATTGCTTGCTTACTGTGGCATAGGTTCAACCAGGACGCACAGCTCGCTCTTTGTCCAAGCAAATCTCCATTTGGAGAGGTATGGGATGTGGGTGTGGACCATTGCCAGAAAATGAGGGAGGAGAGCAAGCTGTGCTAGGCTGAGGACTGAAACAGCCATCTGTAATGGTGGCACCCCCCTTCCTGTTCTGGCTGTGTTGACCGCCTCTCGCTCTGTCACTGTAATTGGCATAGTAACCATAACGACACTAGTTCCCCTGGGGTGCAGGCACGTGGACCCTTGAGATCTCGTCCAGATACTGAGCATTTGGCAGAACACTGTACCAGCAGGCTGGCTACAGCCAGGCTCAAATGAGGTTTTCTTTGCATTGCAAATGAATTAAGTTCCTGCAACACCCAGAGATGGAGCTGCTGTGATGCGAGAGATGATAAAGAGCCTGACACGGCTGTGGTGGCGCCATATATCAGACCTATTCTGTTCACTCTCTCACTTGTGACAGTGGTTTATTCCTGTGTTCAGTGGAGGCTTTGGTAGAAGATATAGTTGCTTTGTTGTGATGTATTTGGGCACCACAGTCTTGTTTGAGGGCGGGCGCTAAAGTGGTAAAATATGACACATACAGTTGTGCTCAAAAGTTTACATACCCTGGCAGAATTTGTGCTTTTTTTGTGGCCATTTTTAAGAGAATATGAATGACAACACAAAAACTTTTTTTCACTCATGGTTAGTGGTTGGGTGAAGCATTTATTATCAAACAACTGTGTTTCCTCTTTTTAAATCAAAATGACAAGAGAACTACCCAAATGAATCTGATCAAAAGTTTACATACTGTGTATTGCCCCTTTAACATGAATGACAGCTTGGAGTCTTTTGTGGTCGTTGTGGACGAGGCTCTCTGATGGTAAAGCTGCCACTGAATATATTTTGGACTTTATTTACATCAGTGACAAAGAAATACAAACAGTATGGCACTCGATGGTAAATCTGCATGGAGTAGACCAGGGGTGGCCAAGTTCAATCCTTGAGAGCCACATTCCTGACACTCTTAGTTGTCTCCCTGCTCCAACACACCTGAATCCAATGAAAGACTCGTTAGCAGACTTTTAATGAGCCTTTCATTGGATTCAGGTGTGTTGGAACAGGGAGACAACTAAGAGTGTCAGGAATGTGGCTCTTGAGGACCGAACTTGGCCACCGCTGGAGTAGACAGTTCTCAAAAACTGAGTGACTGTGCAAGAAGAAGAAGAGTGAGGAAAGCCACCAAGACACCCAGACAACCCAGAGGGGCTAAGGTAAGCAGCTAACTATATAATTGGTCATTTTAAAAAGTTTCTTTACTTTAAGTGAGATAAACATACATGTGTTTACCTCCACATGGATCATCTTCATGATACCAGACACTTCAAATTACATTTTTGCTTGTTTAGTGACGACATAAAACTGCTGATGGAGTGTTTGTAGCTTGCCCTGTCCAATAACATAAATGGTTAGCCCATTACAGTGTTTTGGTCCTCAATCAATATTGCACATACTAATTTCTTTTTTAATCTAGAGTGAAAAGATGACCCACAAAACATCTAAAGAAAAAATAAAAAATAGAGCCAAGGTTGAGAAATGTGTAACTTCCACTTTACGAAAACTGGCTGCAAAAGTGATGATTAGTATTAACAAGTGGTGTAACAATTAATCAGTATGAATTGAAAATTGATTTTAAAGTGGTAGATATAACTACATTGATACACAAACCCCTAAATTAATCTGAATGTACTATGAACCAGTCGATGGCTCAGTTTTAACCATATGAATCAGGTGAGTTAAATTATTTTCCTGCTGCTTCTGCATCTTCAAATTTTCAATAAGGTTCAAAGGCCAGTGGGAATCTTTCGATAGACTGGTCACAGGAATGCTTACCTTCGTGAGGTAAAAACACAATCAGCATGTTTAACAATGGTAGGCAGTATAACGGATGACTGTACTCATTTGAACTTTATGTTCAGTTCACAATTTGTTAATACTATCATACTAGTTCAAAATGGTAAATTTTTGGTATTCTTAAAACAACTGGCTTCTTCTCCCGGGCTTATCGTCTGCTGCGCTTTCTGCTACTGTATGTGGTGCTGCCCCCAGTGGTGAACAAAAGGTGAGCAGAGGTAGCATCCCTGTGCTGCAGCACAGTAGCAAAATCCTGAAGAAGAGCCCTGATTCATTTTTTTCTTTTTTTTTTTAATGAAATATAGATTTGGAAAAAAAAAAGTATTTCTACATTAAACAAATAATTGTTTGCATTATACTGCACCAAATTAACTCATCAAATGGAAATGTTCCATAATAAAATAAATCTTGTTCCTGAATTGTATGCAGTTTTATAGTGGAGAGACACACTCCCCCCAGTATTTACAATAATCCTTATATTTACTTTGTCTAATTTCCTATGGGCCTTGAAAATGGATGCATTCTGTAATTCTTAAATGGTGAATGGAATATTGTTGTTGAACCCCTTGAATAAAAGATAAACATCTGTACAAAAAGTACATTTTGATTGTTTCATTTCATCTCAGTTGCTTCCATTTTTGATGCTGTCCAACTACTTATGGGCCTAGCTGTAGTTCCGTTGTGCACTTCTTTAGCTCCCTGCCAGCTCTGTCGGTTAAACCTCCGCCGCACTGAGCTGGCAGGATGACGGCGGTAGTAGGGGGTTGGTGGCTTATCGTCTCTGTTCAGGTGTCTCTTCTTTTAACTGATGTTTCTCTGCTGTCTTTGTGGGTGTTGGATGAACGTAGATCAGGAGTTCATGTTTAAACATGAAGTCTGAAATGTCCAAAACCTGACTTCACATAGAATCTATAATGCTGACTTCAAATTAATGCCTGTGTGAAGACGAATGCACCAAATGCTCTATTCCCAAGATAGAGCTGATTAAAGTGCTAACTTGTTCTTACAGCCTGATGTTGGTTGGGAGAAACTCTGTTTAAAAAAAAAAAAGCATCAGTGGGCTCCTGTAGCCCAATTAAACTACACTGCTACATATATATGTATTTTTTAGGGTGACTTTCAGTCAGGCGTGTAAAGAGTCTGATTAGTACATCTACCGTCTATCATATATAGAGCCGGGTGTGCGAGCATGTATGTGTGCACCTCACAGCAGCTCCAAGGGCTTCTGGTGATTTATTTTCTCCTCCTCTACAGCTCACCGGATATATCACGCGCATGCCTCACAATCTTGTGCACGGGTGTGTTCTCTAACCTTTCTCTGTAGCGTATTCGCTGCCTTTGGCACACTCTGCATTGCTTGTGTGTTTTACCCAGTTGTGTTGGAACCCTTCCGAGGCTTTTGAACTTGCCTCTTCTTGAGTCTCAGAAGGGAGCGCAAGTCCCAACATGGCCACAGCACCAGGTGGTGCAGTGCGGTTGACTGCAGGGCACACTGGGAAAATTGGAAATGTGGCGTGGGCAGCTGTTGAATGTGTGAATAATAGTCCAGCGGCTCATTTTGGATAAATGTGGCCTTCTGCCATACAACACTTCTGTCTTGCTCAGTTATTTTTCTCATCTCCATTGTCTGCCTGCTTGGTCACATCTCACATACATCTAAAGATGACATATGGTGATCCTTCCCCAGTCATTTTGAATTCCTCATATTATAATTTTAGTGAATTTCTTGTGATAAAACAAACAAAAGAAACCTTCATTGAAGGATCAAAATTGTAGCGTAGCTGATGTGGTTTAAACACTGTCATGAAAGTAAGAGGCAAACCACCCCTGCTGGAATAACATGCGAGTCAACGTTCATTGTTCAGTGTTGTTGTAATATCCATAGTTTCTCCAAAAGTCTTAGTCCTATAAACGTTTCGTTTTGGCAGCGTTCATCCTTGACCCAAAATACATAACCATACCAAACGGCAAATCTCAGCTCTCTCCAGTTTGTCTGTGATCGAAGTTATACCTACGCACGCAGAGCTTTTTGTCTTTTCTGCATTCTGCTACAAGCAGGTGCTTTTATTTTTACACACCCACAAACAGACTGTAGCGGAAGACCTCAAATGCACTACACTTCACACTCATGGTAACGGCAACATGACACTTAACTAAACTGACTAAACCAATTGAAATACAAAAAGACAATACACCAATAACATTAACAGCACTGTTAAACTAACATGAACCACAATAACATTTAAAACTCCAGACTCCCATGGTGTATTGCAGCACAATGTCCATTGTTCACTGTTGTTAGCTAATATGACCAATTTCTCCAAATATATTAGTCCTATCAACTTTCCTTTTTCACAATGTTCATCCTTGACCCAAAATACATAAGCATAAGCATACTAAATGGCAGATGTCAGCTATCCCCAGTTTCTCTGTGATTGAAGCCGCACGCATGCACTCATGCATTCAGGCACACAGAGGCCAATTGGCTATTATAATATAGATAATAATATGTCAGATATTTTAATTTCATAGGTGTAAGTGCTTTCTGTGTAGTAGGATATTTTCATGTTATGGAATTACGGAAATAATACATTTCTTCCTAGAATATTATGCCTGATACGCATTACTGTCTCATCAACATCAAATTTGTTGTCCAGATCCATATTCCACATGATGATGGTGGTGGTGGGGAAGTGGTCCATTTGCAATTTGACACCAGGACTAATAGTCAACTGGATCAAACTTGCACCTCATGATGGGCATTTCTGATATGAGGTTTGTTTTTCCAGAGAAAGTTGATGTCTGAAGTATAAATGCACTGAGCCTGTTGGGTACTATATTGGGTGAGATTGTTGTTAGGCCACAGAATATCACTAAGCCCCAAGTTAAAACCTTGTTCTCCTGAGAACTCTGCATAATGGAGTCAATAGTAAGTCCCTTCGGCTGCTCCCTTGTTTGCACTCGGCTTCGCCACAGCAAATCCAAGGTGGATCTGTATGTTGAATTGGCACAGGTTTTACGCCGGATGCCCTTCCTGACGCAACTCCACATTACATGGAGAAAAGTGGCAGGGGTGGGATTTGAACCCGGAACCTTCTGCACTGAAACCAAGCGCATTAACCACTTGGCCACCACCCCTGCATAATGGAGTCAATAGCAGCCAAATATAGAATCTGCATAAACCTTGAAGCTACCCTTCAACTGGAAGTTGCTACTTGTGCCATGGCCCACTGGAGGTGAGACCGTAAGAGAGAGAAGTAGAGAGAGTTTATGTTTATTATAGTCTCCAGTCACACATTACCTGTACTTCACCAGGCCATAGAATTTATTTAAGGGGAACTCTGGATTTATTTATTTTTTCCAACCTAGGCTCTATTTTTAGATGTTCTTGGGTTTAACTTTGGGACAAGTACACTGATAATTAGTCCAGCATTGAGTTTGAACACTAACACTATCACAGGCTAAACAGCCCGATAATGTGATCCTTTGGTGACTTACTGTACCTTAGACATAGGATTCATTCATGTTGTAAGCAGAAGAACCAGCCCCTTATAGACAGTAGACTTCCATGGACGTAATGGAGACCGGTGGCACCAAACAGGAAGGAAGATACAGTAAGTAGCTGCCTGCATGATCAATAGTTTTAAAAAAGTTTTTTGGTTTTTACATTTATTGAGGTAAATATGCATGTGTTTATCTCAATATGGATTGTCTCCATGCTCCCAGACACTTCTAATGACATTTTTGCCTGTTTAGTTACAACAGGAACTTCCTCTGAGGTTTTTAGTTTGCCCCATAGGTAACATTGTACAGCTGTTTAGCCCATGATGGTGATAGTATTCTTAACCAGTAAAGTACCAGTTACCATCATTTTTTTGTTCAAAGTGAAGAGTTGAAAACATTTCAAAAATTCTGGAAGTTAAGTCCAGAGAGTTCCCCTTTGAGTGGATATTTTTCTCCTTCCTCCTCCACTCATTTACCTCTGCAGTCCCCCACAGCAGCAAATCTTGGTGACAAGGCTTCAGTGTGTGTGTGCTGAAATAGTTCACTGGCATCCAGGACGAACCACAGCACCCAGACCATCTGACGAACTCAAACATGATCTCATCCTCACATTGTTCATTGTTCTCCATAAGTTTTCTTTGTCATTGTACAAGAATGCTGCTGAAGAGAAGGAAAATCTGCACTCAGCATCAGCCCACTCTAGCCAAAGGATTCCTCATGTCGTCTTTCTGCAGGCGGTCTTTTTGTTGGCTTTTCCTTCGCAAGCATAATTGCTATTACCATGACAGTGCAGCATAGATGAGACCTTTTTTCTTTTCTTTTTTTCTTTTTTGTGGTTTCTAATCTTGTTTTTCCTCTCAACAAATTTTCTATGCGTTGTTCATTTTCGGTGATACAGCAATTTCAAGCAATAGCTAGTAAGGATGATGAAGTGGGCAATGAGTTGCAGAGACTTGTAGATATGGGGCATTAGGTGACCTTTCTTGGTCAGTTTTGGGGATAATCCTTTTTTTCTATTACATGAAAGGACGTTACAGCTTATTTCTGTCTTCCGTCACGCTGTACCTCAGACCGATACCGTCACAGACCTGGAATAAAATTGGAATTTGAATTGAAATTTGGAATGAATTCCCATTTTTGAGATTTAAATCGTAGGTAGATGGTCCACTTTAGGAAATTTGCAATGCAGTTGCTTTGAGAGCTGGGCGAGTGCTGTATGGTTATTATTCATCTGTGTAATTGTCTTTTCTTCTATGTTCTTCCATGCCTATGTTGAACTTTATTACCCTGTGCACCATCGCAGGAGCAGACTATTGTGATTGCTTTTATTTGTGTGTCTGTGTGAGAGAAAAATAACTAAAAAACAGCTAGATTTGAAGTATGAAGTATTTGAGGATTTTCACAAATCTTGGCGGGAGTATGACTTGGGTTAGTGTCTCCAGCTGATGAAATTGTGGAACAGATTTGTTAACAATCAAGGCAGAGCAAAGCATAGCCTGAAAAACACATTTACCATAATATATCCACTACCAGTTTGGCAGGAGTGGTGGCCAAGTGGTTAGTGTGCTTGGTTTCAATGCAGAAGGCCTTGGTTCAAACCCTACCCCTGCCACATTTCTCCATGTGATGTAGAGTTGCGTTAGGAAGGGTGTCCGGCATAAAACTTGTCCCAGTCTAACATGCATATCCATCTTGGATGTGCTGTGGTGACCCCGAGTGCAAACAAGGGAGCAGCCAAAGGTTCTTACTATCTGCTACCAGTTTGATGCTCATATTGATCACAAAAATGTTTTTGATAGCTTGGTATAAAGATAAAGATAAAGCCACAAAGAAGTCATAAAGTCACATGTAGTACAAAAATAATTGACTGTTACCTTGAAGCTCACTGCATGTATTACCGTCCATTTACCATGGTCTAAGAGATCTTGCTTCACCCCTTCTGAGTGTGGCGGTCCCAACCATTAAATAAGGGGAGGCTTGTAGGAGACAGGTGCACAAACTGCCTGTCTGCGGGACGATGCCAAAGTCTTGCAATTCAATTGAGTTTATTTATATTGCACCAGATCACAACAAAGTTGCCTCAAGACGCTTAACATGGGTAAGATCTAACCTTACCAACCCCTTGAGAAAGCACATTGGTGACAGTGGTGAGGAAAAATTCCCTCTGTCATTTCTTGAGGAAGAAATCTCAAGCAGACGACCCACTGTTTGGCCATTCTAACAGTAACTTTACATGCTACACTGCTTTTTCTGTTTCATCACTTCTGCCTTTCTGTCATTTTTTGTGGCAGAAAGAGAAGCAGGGAATAAGAGCACATGAGCCTACTTTAACAAAGAGGTAATTACAGTTGGACCAGACACTTCCAATCAAAGGTTCCTAAGGCATGAGTTTTCAAAACGTAATGATTGAATCGCTTTTGGGCTGTCATATTGGCACTATATATAGTCCTTTCAGAAGACTTGGGGTGTGTGTTGAATGTGCATGTTGGTTATTTTTCACTCCAGGAACTCTCTGGTAACATACTCCACCTACTCACTGTTCTCACTTCAAGCTACAGAAACCCTCTTCTCTCTGAGCAGAACAGGACTAAAAATAGGACTTTGTATTTAGTATACTTCATTGCCAAAAGGGCATCTGAGACTCAAAAAGTATGGGTCTGTTTATTACCTGTCAGAGACCCAAAGCCTTTGGTTCAGAGTCTAGATTAGAGAGGGACTTGAAAGGAGGATTGTGAGCTGGAAAACCTGGATGAACTCTGACCAGTTTTTCACTTCAGTGCTGCATTGTATTAATCATTTGCTATGTGTAGAAATGATTGTTTATCCTCTATTCCTGTGCAGGCAATTATTTAAATTCCAGTTACATATGTTTCTGTGAAGGCTTTCAGTTGTCCAGGTGGTTTCCGTAGTAGAGAAGCTTGACTCTTCGACTGGACTGAGTTGCTTGACGCGAGGACATTTCACTTCAAATCGCAGAAGCTTCCTCAGCTAAAATTCTTGCTCTGGTAGTCTGACTTCTGTCTTGACTCTTGTAGAGAAGAACAAACAGATGCCACAAAAGCTGGAGTTTTAAACCTAACCAGACCCCTCCTACCGAGAGGCAGACTGCTATTGGCTAGTGACTAAACATTTGCTTTAATTAGCACCTATTATGCTCTAGTTAGCACCCTCCTAATGACAGGGTAGCTGTCCCTCCTAACGATGGGACTGACGGCTCTCCTGATGGCTCTCCTGATGCGTCTCCTGATGACATGAATGAGTCATTACCATGAAAAAAAGACTGAAACTGCTTTGACCTGAGTACCCCATTGTAAACAGGGGACAAAGCGTGTCTCACATACAATTCCTCCTTCACCCCTCTCTCAAACCATTTCTTCTCTCTGGCTAAGATTTTAACGTCCTTGTCCTCAAACATGTGGTTAGGGTTTTTAAGGTGGAGATGAACTGCAAACTGAGGTCCACTGGCACCCTCTCTGCGGTGCTGGTATAGCCTTTTGTGTAATGGCTGCCTAGTCTCACCTATGTAGTGTTCGTTACAGTTTACCTGACATCTGATAGAGTACACTACATTGCTCTGTTTGTAACTAGGGATCCTGTCCTTAGGGTGAACTAATTTCTGTCCCAAGGTGTTAACAGGTTTAAAGTAAACTGGGATTTTGTGCTGTCTGAAGATCCTCTGTAGTTTTTCCCCTACTCCTGTTAAATAAGGGAGAGACACTCCTCTTCTTCTTGACTCCGTCTCCTGTCTGTCTGGTCTCTTTGTTCTCTGGGACTTCTGCACTTTATTCAGGGACCATCGTGGGTACCCACATATTGTGAGGGCTTCCAGACAAATTGTTGTTCATTAGCCCTTCCCTGTGTAGTCGTGGGCACCTGTAGGGCTCTGTGTTGAAGAGTCCTGATGACCCCGAGTTTGTGTTCAAGGGGGTGGTTTGAGCCAAAGAGCAGATATTGGTCAGTGTGAGTGGGTTTTCTGTAAACCCCTGTCCGGAGCTGCCTGTTCTCTCCAATCGTAACATCACAGTCCAAGAAGGCTAAATGGTTGTTTCTAGCATCCTCACGTGTGAACTTGATATTGGAGTCCACCGAGTTGATGTGTTTTGTAAAGTCCTCAACTTCCTGTTGCTTGATTTTAACCCATGTGTCATCGACATATCTGAACCAGTGACTGGGAGAGATGCCCGTGAATGACGTCAAGGCTCTCTTCTCCACTCCATGTACAAATTGGCCACAATGGGGGATACCGAAGACCCCATTGCACAATCATGGATCTGCCTGTAGTAATTCCCCCTAAACAGGAAATACGTGGTGTTAAGACAGATCTCCAAGAGTTGGCAGATGTGGTCTGGTGTGAGTTTGGTCATTTCAATTAACACAAAAGTCTTGTGTGTTCTCCACGTGGTGGTCTGAGTTACCCACTAGAAGAGCCAAAATCCACTTGAGGTGCTTGGCCAAATTGTACGTGATGGAATCTGTGCTACATACGATACAATAGGCCTGAGTGGCGCGTCCTGTTTGTGGAATTTGGGCAGTTCATAGATGCATGGAGTGGCATCCCCAGGGTACAGTCTGTAGTATGCCTGCCTGTCGATGAGTCCCTCTTTCTCCAGGTTATGTTCCTTGAACCGCGGTCACAAAACTGTAAAGGTGTCTGTAAAATGCATCACATTCATATTGTTCAGAAATGTGTTTAAAGCCATTTATTTCATTCAAGAATGCTTTTGAAACTCATCTACAGATACAAAGAAACCCCCTCCCGCGCTCTCCACCACAAGCCTTTGGCATTCACCATTGCCACAAGAAAAGGTGTGCAACTCTTACTTTTTTCATGCCATCTTCTACTTAGTTGCTCAGTGAAACCGCTGACCTTGGGCCCTGTATCACAACCACCCAGACAGACCGTTCATCCAACCCCTCTTCTAGAAAGTAAGGATCTATCTGCCGCAGTCAGGTGAATGTGTGCATCCCCTTGGACTTCTTCAGTTGTTGGTGTCCTCACCACTGGGGTACCTACATCCTGGATCATACACAGAGAAATGCACTACGTGGCGAAAAATGTCATAGCTGACGTTTCCTCACAATTCAAGTGATACTCCTAAGTAACTGTTACACTTCTTATTCTTCATTGAAATCTTGGATCTTAGTCTTAATCCAGGACAACTGTGAATAGAATAGGTAAAATAGGTTGGTTACAGATAAACAGAAAATCTGACTGGCGCTATAGAAATTTTTAACTTTACTGTGCTCCTTTGTAAATGTATAATCACATTTCTTACATGGCCGCGTTACCATCCAGTCCTCATTATCTTCTATGTAGCAGCCTTTGCCCCTGCAGGCCGTCTCTTAGAGGCCACGGCAGTAATCATATCATGCCCCAACATGCTTTGTGTGCAAAAACACAAGTAATCTTTGTTATATCAAAGACTCCACAGTTGAAGAATGCTCTGTTGTAGCAACATGTCTTTTGATGAAGGATAAACATTCAGTTGATGGTGCTAAATACCTGGGGAGTAAAATTAAACCATGTTACCTGAGAAACCAGTATACCAACGTAAAGATGCTTCCTACTGAAAACACAAATCGTAGCAACATACCGGCATTTAAGCTTCCACACACGAGTCCAAATTAATACACTGGTGGTTAATCTTATGACTGTATGATATGAGAAATATATGAGGAAGTAATTAAATATTTTTGTCTGAGGCATTAAGAAAAGAGAAGTATTAAAGATCAGAGGTCGAGTTTCACTTTATCATCTCTTCCATCATGTGATGATTTGATCACTCTGACTGTGTACTTTGTTCTCTGCAACAGCAGCGTGACGACTCAGATCCCAGCATGAGTCTTCATGACCTCATCCCTAAAGCAATCAACTGGAATAAGGCATTCAGGTTGTTTTTTTAGTTGTTTTTTTTTTTGGGGGGGGGGGGGGGGGGTAAATTATTAACTCTTTATAGTGTGTTAATTGTAGTCAAAATCTATGAGGAAACACAGCACAGATTGAGTACCAATGTCCAAAGACTTCTGATTAGCTTTACAACTGTTTAGTAATCCACCGTCACGTTTATCATAGAAAATGCAACATATGGAACGCTAAAGACAAATTATAAATTGGGTTGAGGGATCACAGTCAGATTATAGGCTTTGTTGTTGTATGTGTCCCCAGTTTACCCTCCAATAAAAGTAGCCTAAGGCCACGCTTGGGGAGCTTAAATTAAAGGGGCTTGGTCAGCAGGTTTTGGCTGGGGGGCTCTGTGTTTAAAGTCACTGCATTGATTGGTTTCTCTTCATTATCCACTGTCCATCATGACTATAATGATGGGATTCCCCATTTTCTTTTCTTTAGTTTTTCCGATTTAATGCTATTTTTAATTAAATCCAGTCTGTTGCTGATTGATGTCGGGGATCGATCAAGTTGTTGGGGGATGTTTGAGTGTAGCTTATTCTTTCAAGTTAAAATAAAGTTCTTACCTTGTTTATTTAATATTAGTTTTGTTTTGAAAGTCACACTGGCTATTGTAAGTAGCTAATGTAACACTAGATTATGAAATTGTTTCTCTCAGTGAATGCTGGATGTTTCTCTTGTTTTAAGCGGATTTTACTCCACTTAATGCAAGTTCTCTCACTCAGAGTTTTGTTGAACTGAGTGAAAATGTTTGTAGTTATCACAGAGCAACATATTTTCAGGAAACTGTTGTGATTTCTGTCTTTTTACCCTGCAACACATTTCCCAGGGTGTCTCAGCAATCATTTGGGCTGGAGAAGTAATGTAAAGCCTATTCCAGTCAGTAAATCATTTTGTAATCAAATGAAATCAATGAAATTATAACATCAGAAAAATATCTTGATGTAATGTCAAAATGCTTTAAATAATATTTTTCATTATATCTCCTCAACCAATAGGGCTTGAGAAGTGATCCAAAATTTACGATCACATCACCAGCAGTCATGAAACAATGTCATTGTAGTCCAAAAATAATATGTTGTGCATGCCCTCCTCCAGTGCCTTTTTTTAAACTCGATCACGATGCCGTGTGAGCAATAATGTGGACAGTGACCCTTTGAAATTTCAAAAGTTGGCACCATTTCAAACATGCTCTTTATGCTCTATTGTCACAATCATATAGCCCATATATAGGGGTGTAAGAATATGGTATTGTACATTATCATATACCTATAAATGATACGCCAATATGATTGGATAAAACACTAAAGAATAAATAGCAATACACCCTTTTCGCGGACGGGTAATATTTTTCATACCACCCGCGTAATCAGCCAATCCGGACAGCGGAGTGGCGCCATGACAAAGAGGCGCGGTCAGAGGAACTGTGAAATACTGGGGAGTCACTATTAATAATTTCTTACGTGTCCAACCTCGTAGGTTGATCGTTAAAATTAAATTTGTTAGTTCTAAAAGCCATCATAATTATTTATAGTAAAACATTCAATTTTTTTTCTACTAAGGTTTGAACTTTGAGTGTTTACACAGGAGAGAAAAGGAGAAAATGTTAATGCCTGTTTGAGAAAAGTGTATAAAGTGTGTAGTGAGGGGTTTTACAGCCTTAAAACATCTATAATAATTGTAAAAAATAACGCAGACTACTTCGCGGATTTCGCCTATCACGGGTTATTTTTAGAACGTAACTCCCGCGATAAACGAGGGACCACTGTATATGATAAAATCGTTATCAAGTTGTTCACCAATGAATATGGCTTTTTACACCCTTCAGAAAACCATACATTTATCATTTATAGGTATATGATATGCACCCACTGGTGCTGGTGCATATCCCCAAATTCCATAGAGTGATGTGGATGAGAGTCTGTGACCCCTGGACAGGATGCCACCCCTTTGCAGATTACATGCGTAGCTGAGTCCAGTATCCATTTATAGCTGGGTGGACTGAAACAAAGCAGATAAAGTGTCTTGTCCAAGTATACCGAAAGGTAGCCTGTCTGCGGTTCAGATTCATCTCTACATATTGGCAGCCCAACTCTTTATCCCACTGACCTACATTACACTTAATAAGCTTTCAAAATAACATAGATGAAGATTCTGCATAATAGTACAGTTGACACCATTTCAAACAGGCTGTTCCTGCTTGTAAATAATGCAGTTTTTGTCTGGTCAGCCCTGTTGCCTCTGGATTCTTTCCTTGAAAGATACACAGCCAACATGCACGAGAGGCATGTATCACAGATCATCTGTAACCCATTAAGCTAGTTTGGCACAATCTCATATCAGTTAGACTGCTGCAAGTAGGTCAGTTCAACTAAAACAAGTTTGTAGGCTTTCCTCTCTCTAAAGGAAGTACTGGGGTTAATACAATATGCAGTCGAAATGGGCAAATCCTGCAGCATCCAATCACGTGCAAGGTCAAGAGAGAAGCACAAATGCAAACAGTCAGAGTGCTTCAGGTGATTTCAGACTAACATCTGCACTCAAGCTGTGAGATGAGATGAGAATTTCCAGCAGACCGCTGGTGTATAGAGGATTGGAACCGAAGTCCGCAATCAACAAAATTACTGTTTGGTGAAGGATGACTGGAGCCTGGATTCTTCCACAGTGACGGTTTCTCACTCTCTGCCTGTTTTTATGGATTTTTGCTGTGTTGTTCCAGGCCATTAACACATTAAGGTCAAAAGTAAAGCAGCACTGTTAATAGGGCTGCACAGTTGAAGTGCATGCATGTTCACAGATTGTCAACAGTGAATGTCCCGTACAGAAGGTAGACGCCTACGTGGCCCCTATACTTATTTAATCTTCATAAACTTTATCCTCTTTTCCCAGTCCGTAAAAAATAAAATACTATTTGCTGACCTTTCTTTTACTCCGCTATGATCGCTTTGGTATTAAGAGCCTTACAGTACAAGCGTCTCATGATTACCCAGGCACTCATACATTTGCTCCACTTTTCTGGTTTTCCCATCTGTGGAGCTGCTGCAGAGCACATGCAGGGGAGGCCAGCGCCCTGTGGGTAGGGGAGGGAGATGATGCAGCCCAGATGGAGCATCAGTGATTATCTGTCAGAGGTGAAGCCCACATTTGGGGATGTTTTATTAGTACGTCCTCAAAAATGTCCTGAAACACAAAGCGTAATTTACACAGACGTATTCTGATCATCATTTGTGACCAGTAGGATTCAGCGTTTTGACGATTTCATCATCTATCACTGATGGCTGAGCGACATGACAAAATGGAGCCACTATTTTCGGTGTCAAGACCCCACCCCGATTCCATTGTCCCTACTATAATGAAATAAATATATTTATTTGTTGGCAATGGGGGGGGGGCTCCCCCGAGATCTGATGAATATGTACTTCAAGGAATGTCAGACAAAATGTGCAAAATTGAAGGATTGCACAGAGCATTATTGCCCCAGGTGGAGGAGTTGAAGTATTTGAGGTTCTTGTTCATGAGTGGAGGTAAGTTGGAGAGTGAGACTGGCGTGACGCCTGATGTTTTACGGACTCTGTACAGGACTGTTGTGGTGAAGAAGGAGCTGAGCCAGAAGGCGAGACCCTCAATTTACCAGTTGATTTATGCTCCTATCCTCACCTATGGTCATGAATAACAGAATAAGATTGCAGATACAAGTGGCAGAAATGAGATTCCTCTTGTCAGGTATCTGGACTTTCACTGCTGGACAGGGGGAGAAGCTCGACTATCCAGTAGGGATTTAGAGTAGAGCTGCTATTTCTTCGCATTGAAAGTTGCTGGCTGAGGTGGTTCAGGCATCTGTTGAGGAAGCCCTGTGGTTGTCTCCAGGCATGTCCAACTGGGAGGAGGCCCCGGGGAAGTACATGCTGGCGGTATCATATTTCCCACCTGGCATGGGAATGCCTCAAGTTCCCCTGGGAAGAGTTACAGGACTTGCCTGAGGATGGGGAAGTATGGGTTGAGCTGCTTAGTCTGTTGTCACCGATCCAGATAAGTGGCAGAAAAGGATGAATGAATTGTGAGTTGACAGTGTGCTGGGCTGAGAGTCTGTGTTCCAGCCAAGTGGTCCAGGGTCACCTTTGACTAGAAATACCGGCAACTCCATGTCCAGTTTTGACCCCAAGCACAGAAAAATGTAATCCATGATATCAAGAAAAGTTTGGCTGGCGTGAGTTGCGCCAGGGCTGCACCAGGTGATCTGAAGCCGAGAGCAAGCTTAGAACAAGGTGGGGTATTAGAGTGAGCTCCGACTCAAAAATAAATGAATAAAATTCCTTTTCTTCTTGTTTGTCGAATGGAGTTCTTGAGGGCTCTGAAGATTGCCAGGCAAGAGCCGCATGGGAGAATCAGCTGATGTGCAGTTACAGTAAACTAGTAAAGAAATAGTAATTGTTTTTTTTTAATTTCATTTATGAGTAAACATTTTAAGTAGTATAAAATATTCTCCCAGCGATTCCATCGTAGACTTCATGATATGCCAATTAAATGCTAGTGGCCAATAACAATTCCTCCCTTTTATTTCCACATATCTGCTTGGAAATGGTTCCTTCACTACAAACTATGAGCGACGTGTGAAACTCTCGAGTGTCACTCAAAACAAAAACGTCTAAAGTGCAACTCTTCCTCTGTCCGTGTATTTCCAGGCCTTTGGACAAGCCTACTCCAACCACAGGAAGGTGGCAGCGGATGGGGAGAGCCGTGAAGAGTCTCTGATCCAGGAGTCGGCCTGTAAGGAGGCCTACTATGAGCAGAGGGTCCTGGAGCTGCAGAACGAGCTCCGCCAGACACGCAACAACCTTATCAACATGCAGTCTGACTATGAACGCTTGAACACCATCTTCCAAGAGATGAACGAGGTAAGAGAGGGAAACTTATACTGAGAATTAGATTTTAGTGTGTACCTGCTAATGCTTCAGAAATTCTGCAAAGAGAGTAAATGGTGGGCAGCTATAACTGTTGAGGAGTTATCACAAAAAACGTGGCGAAATTCATGTTTTCTGAAAATAAACTCTGTGTTGGCTCTCGTTTTCTGGAAGCTGTTTAGTAAAATTTATATGTCTGTTGATGCTACTGATACTGTCTGGAGCTTAAAGGACACACGAAATGAAATGATATCATGACCAGCAGTGGCATAGTGCAGTTTGCAACCTCATCACTAGATGGCACTAAATCCTACACACTGCAGCTTTAATGTGATTGCAGTGTTTTGACATTCAAAGTCAGTAATGGTGTTGTGAAAGAATGAAGAAACGGCTTAACTTCCAGCTGCTTGTGTCGTCTATCGCACCTTAAATCCAGGATGGAGTTATATATAGTGACAAAACATTGAGACCATGTGAACCATTTGTTTCTTTTGTCAAAGGATGAATAATTAACTGCAGAATATTGCCAGCAGCCATAACCTGTTTCCAGTATGAATGCACTTTACTATGAAAAAGCCACCGAACATTAAATGAGGATAGAGAACTGGGGTCATCCAAAATCATTTAGCAAGATGAAACCAATCCAAAATCACAGCGCACATTCCAGCAAACACATTCTCCTGCTTTTGACTTAACGGCCGTAAAGCAAACCGTTGTCCACAGTGCTGCACTTTAGACAGTGTCTGACCTCCTCACTGCTGCTGTTTGCTTTTACTCACAGCTAATTGATCTCATTAGAAGAGACAATAGTACAGTCAAGTGAACGGGCGTGTCTTTGTGCCCACTGCCTGGCAGGCATTTGTCTCGTCGAGCTGGTGCTGAGGAGATCGAGTTAACGAGAAAGTAGTGCAGGTTCAAATCCCGATGGGCTCTACAGAGGTTTGATAAAGGGGGTTTGACACAAAGAAAAATGGGAAACATAAAAGGAGTGAAAAGCGATGAATGCAGACTGACAGGAGAGGAGCCAGAGGATCTCACCTTTAGATGATGGCCTTTGATGCAAAGGTCCGTACTCCCTTGACAGCTGCATAGAGACTAGAATAATAACAAGAAGGAGCAGCTCATTAGAAGTGGTAGAGAAGCTTGAAGAAAAGAAGGACCAAGTTGTAATTGATTTTTTTTTAAACACTTAGAGTCCTGTGTTGTTGCATGATACACCGGGAGCTCAACCTTTAAGTGTTCATAGTTCTACCATTATATAGTGCATCCAGAAAGTATTCACAGCGCTTCACTTTTTCCACATTTTGGTTATTACAGCCTTATTCCAAAGTGGCTGAAATAAAAATTCTCCTCAAAGTTCTACACACACTACCCCATAATGACAATGTGAAAAGCTTTTTAGATTTTTGCTAATTTATTTTAAAAACTAAGAAATCATATGTACATAAGTAGTAGTACAAAATTGAGCTCAGGTGCATCCTGCTTCCACTGATCATCCTTGCGATGTTTTGACAGCTTAATTGAAGTCCACCTGCGGTAAATTCAGTTGATTTGGAAAAGGCACACACCTGTCTACATATAAGGTCACGGTTGACAGTGCATGTCAGAGCACAAACCAAACATGAAGTCAAAGGAATTGTCTGTTGACCCCTGGGACAGGATTGTCTCGAGGCACAAATCTGGGGAAGGGCGCAGAAACATTTCTGCTGCGTTGAAGGTCCCAATGAACCCAGTGGCCTCCATCATCCATAAATGAAAGAAATTCTGATCCATCGACACTTCCTAGAGCTGGCCACCATCTAAACTGAGCCACTGGGGAAGAAGGGCCTTAGTGATCCAGGAACCGGTGGTCACTCGGTCATAACTCCAGTATTCCTCTGGAGAGAGGAGAACCTTCCAGAAGGACAGCCATATTTGCAGTAATCCATCAATCAGATCTTAATGATAGAGCAGGCAGACGGAAGCCACTCCTTAATAAAAAGCACGTGGCAGCCTGCCTGCAGTTTGCCAAAAGGCACCTGAAGGACTCTCAGACTATGAGAAACAAAATTATCTGGTCTGATGAGACAAAGCTTGAACTTTTTGGCATGAATCTCAGGTTTCATATTTGGAGGATTTGTGCTGCTAGTGTTTGTACTGTGACCACTGCATCTGTATTTCAGTTTCCTTTGTGTAATATTTGGTCTGTTTTGAAGGAGCTCCATCTTTCCCTGTTTGGGTTTTGTAGATTGAGCTGAGTTGCCTGTTTTGCAGGTGGAATCTCCAGTGTATTTGGGTGGGTGTCTTTCTGTGTGAGTCTAATAGTCTTTGGCAGACAAGCGCTGTTTGCTTTGAGTTGCTGCTTTAAACAGATTTCGGCAGCATAGCAGTCCTTACTGAGATTAGTGAAATATCTTGAAAATGGAATGTCAGTCATGACTTTAGTTCCAGAAAGCGCCAACTGTCACTATAATTAGGTCAGTGTGCCACTCAGGCTTACACATAAGTTGGTGTAAGATTGAAAGTGGAATGTTTCACCAGACATGTTTCATTTGTAGACCAAATTCAGGTTTTGAAATGCACAATGCGGGTTCCTTCTCAGTAAACTTCAGCGCCTGTTGTCAGCCATCTTGAGCTCTGCGACATGATGCCTCTTGTGTCACTAAATCTGTCACCAGAAAGCAATACTTTGGGGTCAAGGTATTTGCTGCGTATCTGAGCAGCACTGGTGTAACTGTTGGCCAGCCTGTGGTCTTTTTGTAGGTGCCATTAACTGCCAGAGACTGATGCAGTACTGTAGGCCCGAACCACCCCTAATTGGCCAGATGAAAAGGGCTGAGGTGTAAATCACCATGTGTATAGAACATAATGACACCCTTCTAATGGTACTTCTGTGGATGCTAGGAGAAGGCAGTGTGGCAGGCAAATAGAGGGAGCCTGGACACTGAGACTGGCATTGTGACTGCACTGATCATGCTGAAAGAATCCTTTGTCTCCTGGGTTTCAAATTAATGCAACATCATCAGCAGGGAAAGGGGGAGGGGTTAGTTGGGATTGATGAGAATGAGGTGTAAAATCCGCTAGAGAGGCAAAAACGTATAACAGGAGTGAATTGAGTTTAAGTGATGTCGGTGCTACTTTCCTGAGATAGTATAGCTAAACTCAATTAGGAGGTGAGCTGATATGCCAGTTTTGCCACAGAGTGAAACCGACCATTAGGTTGCAGCCTGAAGCCTTTTGTTTCCAACTATATTTATTTATTTATATATTGGATATCAAATGTATTTGTAGAAGTCCTCTATAAGGGTCCTGTCCCACTGGGGAGAGGATTAATTGCGCATGAATTAAGTATACAAATTATGGGCATTCGTTGTCATCTGCAACAAAAATGGCCAAAAATGACAAATGTCCCAGTATGATTATGGATATATTAATAATATATAGTGAATATATGATGAACAATCACGGTTGTATAACGCATCTAGTGAGGAAACTGATCCGACGCATTGCGATTATCACGGCAGTATTACGGGTGTATTATGAATGCATCACGCACGTGTTGCGCATGCACGGCATCTGCATTGCGGTCATAAAAGAAGCGCACTCGGGCTGTCGGCATCACTATTCACACCAACAATACAGACTCTGGAGCATTTGCTGGACTTGGACAAGTTGTTTGGAGTAAACAAGCAGTGAACAGGGCGAGTGGTGACGCCAGCGGATAGCATCAGAGCGCAGCTCGTCTGAACGATTATAACAAGAAGTTAAATCTGTTATAAACGGGAATAAATACTGTAACAGCTGCAGACAAGAAGGAAGAAACATGCAACTGTTTTATCAAGCCTTGACAATGTAAACAAGTCAAATAATTACCTTTTTAGACAGCTCAAAATGCTTTCTGCAGCTTGTTAGCCGACGGCCCAGCTGCAGATTCCTCTGTTATTCAGGAGGTGATTAGAGCCATTTTCAACAGCCAATTTGCAGAATAAAATGATTAATCTGCCACAAATAATTATTTTATATACGCAGCATCCAGTTTAGAGCGCGTGGCAGCCAGTAGAACAAAGAACGGTGTCCAGCTGTGAACACAGCGCATCTGATTTCCATCCTCCACAAATCAGATGCAAAGCAGACGTAATAAAAATGCTTTATTCGTGGCCAATTTGTATGCAGTCCCTGCAACTTATTTTAGTTCATATATACAGTGCATAGATTGGGTATGTAGTGTGTATGTATTGTGTATGTATGGAGTATGTTTGGCGGATGTCATCTGCAGCCAAAATTTTATGCAGCTCAAAAATCCTGGTAACGTAAAAACGTGCCTCTGCGGATAATTGCGGACGTGTGCGGGTGTCGGCCGACTCATACAAGCATGTTTCACGCATATTGCGAATGTTAAGCGAATATGAGCCAATTTTGTGTGCAAGCCATACGCAAATCCTCCTAAACGCCAGTGGGACCGGGCCCTAAGTTAGAAATGTATCAAGAACAGTGACAGTAACACTTCATAACGTTGTGAGATGAATATTGGTATCTAGAATATCTTCACATTCTACGCACATTCCATTCTATTACACATCAGATTAAAAACATCTGCAGTTTTTATCCTGTATATCAAAGTGCACAATTTCTGACCGCAAAGTGTTGTTTGAGCTACCAGCAGTGATGAAAGTGTTGGAAATGGGAGGAGAGAGAGGCAGAGTGCAGTATCTGGTCACACCAGATACTGACTGGTTTTCTGCTCCCCCCCCCAAAGCAAAATTGCACATCTCGGAGTGGCCTTTTATTGTGGCCAGCCTAAGGCACACCTGTGCAATAATAATGCTGTCTAATCAGCATCTTGATAGGCCACACCTGTGAGGTGGGATGGATTATCTCGGCAAAGGAGAAGTGCTCACTAACACAGATTTAGGCAGATTTGTGAACAATATTTGATAAAAATAGGTCTTTTGTGTGTATAGAAAATTTTTTAGATCTTTGAGTTCAGCTCATGAAAAATGGGAGCAAAAACAAAAGTGTTGCGTTTATATTTTTGTTCAGTGTATATATCTCTGAGCCCTACTCCAAATTTAAAAAAAATCCTGTCGTCATTTAACCGGTACACGTACCTGAAAGCTTTTTTTCCCAGTCTAAACTGGCTTTTGTCTGTATACAATATAATATATTCACAATTAATTTGCTATTTTTTAACACCACAGTTGAATCTCCCAGACAGTCTCTCAATCCAAAGATTCTCATAGTCTAAGGCTGCATGTTACCCGGAGGCACCAGTTACTCGTATTTCACTGTTATGGTGCAGGCTACAGGATTAAACCTACGCGCACTCAATTACATTGTAAGGAGGCGCACACTAATAGGTATGACTCAGTTAAGTCCAATCTGAAGTCTTGAGAGGAATGTGCCCACAGCGATGTCTGTCTCTTATTCGTGCACAGTGGTGATTTCAGTTTTGGAAGATTCTCAAGTCAGAGCCAGTGGATTTGCATTTACTGCTCTATTCATGCTCATTGAAAATGTAACGCTTTCCACATGAGTGCCGCAAAAGGATGCATGAAAATTCAGTAAGGTATATCTTATATATTATTTTCCAATTCTAAGGTGGAACTATGCTAGTATACTAAGGTATATCTAAAAAGAAAGAGTAAAATAGAAGAGTAGAAAAGAGTAGAGTAGAGCCACTTAGGTGCCTGGTCTTGAGAACCAGGGATGGTAGGTTGAAAAGCTTTTTTATCCCATGGGAACTCTCCCTACCCACCCAAGCGGCTCAAGAAAAAAAAAATAATAAGACATAAGAAAGATAAGACATCATAAATAAATAAATATTAAGGGTAATAAACAACATATACAATAAATATGGTACTATAGAATATACAGGAGTAGGTATTAAAACCTAAATATTAATACAGGAGAAGATTTGGTCATGGTATTTTGTTATAGAAACAGAAGCTATGATGTAATGTGTATTGTTATCTATCTAAAGTAACTCTGCTAGCATACTATAGGAAAATAAAAAGCATAATCTCTATGCTATGAAATGGAAACCAAAGAACTAAGGTACTATATGTTTATATCAATAAAAAGAACACAAACTGATGAATCATTAAAAATCTACATCATGTAAAATAAAATTGTAAATAATGAAAATAAGCTAGTTATACTTAGAAGAGCTAAACTAACCGTTAATAAGCCAAATCGGTAATTAGTGTATAAAGTATAATAGCGTAGTTAAACCTACAATAACGGTAATAACAAATACGTATAAAAATAAATGTGGACAAAAGTATGAATTAATGTGGGTTATCAAACAGAAAAGAACCAATTATTTTATAAGCTACGATAAACGGTGCTACAGCTGGCTAGATAAGCTAACGTTAGCTGTTAGGTAGAACTAATTGTACCCCACTCCTCCAGTATTTCCATAAATATAATAATATTAAAAAGGGGGGGGACAAGAAAAGTAAAACGTGTTGAAATGTATATGGAAACATGATATAAGTACCTTAGTGAAAAGTTGGTTTCATTTGACCACATGACTTACGAGGTCTATTAGAAAAGTATCCGACCTTATTATTTTTTTCAAAAACCATATGGATTTGAATCACGTGTGATTACATCAGACATGCTTGAACCCTCGTGGGCATGCGAGAGTTTTTTCACGCCTGTCGGTTACATCATTCGCCTGTGGGCAGTCTTTGAGTGAGGAGTCGCCCACCCTCCAAAATAAGCTAGTTATACTTAGAAGAGCTAAACTAACCGTTAATAAGCCAAATCGGTAATTAGTGTATAAAGTATAATAGCGTAGTTAAACCTACAATAACGATAATAACAAATACGTATAAAAATAAATGTGGACAAAAGTATGAATTAATGTGGGTTATCAAACAGAAAAGAACCAATTATTTTATAAGCTACGATAAACGGTGCTACAGCTGGCTAGATAAGCTAACGTTAGCTGTTAGGTATAACTAATTGTACCCCACTCCTCCAGTATTTCCATAAATATAATAATATTAAAAAGGGGGGGGGACAAGAAAAGTAAAACGTGTTGAAATGTATATGGAAACATGATATAAGTACCTTAGTGAAAAGTTGGTTTCATTTGACCACATGACTTACGAGGTCTATTAGAAAAGTATCCGACCTTATTATTTTTTTCAAAAACCATATGGATTTGAGTCACGTGTGATTACATCAGACATGCTTGAACCCTCATGGGCATGCGAGAGTTTTTTCACGCCTGTCGGTTACGTCATTCGCCTGTGGGCAGTCTTTGAGTGAGGAGTCGCCCACCCTCTCATCGTTTTTTTCATTGTTTAGGAATGGCTCAGAGACTGCTGCTTTGTTTGATCAAAATTTTTTAAAAACTGTAAGGCACAACTGAGTGGACACCATTCGATAAATTCAGCTGGTTTTCGGTAAAAATTTAAAGGCTGATGAGAGATTTTGGTCTGGTAGTGTCGCCGTAAGGACGGCCCACGGCGCCTGACAGCGATCTGCGCTTCGAGGCGGCAGCGTCTCACCGTTTCAAGTTGAAAACTTCCACATTTCAGGCTCTGTTCACCCAGGCAGTCGTCAGAGAACAGAGAACTTTCAGAAGAAGTCGGCATGAGGAGTTTATTCGGACATTCCATTGTTAACGGACATTTTGTAATGAAAGAACGTGCGGGCAGAGTCGCATGTCGGGCCGGACCCGACCGCGGGGGTCGCGACAGGAAAAACACCTCCATTGGAAACCTTAACGGGCAAGTTGGAACATGCCCAAGCTGTTAAACAATTTCTCAGTTACTCACTTGTTGAAAGCCATCAAAAGCCGCCTGAATTTTACAAATGGTTTTCAACACGGAGGTGTTTTTCCTGTCGCGGCGCACACAGATTTGCTGAGTTGTCACAGAAATGACTCGGCGAATTTGCGCGCACGTCTTTCATTACAAAATGTCCTTAAACAGTGGAATATCCGCATAAAGTCCTCATGCCGGCCTCTTCTGAATCTTCTCTGTTCTCTCACGACGTCCTGGGTGAATTAAGCCTTAAATTAGGATGATTTCAGGTCGAAACAGGCCGACGACGGCGCCTGGAAGCGCTGCACGACGTCCTGCTCTGTGGGAAGTCCTTACAGCAACAGAAACACCCCATAATCTCTCATCAGCCGTTAAACTTTTCACCAAAAACCAGCTTAATTTCTCGAATAGTGTCCACTCGGATATTCCTCACAGGTCCAGAAAAAATGTTGATAAAGCAACACGCGCCGTCTCGAGCAGCGTGTGAAACAAAGGAATTCAGCCGAGAGGGCAGGACCACATCTCACTCAAGGCCTGCCCACAGGGAAATGACGTCACCGACACGCGTGAAAAAACTCACGCATGCGCACGAGGGTTCAAGCTTGATTGGTGTAATCGCACGTCATTCAAATCCATATAGTTAAAAAAAAAAAATAAAAGGGTCGGTTTATTATCTAATAGACCTCGTACATTTTGACATGATCATAATGTGTCCAAATAGCATAATTTTCTTGTGTTTCTCAATTAGAAACATAATAACATAATGTTATTAGGACACATTATGATCGCGTGCAACTAATGTACATATTTAAATCATGTACATCCAACAGACTTTGTTTTTCACTGCATGGTTGCTTCTGGAAGTGTCATCTGCATCGCTCAGTGTCCAGTAATGGCACAAAATAATTTCACGAGCTTTGTTAATCACCATAATGAGGATGTCATTCAGCTGTTAAACTTGATTGTCGGAGGGGTTTTTCTACCGCGTTGACACATCAGATAGAGCTGTTAAGCATTAGACTGTCCTCATAATTTAAATGCCATTTTTATGGCCTTTCATTTTGTTGGATTAAAGACCTGACAGATCATTGGAGGAGAGCATGGCAATATATGCTCTGATGGGATGAGTTTAAAAGATTGGAAAAGGGCAGGAATTTTAGCCAACTGTGTGAAATGTCACTGTAGTTGTTAATAAGAGTGCACGTTTTCAGAGATCCGAGAGCCAAGTTTCAGTCATTATAGCGTTGATGAGCCTTCATCTCTCTTATGGAAAGGTCAGAATTGAGCGGTATAGCGATTTGAAGAATGAGTGCTCTTTGTTTGCTGATCTTATTTTCTCTTGTGGGGCTAATGTAATAAGACTCCTGGAGGCTTCCGGCTTGTCAGTGTTGACTGTTTTGTTACATGTTGAGAGATTACTGCAGGAACAGATCACCTTCTGTCTTTTGGTGGTTGGGGTCTAGGGGCGGCAGCCTTGGCTAACAAAGATTCAAATTTTAAACTAGAGAGAAAGACTTACTGAAATGGCAGAGGAACATGTGAGATATATCATATTAAAGGCAGAATGACAAGCAAATGGATTCAGTTCTGCAGGACAGATTATTATTTTTCATTTCCTGTATATGCTTTTTATCCCCCAGTATGAAATATGGGGGGATATACTGAGTGGCATGCCCATCTGACTGTCTGTCTGTCCCTTTTTGCTTGTTAGCGCGATATCTCAAGAACCAGTTTTCATTCATATTTAGCGTAAGGGTGTACTTGGGTGATATTCACCGGGAAGACATGTAATCTCCTGATGACTCTTTTTAAAAATTATGGTAACAATTAGTGTTTAGGCATTGCGGCATCTGGTGTAATCAGAGAGTCACAACCTAGTGACTCACTCACTTGGGGGAGGTGATGGTCTAGTGGTTAAGCATTGGGCTTGAGACCAGAGGATCCTTGGTTCAAATCCCAGCCTGACTGGAAAATCACTAGGGGCCCTTGGGCAAGGTCTTTAATCCCCTAGTTGCTCCCATTGTGTAGTGAGCGCTTTCTATGTCAGCACCCTCACATCAGGGTGAATGTGAGGCATTATTTGTAAAGCGCTTTGAGCATCTGATGCAGATGGAAAAACGCTATATAAATGCAGTCCATTTGCCATTTGGTCTAAAACCCTACAAATACTCTTTGCTTTAATGTTTGCAAAAAGTCAACATGGCTTTATTGTACAAATCAACTTATTGACCAGTAAAGAGTGGAGCGTCTATGACAGGTTGAAGACTATTTAGAGGGTTCATGTAGATTGTGGTCAAACCTCTTTTGCACTGTGGGCCAGCATGTCAGTGTGCACAACATTCCCATCCAAATGACCTAAAAATCCCAAATTCACTGTTAAGTGCATGCATGCATCCTGTCCCCCTTGTGGGCTTTTCAGCAAACACTTTGCAGAGTACCATTATTCACAGACCCACAAGGTTCTTTCCCCTTTTTAGTTTTCAATTGCCTCATTGAAAAGTGTGACCTTGACTGTTTTCCCTTCCTAATGGAGTCTGGATAAGTTATAGAGAATGACAGTCGCTTGCAGCAAAAAGGAGGATAAAAGCAGATCCACTTTTGTTCACATTGTCGACAGCAGCAGGCGGCCCAGAGCTTCATTATTTCTGTGCCCTGTCTAAAGTTATCCTGGAAAGAGGGGTATCTGAACTGCATCTGTGATTCAATTCACCTGTCTCCTGAAGGTAATCCGGAGAGTAGAGTTGGATTTAACATGGTTTGACGTGACCATGAGGTTAAGCAGAGCCCACTGGATATTTAATGTTTTTTATCTTCTTCATTGATGTGTGGGATAGTGCTTTCTAGAGTACACAGTCACAAGAGATCTTTAAGCAGAGCTGAACAAAAGTCCCTTCTTTAATTAGATAGTTTTAATCAAGCAGCAACATCTGGTGCTAAGAAATGAAGCCAATGCAGAAGTGTCATATTATGCAAATCTCAAATGGTCACTCCCCATAGACCACCTTGTTTAAAAGCCCCAACTTTAAAGCACAAATAAATAACAGCGCTGTGTGCTGGTGAGCCATATCCAGGACTCGGCTAGCCAAGGCTACTGCTAGCAGTGGCTACTAGCTGCTGTGGAGTCTATTGTGTTTGTACTTTCTGAGCATTTTATTAAACATACTTGTGATTATATGGCTTCCTGTGTGGTTAATCGTGTGTACAGACTATCTAAGAAGTATGTGCTACAGTATTTCCACTCAGTGGGCCTCATGTATCAATGTTGCGCACTTGTGGCGTAAATTTACGGCGTAAACTTGAAATACACCAAAGTCGCCGTGACATGTATCAAGCAGTGCGCACCTACCCATTTCTGGCATACGCCTGACGTGATCTTGATAAATGCGGCGTGTGGAAATGATCGTAATTATAATAAACACGCCCATAAATATTCAGACTCCGCTTCAGACACACCCTCATTTTATGACATGGAAGCCGGGAAGACAGCAATGAAAAAGAACTCCACCAATCACAACGCGTGCCAATAGAGCGTCAAACGCGGTCGTCATATCAATTGTTTTGTAGTATATAATCAATAAAGTGTTACAGTGGTCCCTCATTAATCGCTGGAGTTACTTTCTAAAAAATAGCCCGTAATACACGAAACCGCGACATAGTCAGCGTTATTTTTTACAATTATTATAGACGTTTCAAAGCTGTAAAACCCCTCACTACACAGTTTATACACTTTCTCAATCAGGCATGAACACTTTCGCACTTTTATCTTGTGTGTAAACACTCTCAAAGTTCAAACTTGGTATTGAGAGCTTGGTGAATTTATCGTCACTGTTACTGTATGGTTCATGAAGCAACATGCCAGTCATAGTTTTTAATACCTGCAACCAAGCTTCTCATTATGAAAACCACCGCCTAGTCCCTAAAAAAAAAACAGGGGGGATCTTAGGCCTTCATTTGTCCCACCCAGGTCACGCCAGTCTTGCACACACTTCACCTATTCACTCATTTTTAGGTCATTAGGTGGAGTGTGGCACGACCAAGATGGCTACATTTTGACACACACACACACACACACACCCCGACTAGCTCTTCAGAAACACCTATGGGTGACGTCACAGAGGGTTTATCCATAATATATACAGTATGGCTTTGGTGAACCTAATATTAATTTTGAAGCTGTGATTAATACATGAAAGCATGCTGACGCAAGGACAGAAATTTGGGGGGGGGGGGGGGGTGTAGTGAGAGCAGCTGTGTTGGTAAATTGACAAAATGGAGGTCAGCGGTTTTATAGGGAGCAAGCATTAACGTGAGATATTGACTCGGTCTGCAGCTGATGTTGAGCTCCTCTCTGCTCTTTGTGCTGTTGATATGAGATCAGGAAGAAAAAATGCTGCATGTGGATTTTATTGAAGTGCAAAGTGAACGGGCTGGAAGTGAAATGGAGGTCAGCGGAGCGCCAAAGCATACACACACATATATATATATATATATGTATGTGTATATACTCTCTGTTTTTGGCCGTACATGCTGTGTCGACTCCATGGACTACAAACGAATAGAATTAAACTGTTATGACCTTTGAGTTGAGAGGTGAGAAATCATCTGACTAATAGAAAGCTGATGTATGACTTCACGTTGGCGTTTTTAATAGTAACCATTGGATATCGTCAACAAAATGGAACCGCCCCAAGCTATGAATGACAACCACCCAGACAGACAAGTGGTCCATCCCCACTTTCCATAAATAGACATCTAAATGCCTCAGCCAATTGAAACTTGCCTTTTTTCCGTTGCTGAAGGCATCAGCACTGAGGCATCTGCATACTGGATACCCCAAGAGGCGTGCCACATGTCCAAAATGTCATACCTGACATTCCGTCAATGCACCAGTGATACTCCTCATCGTAATCTCCCTTAAGGGTGTGCTCGCACTAGACCCAGTTGCCTTGTACTCTCCCCGCCGGACTGCGTTCATGTTACATTATGCCTTCTGGGCCCAAGCATGCTTATATCATCCATCCATCCATTTTCTTCCGCTTTATGTGGAGTCGGGTCGTGGGGGCAGCAGCTCAAGCAAAGCCGCCAAGACCTCCCGATCCACACACACCTCCCCCAGCTCCTCCGGGGGAACCCCAAGGCGTTCCCAAGCCAGCCGAGAGATGTAGTCCCTCCAGCGTGTCCTGGGTCTTCCCCAGGGCCTCCTCCCAGTGGGACGTGATGTGGCATCCAAGATTTGGGCGCCAGGTGGGTTAACAGTCACAATACATGCTTACCGCGCATGCCCAGACTGGACCTTGGGGGCCAAACATGCCCGGGCACAGTTCGGAGCATCTACTGTGAAGCACAAACTGCCAGTAGAGACGTAGAATCCCAAACGTGAATAGCCTCACAGACGTCTACATAGGTTGGTTGAAACAACGCTGTTGTGCAGTAGAGTGCAAGTAAAATCCAGCCTTTATTCTACAAAGACAAAAAATAACTGAATGATCAATGAATGAAATTGTTATAAAACACATCCTTCTTCCTGGAGGGGAAATTTAAACAGTGCTATATTCTAATGTCGCAGTACATTCTGCTATTTGTACTTCCACCCACTTTGCATATCGACTGACAAACGTCTCTGAGTGGGTGTGTTGAAGCAGCTGGCCGGGCGGCACCAGTGGTAACAGACAGATGTCATGACTCACCACATTTCTGCTTATGTTAATACAAAAACCTTCTCTCTCGTGGTCATGCATCAAATGGTCTTCAAGTTAAACCACCAAGCAGCGTCTAAGCAAACACCTCCACTCCACATCGTCACACCACACATTCTCAGAAGAGGCCCATGTCCTTCATCTGGATGTCTCAAGAATTTGCTCAAATCATCTTCTGTCATGCAGCACAGAATTAACTCCTCCCTCCAGGCTCTGAGGGTTAAGGTGAAAGGTCAAAACTGTGGTATGTATTGTAATCAGATTGGAGGCGTTCCTTAATCAGGTTCAGTTGTAGCCTCTATTCATCAGGACCAAATGGCACTGACCCTCCAGCTGAGACTCATAACCCTGAGCAGGAAAAGACGTCCAACCAGCTGGCACAGCTTTGTCGAGTTAAAAACAAGATTACTCCCATGATGATTGTTCAAATCCTTTATGAATTAAATATCAACCTCTTGTTTTATTGCCTGAAATAATCAAACACAGTGGGATCGGATTTTTGAGGGGTTTGACTGAGTCTGTCCTTTTTTTCTTTCTTTCCTTCTTTTTTCTTTTTTTTTTTTTACTTTGGCTTTAATCCAGTTGGGTCCCAAAAGACAAGATCAGTTTATAGACAAGTAGTGATCTCACTGATCTGTGTTCATGCTAAAGTATTATCAGTGATCCGCCAACACTTTCAGACATGCGCAGAAACCCTAATAAATATTAATCCACTTTCAAACAACGCCTTCAACTCTGCTCTGCATCACGTGATTAAATATTCCACAGAGCAAATATGAGGCATGTACTGTAAATCACTGGGGATTTGGCAACATATATGTTGGTCAGCAAATAACTGAGTAAAAACTGTTTACAGTGAGAACTCAAGTCATATTAGTGAGATATTTTGGAAAAAATATTTATCTATGCAGTATATGTTACATTTTAGAGTTTTTGGTAACACTTTATTTTACAGTACCCTTAATACATAGTACCTACCACACTTAGTACCATGTATTAGTCTATGTAATAATCTGTAATTACTTGTACTCAGTTGTACATCCATAATGGAATAATGTGTACTAGTGTTTTGTGGGTACATAATGTAATAAAAGAGTATTGTTACAAATGTGTACTAAGAGATTGTTGGTACATATAGTAATAATGCATTGTTGTTACAAATGTGTATTTACACATTACAGTTACATGATGTAACAAGATGTACTAGTTGCATATACTTATATTTGTTTATTCAATTGTATTAAAGTGCTTGTTTCTAAGGTCGCCTTGCATTGTTTTGTACTACACACTAACTACATTGGGAAGGTTTCACCCCTATATGTATGTATATACATTGTATGTACATCACATAACATTGTGTACTTACATTAAATAACATGCACCTGTTGTGGGCCTACCCCCTGTACTGCATGTACTGTAGTACTGTGGTTTGATGTTACAATGTTAGTACACTTTATTTTACAGTACTCAATCCATTGTATTTAAAGGTATTAACAAAGTACTACAGTCTGTGGTACATATAGTAAATTTGATGTTACAGTGTAAGTACAGAAGAGATACACTTTATTTTACAGTACTTGATCCATTCTATTTAAAGCTAATAACAAAATACAACAGTCTTTAGTACATGTACTATACTAGGTAATAAAGCACTTTTGATTTGCTCAACTCAAGAGCTGTAGTCATTGTAACTTGTGGTTATTACAATGTAATTACAGAGAGGATACACTTTATTTTACAGTACTAGGTCCATTGTATATAAAAGTAATAAATGACTACAGTACATGTAGTACAAGGGGTAAATTGAGTGATGGTAATGCGATAACCCAACCAAATCGGAAAATTAAGGACATGAACCAAGACGTAGGGCCACAACAGGTGCATGTTCTTTAATGTAAGTACACAATGTTATGTGATGTACATACAATGTACATACATACATATAGGGGCAAAACCTTACCAATGTAGTTAGTGTGTAGTACAAAACAATGCAAGGCGACCTTGGTAACAAGAGCTTTAATACATCTGAATAAACAAATATAAGTACGTCCAACTAGTACATCTTGTTACATCATGTAACTGTAATGTGTAAATACACATTTGTAACAAGAATGCGTTATTACTATATGTACCAACAATCTCTTAGTACACATTTGTAACAATACTCTTATTACATTATGTACCTACAAAACACTAGTACACATTATTCCATTATGGATGTACAACTGAGTGCAAGTAATTACAGATTATTACATAGAATAATACTTTGTGCTAAGTGCAGTAGGTACTATATATTAAGGGTACTGTAAAATAAAGTGTTACCGAATTGGTTAAAGTTGGAAAGTGTCTTTTCTGATCATATGTCATTAGCAGAGTCTGAACAAAAGTTCAGGCTTTGCTAATGACTTCACCAGCCACTGGACCACTTGGTGGGGGGGATACAGACATTTAAACACAACATAAACCTGAACCACAACAAGGATTATTTCCAACAACTGACTAGTCAATATTCTGTATTGTAACAACAGCATTTATACTGTATGTTTGTGGCAGGCAGTAAAAGGTTTATTCAGCTCATTTCTGTTGAGGAAAACAGAAACTTCCACCACCTCTGGCTGGGACAGTAACACAAGCATACTACATGCTGAAAGAATTCAAAGTTTACCACTGACCACCGCTGCATGAGCAATTAGGATGTTTGTTTAAGCAGCTCTCAGTTTGGCGCTGGGTTTTTCCAAGCAGCTCCTTGGCTCAGCTAGTTTGTTTCCTGGTGGGAAGTCAACATATTGTTCTGCATTGATAAGCACAGGTCGGAGAAGGTCAGTTAAACTCGTGCTGGTTTTGAACATGTTCAAAATTGTTATGAGGTCGGCCAAAATCCCGTTCACATTAGCCACCTCTTGCTGTGATCATGGCAGCCCAATGGAGGCTCGATACAACTCTGTGTCTAATTTTCAGGGTCCAACATTAAAAGAATTATCCCAGTATATTATCCCAAGAGTTGAGGATCGAGTGGATACAGTGTTCACCCGTACTTGCATCAAGGTGCGCAGGCTATCAGGAGCTGAGCACAAGCTGGGCAAAGGTAGCTGGAATCCACCTAGCCCCCCCCCCCCCAAAAAAATGACTCCTTGTGATTATTGCCAAGTGGTATGTCCGTTTGGGAAAACTGCACCAAATGCTGCTTGGGCAAAACAGGCCGAGGTACGCTTAGTTGTAACTTGGCCCCTTACAGCATGAAGTGGCACCAAACTCAGCCACGTGTGACAGCTATTGAAGTCTCAAGGATGGACAAAAAGGGCAGCAAGGTGATAATTGTTTTAGCACAGACACCCGGTTTCATCAACTGTGACATGTATATAATACATGTAATACAGTTAAGCTGTTCGGTGGTCAAGCATCAACATTGTATTAACTTTAATGTACAACCCCCAGCAAAAATTATGGAATCACCGGCGTCGGAGGTTGTTCATTCAGTTGTTTAATTTTGTAGAAAAAAAGCAGATCACAGACATGACACAAAACTAAAGTCATTTCAAATGGCAACTTTCTGGCTTTAAGAAACACTATAAGAACTCAAGAAAAAAAATTGTGGCAGTCAGTAACGGTTACTTTTTTTAGACCAAGCAGAGGGAAAAAATATGGACTCACTCAATTCTGAGGAATCAATTATGGAATCAATGTAAATTTTCATCCCCAAAACTAACACCTGCATCAAATCAGGCAAGGTTACAATGGGCTAAGGAAAAGCAATTGTGGACTGTGGATGACTGGATGAAAGTCATATTCAGTGATGAATCTCGAATCTGCATTGGGCAAGTTGATGATGCTGGAACTTTTGTTTGGTGCCGTTCCAATGAGATTTATAAAGATGACTGCCTGAAGAGAACATGTAAATTTCCACAGTCGTTGATGATATGGGGCTGCATGTCAGGTAAAGGCACTGGGGAGATGGCTGTCATTACATCATCAATAAATGCACAAGTTTACGTTGATATTTTGGACACTTTTGTTATCCCATCAATTGAAAGGATGTTTTGGGATGATGAAATCATTTTTCAAGATGATAATGCATCTTGCCATAGAGCAAAAACTGTGAAAACATTCCTTGCAAAAAGACACATAGGGTCAATGTCATGGCCTGCAAATAGTCCGGATCTTAATCCAATTGAAAATCTTTGGTGGAAGTTGAAGAAAACGGTCCATGACAAGGCTCCAACCTGCAAAGCTGATCTGGCAACAGCAATTAGAGAAAGTTGGAGCCAGATTGATGAAGAGTACTGTTTGTCACTCATTAAGTCCATGCCTCAGAGACTGCAAGCTGTTATAAACCAGAGGTGGTGCAACAAAATACTAGTGATGTGTTGGAGCGTTCTTTTGTTTTTTCAGACTGCAGGCTTACTTGTAGTTCCTAGGGTTTGTAAGAGTAGAATGGGAGGTAGAGCCTTCAGCTTTCAGGCTCCTCTCCTGTGGAACCAGCTCCCAATTCAGATCAGGGAGACAGACACCCTCTCTACTTTTAAGATTAGGCTTAAAACTTTCCTTTTTGCTAAAGCTTATAGTTAGGGCTGGATCAGGTGACCCTGAACCATCCCTTAGTCATGCTGCTATAGACTTAGACTGCTGGGGGGTTCCCATGATGCACTGAGTGTTTCTTTCTCTTTTTGCTCTGTATGCACCACTCTGCATTTAATCATTAGTGATTGATCTCTGCTCCCCTTCACAGCATGTCTTTTTCCTGGTTCTCTCCCTCAGCCCCAACCAGTCCCAGCAGAAGACTGCCCCTCCCTGAGCCTGGTTCTGCTGGAGGTTTCTTCCTGTTAAAAGGGAGTTTTTCCTTCCCACTGTCGCCAAGTGCTTGCTCACAGGGGGTCGTTTTGACCGTTGGGGGTTTTACGTAATTATTGTATGGCCTTGCCTTACAATATAAAGCGCCTTGGGGCAACTGTTTGTTGTGATTTGGCACTATATAAATAAAATTGATTGATTGATTGATTTTCCCTGAAAATGTCAGACCGGAATTATATTCCTTCATGCACACCTTCACACAAAGTGCTACTAGTATCATGTAATGCATCATTTAAACACAAAACTCCAAGTAATTCCCCTTGAAGATGTTGAATTAGAATTATTTTCCTTCACACACGTTCATATCATTGTGTGAAGGTTCATTAAAATCCACCACACAGTATAGGAGGAGTAGCACTTATGAGATTCATGAACAGTGTAATGTACACTCAACAAAAATATAAACGCAACACTTTTGGTTTTGCTCCCATTTCGTATGAGATGAACTCAAAGATCTAAAACTTTTTCCACATACACAATATCACCATTTCCCTCAAATATTGTTCACAAACCAGTCTAAATCTGTGATAGTGAGCACTTCTCCTTTGCTGAGATAATCCATCCCACCTCACAGGTGTGCCATATCAAGATGCTGATTAGACACCATGATTAGTGCACAGGTGTGCCTTAGACTGCCCATAATAAAAGGCCACTCTGAAAGGTGCAGTTTTATCACACAGCACAATGCCACAGATGTCGCAAGATTTGAGGGAGCGTGCAATTGACATGCTGACAGCAGGAATGTCAACCAGAGCTGTTGCTCGTGTATTGAATGTTCATTTCTCTACCATAAGCCATCTCCAAAGGCGTTTCAGAGAATTTGGCAGTACATCCAACCAGCCTCACAACCGCAGACCACGTGTAACCACACCAGCCCAGGACCTCCACATCCAGCATGTTCACCTCCAAGATCGTCTGAGACCAGCCACTCGGACAGCTGCTGAAACAATCGGTTTGCATAACCAAAGAATTTCTGCACAAACTGTCAGAAACCGTCTCAGGGAAGCTCATCTGCATGCTCGTCGTCCACATCAGGGTCTTGACCTGACTCCAGTTCGTCATTGTAACCGACTTGAGTGGGCAAATGCTCACATTTGCTGGCGTTTGGCACGTTGGAGAGGTGTTCTCTTCATGGATGAATCCCGGTTCACACTGTTCAGGGCAGATGGCAGACAGCGTGTGTGGCGTTGTGTGGGTGAGCGGTTTTCTGATGTCAATGTTGTGGATCGAGTGGCCCATGGTGGTGGTGGGGTTATGGTATGGGCAGGCATCTGTTATGGATGAAGAACACAGGTGCATTTTATTGATGGCATTTTGAATGCACAGAGATACCGTGATGAGATCCTGAGGCCCATTATTGTGCCATACATCCGAGAACATCAACCTCATGTTGCAGCAGGATAATTCACGGCCCCATGTTGCAAGGATCTGTACACAATTCTTGGAAGCTGAAAATGTCCCAGTTCTTGCATGGCCGGCATACTCACCGGACATGTCACCCATTGAGCATGTTTGGGATGCTCTGGACTGGCGTATACGACAGCGTGTACCAGTTCCTGCCAGTATCCAGCAACTTCGCACAGCCATTGCAGAGGAGTGGACCAACATTCCACAGGCCACAATTGACAACCTGATCAACTCTATGCGAAGGAGATGTGTTGCACTGCATGAGGCAAATGGTGGTCACACCAGACACTGACTGGTATCCCCCCCAATAAAACAAAACTGCACCTTTCAGAGTGGCCTTTTATTGTGGACAGTCTAAGGCACACCTGTGCACTAATCATGGTGTCTAATCAGCATCTTGATATGGCACACCTGTGAGGTGGGATGGATTATCTCAGCAAAGGAGAAGTGCTCACTATCACAGATTTAGACTGGTTTGTGAACAATATTTGAGGGAAATGGTGATATTGTGTATGTGGAAAAAGTTTTAGATCTTTGAGTTCATCTCATACAAAATGGGAGCAAAACCAAAAGTGTTGCGTTTATATTTTTGTTGAGTGTAGATATTAGCACTCTACATTTGCCTGTTTTTTTTTTTTTTCTTTTTCTTAATGCCCCGTCTACACCGGACTGAGACCAATATAAGATCAACAAGATCATGACAGTTTGTCAACTCTCACAAGTCTTGGCTGATCTCCATTGTGATCTGTTATTTGTGTTTACACCAAACCCATATATGTCAACCCCTTTGAGGGTCCACCTGTATAACCAGTTGATAAAATCAACACAAAATCCTTATAACCTCCTAAACCGCACCAAAATCAGTCTAACACCAGGGATCTCCATGGGCTCTTTTATGGTGGAAGTCCTCCACAGTTAAATCCTCTTGCTCCACAGTAAAATGGCTTGCTGTCAATAAAATCAATGTCTACAAGTACATTGTAGGTATTTTGTACAAACTCAATATATTTCCCGTGAATATAGTGTCACACAGCTGTTCTATTTTTACAGAAACAAGAACTCACAGAGTAACAGATCACTGCTCTTAACAATCTTTGGCACCATCTGAGACTGCTCTGCCCTACGATTGGATATTGGAAAACCATGTGACGGTGAACCAGTTCCGATTGAACTCTCACATTGCACACATCATCACACAGCTTCTATGAGGAGTACAAAGATGGTGGATGGCTGGCCGAAGGTCCGCGGAGTTAAGAAAACAACAGTAAAAAAATTAATTTACAACAGAAAACCCTGAATATCCGTAAGACTTTATTTGTACGTCCATATGACTCTGAAACTCGGAAAAATCTGTATAATTTATGGACAATCCGTATAGGTTGACATGTATGCAAGCTTGCATTGTGACTGAATTGTGCGAGTGAAAATTATGTTAATATCCGTGGGCAGTGTTGCAACCCCATGCAGAGTCAGTTGAGAGTCCATTACGACCGATAGGATCAAGTTGTGAGTGAGTTGAAACATGGGAGAATTTATCAAGACAGATTATGAGACCCATGTCTATGTTACCTGGTCCCGCAACTTGTGTGAGTGTTTTAAAGAGTTCAGTAGACTCGCACACCTTTTGGAGGCCGATGGAGAGTGATGGCGACCAAGAGGGATCTTTTTTCCGACCATGGAGACCCCATTTGACCATCCTGCAACCCCAGTGGGAGTCACTGAGAGTGAGAGGCCACTTTTCGGTCGTAACTCGATCGTGAACTCGATGTAAACAGGGTGTAAAGATCTGTGGATTATCCATTTCCAAATTCAACAAGATGTTGAAAAGAAAGAGGGCAAAACAAATATGCTGGATCCATCACCTTAATCAGATCCAGTCCAAAAGTTAATGGTTTCTTCTTTGGCCGACACACCAGCATTTCACAAAGTTTCCAGAAAAAATTGGTTCAATAACCTAATCCTGCTCAAATTTGTCTCTAATAGTGACAGAGATATATGTGTGAAGTGTTGGTGGAGGTACAGTAAGTGCTCTCTGAGCCTCATAGTACTTTTTTGTCCAGGAAGTCACACCAGCTCCTTTGAATAGAATGACTGTTTCCATGTGGGCGATAAGTGTCTGTCATTCTCAGTGGACCCATCAGAGCTGGCAGGCAGGCATACTTGTGGCTTGTTGCCCGGAGCAACACCTGGTCCCGGCACACGCACCAAATGCATGCGACAGGTTTGTCCAGATGGGAGTGCCTACTTATCCACCGAGATTTACTCCATGAAAACAGCCAAACTGACACAAACAGTTACACTAAAGCAACAGTATCCAATTATTCAGTGTCTCTCCAGCACTCAGTCAAAACAGATTTAAGTTACAGCCAATGACAGCCTTGCACTTCCTCCCTGTCTTTGGTCCTCCAGAACAGCCAGATGGTGGAGCTGCAGAGGAATCAGCTACGTGATGACATCAAGGAGTACAAGTTCCGCGAGGCCCGTCTGCTGCAAGACTACACTGAACTGGAGGAGGAGAACATCTCGCTGCAGAAACAGGTTTCCATGCTCAAACAGAGCCAGGTGAGGATGGGCAAAGAGTGAGGGGCTTGTACTCAAGAGGAGGAAACATACAGGAATTTAAGAAAAGAAGTCCTTAATTTCACCTTTTGTGCCTTCAGAAAGTCTACATTTCCTCAGTCTCATTAATTAGACTTAATTAAAGTGGTAGCCTCTGGCTTTTCTTCTGAGCACTTTGAATAACACATTTTTTCCTATCTTCTAGCATTTCAGAAATGAGCTCAACAAGCCCCACACCTTCATCCTATTATCTTTGTCTCCTTCTCGTACTGATGATACTGCCAAACTGAGCACCAGTGTGTCAATATTCAGATTTTATTTTGATAATGAAAACATACTCTGCTACCATAAAAAGATGAGCAGTTGCTTTTGTCTACGGCATCACTTGGAAACAGAGCTTCCTTCTCATTATGGAACTACAGTCAGGTCCATAAGGGTGAAGATGAACGAAGACATGCTCGTACTGTCAACTTTCAGCTTGAATTCATGCTGAACATAAGCATAATGCATGAAACAGATGAGACTCTATGACTCCTGTTGGCGGGATGCCAGTCCTTCACAGTTTACTTCCCCAACCAAGACCAATGCCACTTTCATGGACATATACATTCAGATGATGTCAGATCAGCGTGCTGTCAGGCAAGGCAGCTCACTATACACCTGGAGCAACTTGGGGATTAAGTTTTGGTTTGACAAGGATTTGAACTATGGAGTTCAACGTTAGTGGTTTTAGAATAATATTGCAGTAACCATTTAGAAATTACAGCCATTTTTGTACATGGTGCATCCATTTTCACAGCCCACAAGTAATTGGGCAAACTAAATATTTATTTATTTATTTATTTATTGTTAAATAAATCACTTTTACACCCAGTTGTCTTTAGACAGAGGATGGATACATGAACATCTCCAAATCACTGAATATGTCTGGGACTTTATTTTCTTGAATTAATAAAAAAATAATAATACAAACATTGTGGGACTGGATGGTAAATCTGACTGGAGTATTCAGAACTGAGCCAGCATTCAAGATGTAACTAGTGAGGGAAGCCACCAAGACACCCCTGACAACTCTGAAGGAGTTACAGGCTTCTGTGACTGTGTTTGGAGAAACTGTGAATGTCCAATTTGGTCTGTTGTTTCATGGCGGAGTGGAACGGAGAAGAACTTTCATTCAAGAAAACAGCTCAGATCAAACCTGGAGTCTCCCATGTGCCTTCTGGAAAACTGCAGCTGAAATTCCATGTGTTTTTAAGAAAATCCTTCTCTCTGGGTGTAAGTCCTCAATGCTGAATTCAAATTTTTGTTGAACCACTTCAATTAAATCTGACAGTCAACACACTACAAGCACATGTTTGTTTTGGTTCAACTCCACTGTGGTAGATTAGAGGTAAAATTGCAAAAATTGTCACTGTCCAATTAGTTCTGGATCTGACTGCAGTTGTCATTCTTTATACAAGATTCCAGATTCAAACTCATGACTTTATCCAGATGAGAAACGAGGCTGTTGATTTTCTTCGTGAAATGAAATCTGTCGACTCGAGGAGGATACTCAGTTCCTTAACAGTCAGATGTCCTGGATTATGTTTCTGTGGTCATCATGGGGAGCATAAAACAAATCAAACTGGGTTCTACATTCAAATAAAAGAAAAAAAGAATTAAAACGGGATTCTGATATCAAATTAACTAAGAACTAATTAAAAGGGAAATCAAATGGATAAGTTGTAGATTTACATGCTCTTAAGTAATACTAACTTTTGTTTTTGACCCCACTGGTTTGCCACACATGAACAAGTTTGAACGGTCTTCTGTGTACATTTTGTTCACTCCCCTGTCCAGGTGGAATTTGAGGGTCTGAAACATGAAATCCGCCGACTCGAGGAGGATACTCAGTTCCTTAACAGCCAGCTGGAGGATGCCATCCGCCTAAAAGAAATCGCTGAACGTCAGCTTGGGGAGTCTCTGGAAACCATCAAGACTGAACGTGAGCTGAAAGCTTCTCTGAGGAAGGAGCTTTCGCACTACATGAGCATTGGAGATTCTTTGTACCACAGGTAAGTGGAGAAACCAACAACACCATCCCATGGATTAGTATACAAGCCCAAGAACACTAATTGACAAAGCGCGCCCTGATTTTTTCTTTAATCCCTTTAGCATCTCTTTGGATGGTCTTAAATTCAGCGACGATGCCACCACTGAACCTAATAATGATGAGGCGCTGCTCGGTTACGAGAATAGTTTCAGTAAACTGGCCAATGCCATCAATGACGACAACCGCATCTCCACACCCAAGAAGGAAGAGATATTCCGTCCTGCACCCAGCCTGGTAGATGACCTGCTGAGCGAACTCAACATCTCTGAGATCCAGAAGCTCAAACAGCAGCTCATGCAGGTTTGTTGTATGTTTGTTTGTTTGTTTGTTTTTACCAGCCTGAACACTGTCAGTGGTTAAAGATGTTCCTGACCCATCAACCAGGTTCACTGAATAGCACTCATGCATTCTGCAGGCAAGCAGAAATGTCACATTATTTGCACAGTGTATTTTCAGAGAAGTGGAAAATCAATATCAAATTGCCTGTAAATGATGCAATAATCTGTTTCTGCACAATTTGTCTGTTGACAGACTACATTTAAGATGAGCCCCAAGTCAAAAACAGTAAATAAGCTTGTTTTCACAAATGTTTTCAGTGAGAGACAAAGACACTCATTTCTTTCTTTATTTTGCCGCTTAAGCATGTTTTTTAAATTTTGTAATTAACAAATTTAGATTTGCAGTGGTTCCCACAGAATTACTGAGGACGGCAGAACTACTTATTTGAATCATTGTGTCTGAACAGCTGAGTGATGTAGAGTGTTTTGACTAAATTCCCTTATAACAAAGTTAATCCACAGAGACACACACCCTCCGGCCTCTCCTGGTCTGTAGGGTAGCATGTGGCAGAACTGGTAAACCTGCCATCTGGTCATTCATTACCCCATGAGGTGAAGGCCATGGCTGAGTTGGCACCATGGATACAAGAGTAAATTGACAACCTGATGATAATGATTGTTTTCAGGACTAAAACGTTAATATTTTCTTCCTCTCTCTGTTCATCAAATATAAATACTGTTGCTAGATTTAAATGTGAATTTGTGGTCACCTTAAGACTGCCCCCAGAGTGACACAACAACCCATTTCAGCCTCCTGCAAGATTATTGTGTAGATTCTAGGAATGAGGACAAGGCAGATGAGATTCTTTTTCCCATTTGTCTGATGTAATTTTATTGATTATTCACTCTCTGACTCCTCCCAGACATCCGCTCCTCGGATATTAGTCACTGGAAAGCACTCACCACAACAAAAATGGATTCTGTAAGTGCAGGATAAAGAGTCCTGGTGGCACAAGCAGTCCACAAGCTCTTTGACAAATATATCTAATTCCTTCATTAGTTATGAATCGGGGAGAATGATGCATCGCATACTATGATAATTGTATTGCGAAGCCTTTATTAAATTTTAATGTTTTCTGAGGTGTGTATTATGATACTATTAAAAGTCAACTGGTCCATGGAGGAAATAATGATCTCTTGAAGTAGTATAAATGATTTATAGAGATGCAAAAACAAAACTGATAACATGAAGGATTACAGTATCGAGGTCCTTAACATGCTACTGGGGGATTATATAGACCTTTGGGAGGTGTTTCTAAGGAACAGAACTGTCAACTGACTATGATGTTCCTATTTGTGTTCCATGTTATGGCTTCATGAACAACTGGTTAATGCAACCATTGGACTCTGTATGTGTGGTTGATAAGCTTCATCATTTCTATTTCTGTTTCTATCACCCAACTTGGTTGGAATATTATTTGGGAAGATATCTGAAGCTGGCTAGTGTTTGGAAAGGTTCGGAAAAAGCTCAAGGTCAACAAAAACTCTCATCTCATGTTCAGCTGCTTATCTGGGATCGGGTCACGAGGGCAACAGCTCAAGCAGGGGACTCCAAAGTTCCCTTTCCCTGGCCACATTAACTGCCTCTGACTGGAGGATACAGAGGCGTTCTCAGGCCAGCATGGAGATATAATGTCTCCACCTAGTCGTGGGTCTTTCCCAGGGTCTCCTCCCAGCTGGAACACCTCCCTAGGGAAGCACCCAGGACGCATCCTTACCCCGAACCACCTCAGGTGGCTCCTTTCAGCACGAAGGAGCAGTGGCTCTACTCCAAGGTCCTCATGGATGGCCAGGCTTCTCACCTCATCATAATAATAATAATAATAACCTTTATTTAACCAGGTAGAAATTCCATTGAGATCGAAACCTCTTTTACAAGGATGACCTGGCCAAGAAAGGGAGCAGCACATGTCATAATGGACAGGTTAACATCAACATGAGAATGTTGGTGATACATAAAATACAATTATCTTGGTCATAACATTGCACATGATGTAAAGTCTCAAGCAGGATTAGATTTAGAAACCTGGGCATTGCGCAAAAGAATCCCATTTGCAATCTTGTAAAATAACCGGTAAGGTGTTCAAGGAAGTCAGTCTGGGCAGTTTCAGTTTGGATTGGAGAACGGCCCTTATCTCTAAGGGAGACTCCAGCCACCCTCCTGAGTAAACCTATTTCGGCCGCTTGTACCCCCGATGTAGTTCTGACCCGACTCTTATGGCCATAGATGAGAGTAGGAACGAAGATTGACCAGTAGATGGAGAGCTTCATCTTTTGGCTCAGCTCCCTTTTCGTCACAACAGTACGGTGGAGCGAGTGCAAAAGCATGACTTGGGCAAAACTTTTTTAGACACAGCTGACTGTGAACAACCAACATCTTTTGCAACATTGCGTGATGATTTACCCTCTTTTAAGAGTTTGATAATCCTCTCCTTTGTTTCAATTGACATCTCTCATGTTGGAGCCATGATTCATGTCAGTCCACTTGGTGCAACAGCTATCCAAGGTGTGATCACTTCTTTTTAGATGCAGACTAACTAGCAGATCTGATTTGATGCAGGTGTTAGTTTTGGGGATGAAAATTTACAGGGTGATTCCATAATTTATTCCCCAGAATTGAGTGAGTCCATATTTTTTTCCCTCTACTTGGTCTAAAAAAGTAACCGTTACTAACACAATTTTTTTTCCTGATTTCTTATAGTGTTTCTTAAAGCCAGAAAGTTGCCATTTGAAATTACTTTAGTTCTGTGTCATGTCTGTGATCTGCATTTTTTCTACAAAATTAAACAACTGAATGAACATCCTCCGAGGGCGGTGATTCCATAATTATTGCCAGGGGTTGTATCAGACTTATTTTATCTTGACATCATGAGGATGCATCATGCATTATAGATTTTCATGTTAGAATAATTTGTAAGAAACTAACATGTAATCTACATAATTAACTTTTTAAAAATTTTTAAATTGAATCTTCATAATACAACCTGCTCTGATAAATAATGTATTCAAGTGAGCATGACAGCGTTAGCATTATTATTTACAGATTAGCTCTTGAAATAGGTCAGAGATTAAAATGTGTGAAAAGTGATATGCCCAGGGTCTCTGCCAGCACTTTGTTGAACAGCGCCCAGCAAATTTTCAAGGTCATCCCAACTCTGATGCTGGACTAGTGAGCAAAAGCGGATCACATGTAGCACAATCCTGATATCTGGCACAGATATGGCATGGCAGATAATCTAATTATTCGAGTGATTCATTAAGATATTTTCTTTGAAAGAAATCATGCAGGTGATGTTACATAAGCACAGCAAGTCGAGCAGTCATTGCTTAATGTATTTTCATATGATATTCTCATTCTTTTTGCCTATCTTCTCAGATGGAGCGTGAGAAAGTAAACCTGTTATCAACCCTACAAGACTCTCAGAAACAGTTAGAGCAGGCTCACGGCGCTCTGTCAGAGCATCAGGAGAAGGTAAACCGCCTCACTGAGAACCTCAACGCTATCCGCAAACTCCAGGCTAGTAAAGAGCGCCAGTCCGCACTGGACAACGAGAAAGAACGCGATAGCCACGAAGACGGAGATTACTATGAAGTGGACATCAATGGGCCTGAGATCCTTGAGTGCAAGTACAAGGTACCTATCTCCTGATAGCAGAGTGCACAGAATTAAAAAAAAAACTGCAGCAGAACTGATAATGTAGATCTATTATGTTTTGATTTAAATGTACTCAAAAGTTGTTCTCCTTTTGCTAGGTTGCTGTGTCTGAGGCAGGAGAGCTAAGAGAGGAGCTGAAGACTCTGAAAGCAGAATACCAGACTTGCCAGTCCCGTTACGAGGAGGAGCGCACCCGCCTGGAGAGTGATGTTACAACGCTTGGTGAAAAACTGGCCGTTCTGGAGAAGATAAGTCAAGCCGAAAAGGAAGAGAAGACAAAGCTAGAGAAGGAGCTGCGCAAGGTGTGGGTTTTGCTGTTGGTATTTTATTTCCTGGCAGACTTTATGCAATTCCCCCATTGAGTCCAACAATATGACCAAAGTGTACCTAATTAATTTCTCTGGTTGTGCATCTTCAGTTGAGTGATGTGGCAGGCGAGTCGCAGGGGAGTCTGAGCGTGGCACAGGATGAGCTGGTCACTTTCAGCGAAGAACTGGCGACCCTATACAACCACGTCTGCATGTGCAACAACGAAACACCCAACCGCGTTATGCTTGATTTCTACAAAGAGGGCAAAGGCGGTAGGAGCAGTCCAGAGGGCCGTGGCCGTCGCTCGCCTATCTTGCTCACCAAGGGCCTCTTCCCTGAACCCGGAAAGACAGACCTAACCGACAGAGCCCCTTCACCACTGTCGTCCCTGCCTTCTCCTGTGTCTGACCACCGCCGCGAGCCCATGAACATCTACAATCTGGTGGCTATCATCAGAGACCAGATCAAGCACCTGCAGCTGGCTGTGGATCGCACCACAGAGTTGTCACGCCAGAGGATGGCCTCTCTGGAGCTTGGCACTGTGGCTGATAAGGACAAGGAAGCCTGCATGGAAGAAATCCTTAAACTGAAATCTCTTCTCAGCACCAAGAGGGAACAGATTGCTACTCTGAGGACGGTCCTCAAGGCCAACAAGCAGGTCGGTTGATCTGTTTTGTCTCCCATACCTACAGAATGCCTGCTTGCTGTCAGACACAAAGAGAAGCCAGAGCTGCCAGCTGTTTTGAAGTCTTTTCAGCTGCTGCAGCAAATGCATTCCGTTGAGCTCTATTACAAATTCTGGTGGAGACAACTGCTTTTGGGTGTCAGGAGTCTAGAGTATGTGTGTAGACAGAAATGTTCTCCAAAGTAGAAAGAAACACATAGATCAAACTTTGTAGATACAGCCAACTGTTTATCCAGTTGTTGTGGTAGCCATTTAAAGTATGCTTGGCTCCCCTAAACCACACGTGTATGGTTTTTAAACCAGCAACTAGCAATAGCAGGCATAAATGATTGAGATGTTTTGAGAAAATGAGGTCATGTGATTACATATAGCAGAAACAGACTTGCGTCAGAACGTGTGTTGCCAACACCTTCCAGCTGCTCTCACGCTTATGTTCTCATTGTCTACAGACAGCTGAAGTGGCGCTGGCCAACCTGAAGAGCAAGTATGAGAATGAAAAAGCCATGGTAACCGAGACCATGATGAAACTGAGGAACGAGCTCAAAGCCCTGAAAGAAGACGCTGCCACTTTTTCCTCGCTCCGTGCCATGTTTGCCACACGGTAAGCCTCAAGCTGTTTGGTGGTCATGTCACTTCTCCTACTCTTCATAATTTTTGTCTGCCAGCAAAGACATGACGTTCTATCTATACCAAAAGTTATCCCATGAAATGTATCTGGCAGTAATTGGCACACGTAGGCAGCCCCTAGTGTTTGAAATGACTTCCAGACTGTGCATGTACATGTGGAGCTGATTCACATTATCTTAGAGACAACACAGCAATGTCCTTGACTTTCTGACTACTGCTAACTTCAGACAAAGTATCACATTTCTTAGTAATATAATATCAAACTCTTCTGTGGACATATAATATTTTATTATTGATGTGCACATCCTCTTCTCTTCTCCATGTCCTTCCTTTCTCCTCGTCTCTTCTTCTCTCTTTACATAGCCACACATTGTGACTATTATCTCCGCCATGGAGGTAATATGGTAATATTTTCAGTGTTGTTTGTCTGCTAGAAGGATTACACAAAAACAGCTGAACCAGTTTTTGTGAAACTTGGAATTGTTGGCTAATGATCCAAATAGGAAACTATTCATTTTGAAGTGTATCTGATTAAGGTTTTTTTTTCTCCACTTTCTTTAACATTGCGCGATTGGGCAATTCAGCAGCGTTCCATCAATTTATCATAAATGAATAATAAGCCATCACAAAAAAATAGGTATTCACATTATGAGACATGTCAATTTATTTAATTAGGTACAGATCTCTCTAACGGTACAAATTTTTGAGTTTTGTTCAGGGTAGTTGTAACAGATCAAGTATGGAGCCCCATGTTTATTTGATTCAAGTTATGCATTGGATGACCTTCTTGTCGCAGCTCCAAATGTCCAAGGAGAATGGGACATGGGTGGCCTTGATCTGAAGACCTTACTGGGAGGCAGGTGTGCATATTAACTAGCCTACAATATTTATTTCACTATTTCACTACTTTTTGGCTTATGTGCTGCCCTGATCTACCGGAAAATTGGCAAGACTGCCGCATCAAGAACCACGGCCCCTCGCTTGTCCTTCATGATTAACGAGGTTGGCAAGGCAGTGCATTCTCAGACTGCGATGACTCTTGAACTCAGACACAAATTGGATGACATCTTGAAGCAGATGCGTGCCTTGCAGTTGAAGTTGAAGATTTCAGAGGCCGGTGAATATTCTTAATTCATAATTGGGAATATTCTTAATTCATAATTGGGATTTGGTTGTGCAAGTGGAACTGTTAAAAAGTGTTATTTACTGCTCAAATCATAACATTGCAGGGATATCAAGCCTGAAGGTCAAATTGCCCAACTGTTTTCCTCCAGAGGAATTTTTTTTCGGCCTGGGGATCATTTGGCTGTTTCTTATCTCAACTCACAAAGACAATAAGCTGCTTTTCACAGGACTGAAGCATGCTCCATTCCCTCCCCCACCCGTCTCCTATCTCCCATCAACACTCCCCTCTCTGGCGCCTGCTAACGTCACTCCTTTCCCCTTCTGCGGGGGCGGTGCAGTTTTAGCTGCAGCACCCGTTCTTCCCCCCAAGCTGACGGCAGCGCATCTCAGGGTTGCTACGTGGCCTTCACCCACTTGCCTCAATTCGGAGAACGGACTTCTTCAAACTTAGTGCACATAAACAATGTCAGATGTGTATGTGCTGTCTTTAATTCTGATGTGTGCCATTATTACGGTAAACAAGTAATAATTGTGGACTAATTGCTGTCTGAGGTAACTGGAGTGTAAACATAATTTCTCCACTGTGAGATCAATAAAGTATATCTCATATAGCCAGTGTGCTGTAACTCCCTACCTAGTTCTTACTGAAGTTGATTTCCAAGTAATATTCACTTGAGTTTGACAAGTGGTGTTGGGTGGTGTTGCTGTAGATCAACAGACATGTTTGATGTATTTCCTCCTCTTTGAAATTTAATTTTGCATGTTAGGTTGCCTTCCCTCTATAAACCAAAGGCCCTTTATGTTTTCTTTTTTCGATAATTGAAAGAGTCTGGTGACGATTAGGTATCTTTGCTACCAGGTCTCTTTGGAGGATCCTTGGATGGAACTGAATGGCATTGTGTCTAATGAACCTTTATTTGGAGCGAATCAGATGAGCAGTACCACTTGTGTATTAAGAGAGCCTCAACTACAGCTTTTTGACCAAGTGGTACTTATCAGTGTCGAGGAACCCAGTGGCTGGAGAAGGCCAAGGAGACGCCACTGTTTCACCTCGCTGTGGCAGATAGATTGTTACATTCGAGAGGTGAAAATGGACCAGTTGTCTGCCACTAAGGTTGCCATCCGTAGCAGTTCTGTAGTTTGGTGGAAACGGCGACATGCCCAGACTGGACTTGAATTAGTGATACGGTTTTAGCTATGATACATGTGATTTAGCTTTGTGAAGCTCACTAACTGAACAGTGTGGACTTGTTTTGAGGAGTTCATATTAACAGTATTGAAAATTACTGCTGTAGTATGTTTTATACCCAAAGGGGGGAATACAAATAAGGTCATAATGCTGTTAATCATATGATAACTGTATTATTGATACTGTGAGGACTGTACCTTTCTCAATATTGAATGTAGTGTAGATAATCTGGGTAGTCCTATATGTCTAAGTAGGTTTTTTGTTTTGTTCTGCGAGTGGTATGGTGTTCATGTGTGGAGCACTGTACCAATAATCTTTTGTGTCTCTGACGAGAAGCCAGTCAAAGGTTTTGGCATAATCCTACTTCATCTTGGTCTGGATTAAACATTAGCCCACATGGCAGTCTCCTGGCCTGCATGGTGTTTGTTTACTTGTGTATCTGCTCCTGTGTGTGCTTGTGGTTGTACTTTTCTGTGCTGGATGCACAATCTTAATCTTAATTTTGTTGCAGATATTGTGTTTCATCAGATGTTGATACTTGTTCTTATATATCAGCTATTCCGTCTACATTTAAGACTTGGTGCAGTCCTCACTGACGCTAAAGATGTGCAGAGGGACCAAGGGAGGAGCAGGAGGAGGAGGGGGGCAAGGAGGGATGTATTATAGGATGAAGGTTAGAGAGGCTGCAGGGAATGTGTGGGCAGCTGAGCGCCCCTCATGTTACTCGTACAGTAATTCAATACCTTTGCCTGAAGTGCTCTTGCTGAAGTAACTCCATATAGCTGCAGTGCTAATCAATTAGTAACAGGAGGAAAACTCCACCATCTAAAAATACCAGAGTCTGTCTTGTTGTGAGGATTTGGTGCATTCCAGAGCCGGCCGGGCGGATGTCCATTACGTTAAACTATCTGCACCAAGGCTTCAAACAAAGGTAGTTGTTACATGTAACTGCAGAATTTGTGCACTTTTTTGCACAACCCTTGTTACCTTTAGTGTTCTACTATATCAAGGTCAATGCATGTTTCTTGACGATCTTTTGAGAGTCCTGTCAAACTGTCCCGTCACTGCATTTGGTGGTCTAAGAGTTTATGTCTTAATTCCATTCACCCCGATTATGGGACTAAAGTATTGGTATGTAAATTTCTTGCTGCAAAGTTGGGTCTGGGAACTCTTTCAGAGGCTGGGGGACTTTCCTGACTGAGGTTTCCCACACTCTTCCCCCTCTTTTGTAACCCCGTCCCCCTTCCTTCCTTCCCTCCCCACCACCAAACACCCGCTCCTCTAGTTGTCTGTAAAAGAAAGGGAGGAAGAAGGGAGGTTTTGAGTTAAAGCCCACTGCTGGAACTGAGTTTGACAGTATTCTTATAGCATGTGTGAAGGTGGATTCCTAAAATTATTATGATACAAATGATTGCACAAAGGGAACGAGCGTTGAAGTGGATTGGGGAGGACATACAGGTGTTTGCATCATCCTTTGTCTGTTATAGACTAAGCGACTTGAGGTGGTGGAAAAGTTGTGTTTTTATGTTTTGTGCCGTGAGAATTTCATGATGAGCGATATGGGGCTGAATGTTGTCTCGCTTCCTGTCCAGCTGGCGTCTCTGGTGTTGTGTTAACAGTAAACAGCTGCCTCCACATGCCTTGTACATGTCTCAATGCAAAGCACCAGCTAATTCTTCACAATAGTCCCAGTTCCTACTCAGACACCTTGTGTCAGGATGCTATTCTGTTGTCTTATTCTTTAAGTTCCTGTTGTTACTGCTGTAATATCTGTCCTACCGTGACCAATCAGAGACCAGACGAGACTACATTTGAAGCGGTTTGTGTGTGTTTCTGCACTGTGAGGGTGTTATTGATTGGGTACCTTTAAAACGACAGCAGGATTCCTTACGGTTCCATGCCATTAGCTGTTCTGTGGCTGCTGTAATTCAGCCCTGTGAAATGCAGAGTGTGTGTTTATCAATGATGTGAATATAACTGTTCATCCTCAAAAGGCCAGCAGCCGCCTGTTGGCCCCCCTCAACCATTGTGCCACCACATCCCATTAGGAGGCCAAAAAGGCTTCTATTGTATGCCTCCAGTCCCTACAATAGACTCCTCAGTGTTTTTCCCGGGAAAAACGCGACCTCTCCCAGGCTTACCCCCCGTCTGAACTGTCTGAAGGAGCGTTCCCTCCGCTCCAGGATCCGCCCCCATCTCATAGTGGGTTTAATGAAGCAAAGCTGATCTCTATTGTCTCGGTGTGTGCCCCATTGGGAATCAAACCACATCCACAACAGGAGTCAGTGGTAGTTTGTTTGTTTGGTGGTCCGTCAGGGTCAGAGTTCACATGGTGCAGGATCACACGCAGTAAAAAAAAAAAAAAAAAACATCTGTGTTACCAAGTCATTCGATTCTCATATTCTTTTTAGCACATACACAAAACAAAGAGTTTGTCAGTAGTATGAAATAATTCAGTGCAGTCTGATATCCAGCTGGTAGATTTTTAGGATTCAGTGATAAATCCTGAAAGAAATGCAAAAGATTTGTACCACACCCACAAAAACACCATATCACCTACTAACATTTTCTGTCTGCCCCGACCTCCTCAAAATGTAATGATGGCTAACTGCACAGTTTCAGCTGGTTTTGTAAAACTAGCTTCTACTAACACACTCAGTGTTGCAAATTGAATAAATTACTTTAAAATAACCTTGTTCCACACATTTATGCAAATCTGCTTGAAATTATAATTGCATTTGACATTTCCAAAGAAGCATTTTCAGCTATTATTAAAAAAAAAACTTAATATGAATAATCAGCCTATTTGCAACGTTTAAAAAATAATTTACGCGACCCTCTTCCACCACAGGCCCAACTTCCCAAAAATAACTGCATTAAAAACTATCCTGTGTTGCAATAAGCGAAGTGCGCAATGCATCTGCGCATGCGAAAGGTCAAACGGCGGCAAAAATTCCAGCTCCCAAACTCACACCGCTCCCATTGAATTTCATATACAGTAGCATTAGTGGACTGTAAAAGTTAAGGCTTTTACAGGGATTGTTTCAAAGCCTTTAAGCCTTAAGCGACACATACAGTAATGACAGGGGCGCACTGTGCTGTTTTCAAATGCTCGAACGGAATTTCTAGGCTTGAAAGTTGGCTGAAAACACACGATTGCAAAGCTCCGCCGAGTCCACACAAAGACGGAAAGAAGAAGAAATGTGGTCGTAAACCTCTGTTCATTCTACACAATGTCGCCACAGAAAAGAAAGATCCAGACGGACGTAAAAGACGGACTAAAATTGTAATTTTCTTGCGCACATTTATTTTGTCAATATCCTGAAACCGTGCCGCCGTTTTCGTGCATCGGCTTATGACTGTAATGTTGTGCCATGAATGATGTGGCGCGTAATATGTAAAATTGACATGTTCTATAAACAAACTGCATGCATGCACATATTGTATGTCTGTCAACTTATCAGCACAAACATGACACCAAAGAGGTTATATGTGAGACTCACCGTCATTGTCGTCATTATGAAGCCGGCGGAGTAACGATTTCTCATCCCTGCTTAGCAAATATTCTGCAATATCCACAGTTTCAGTCTGTGGACTTCGTCTAACCATCCGTCAGCTGCCTTCAAGGGATCAGAAATTTGTTTGTCTCCAACTATCAACAAGGACTTCTCATTTTCAACAGCAGCGCGCTCTTCCTCTTTTGTTGGCACTTCTGTAACAATGCAGCACACGCAAGCACAGCCAGCTCTTCTTTCCATTTCTGTCCACTGCCGTACGTAGTCCTGGTTGTAACAGACAATCCACGGATCTTACAAAAACGCTTTAAATCATCAGCTTTCCAGCAGTTGAAATGATCCAAATCACAGCACTCCTCGCTGCTTTCCACCGCCATAGCTTGTGGGTTGGTAGTCGAAAAATTTAGCCTACCCATAATGCACCGCGCAGCCTGAGATGTGCACTTCGCTTATATAAAGAACAAAACAGAGACTGTGACCAGTGGTTTTTAGCAGCTTAGCTCTAAAGCTGACTGTGCTTCCTATAGGCATGAATAAAACTGGAGAGTATGCAGACTGTGGCTTTGACCTAAACTGGTAACAGTCAGCAGAGTTGTTAAAACTTTAAATTGTTACTAACAGACCATGTGTGAATTGGGGGTTTTCTTTGAAAATGAACACCACAAAACAGCAAATTAAGATTGTGGTAAAATGTTGTAAAACTGAAACATTACAGATTTTGTTCAAGTTGATTGATTTTGTGCCAAATCACAACATAAATCAGCCTTACCTACTCCATGAGCGAGAGCATTGCTTAGGGTCGGTGTTGTCTGATTATAGAAAGAAACCTCAAGCAGATCAGACTGAGTGGGGTGACCATCTGCTTTGGTCAAACTACCAAATATAACAGCACAAAACAAATTTGTCAGAACGTTTACTGACATAAATCTTACAGTTATGCAACCATACATACTGTAGATACTCAGACATAAACAGGATAGATTTGTCATGAATAGGCAATACGTCTGCCTGAGTCATTGCCATATACGTCCTGTGCAGTTACTGCATCGGATGCAGTAACATACGGCTCTAGAGCTTGTTTTCCAACCTCACCTGATTTAGTAAAAGGTGAAGTGTGTGTGCTGTTTGAAAACCAACAACAAATTAAAGAAAGATGGTTTCCATAAGTAGATGGGAATGTGATGTCTACGCCCATATTTTGTTGTGGGAATTGCAGTTAATCCTTTGGCTGATGCTCCCCGTGCTCCCCTCCACGGTTAGCCACACCGGCATAAAAATGGTGTTTTCTGGACCTGTGACTTTCATGGACCATAATGTTAAGATCGCTGCCCCTTGTGAGATAAAACCTTTTCACGATGTTTGGGAAAATTCAGATTTTAAGGAAAGGCAGTAATGTGCTAGCAAATGCAGCTGCTGACGTCCTTTCTAGTGCACCAGATTGAGCCGCTAGTAATCACTGAACTAACACTTGAAGAGTTTGCTGGGAAATACCCACCGGTAGCCTGCAGATGTTAAATACAATGGATGAATGGCATTACATGCTACAGCTCTCGTTATTCTGGTGGCTTTTAACGACCTAAAAGCATCTGAGGGCAGTTGATACATGCCGGGCTGTTCCCAAACAAACAGAAACACATTAATACCAGAAAGAAAATGGAGAAGGGCGAGGCCAGGTGCGAGTTACAGTTTGTCTGAAGGGTTGCGGTGAGGCACAGTTTGAGGCTGAGGTGGTACTACCTGACATAACGAACCCCTCCCTGCAGAGGTGTGTCCGCTATTACAGAGGAATGCCGCTCGAGATAAGCAAGATGGACAGGAAGAAAGTGGGGGATGCAGGCAGGCGGGTAGGGGAGGAGGAGATATCAGATCGAGAGGCGAAGAAAACGTGGTGCAAGGTTGAGGAATAAAGGAGGATAAATGAAATTGGAGTAGAAATAGTGGAGAAATCCCTTTGGATGATTCACTTAGTGCCTGCCCACACATGCCGGGCACATCCACACAAAGACGAGGGCACGAGGAGATGGGAGGTAATTGTGCCGCACTGCAGCACCCAGTAATGCTGAACGGCAGTCAGACTTTCACAAGGCGATGTGAAGTGAAAGTCGCAGTCTCACTTCAATCATAAGACACGAGCAGTGACCCCTTTAGCTTTTACATGTTTTGCTTTTTATTAGCGAATATTAGGAAAATTTCTCAGCCTGTGTCCTGTAAACTCCCACTGAAGACAAATCTTTAGAGTACTGCTTGAATTAAATGATAATGACAAAGCTTAAATAGTGGAATCCAGTATGGGACCATTTCGTACAGTGTTTGTAAATCATCCCTTTTACAGCGTGTTTTTGGACTGACGTTTGCTTTTGTGTGCTTCTTACCCTGCGTGCTGCTATACAGTGCTGCTAGAACCTCAATTTCTCTGAAAGAGTCTTTGCAAGGGATCAAGAAAGTTCTATCTAATCTAATCTAATCTAAATATCATTTTAGGTAATGTAACACAGACAAGCCTGAATATTTCTTTTATTTCTTTTTTTACATGAAAAAGCCCAAAGGTTCTCAGACTTTTGCATCTCACTATATGTATAAATGAAATGCAGAGTACATACTGTGGTCTATATATTTCAATATATTATAAAGGAAACAGAGTGCGTCAAGTACTGAGGGACTGCAGTTGCTGCATCGTATTGGTGTTTACTGTGTCAGACTGTGTTACTAAGAAAATGTTGGTTTGTGAAGCTGAATTATTCAATTTCAGTAGCGAACACATGATGGATGGGGAATAGTGAACACAGTAATGGTCAGTAAAAGGTTAATGCAGGAGTTTTGGCAGACTGATGAGGTGCCTGCTGTTTAACTCAATGGCTCCATCTGCTGGTGGTAAGACACTATGAAATGAGTTTAATTAGATTTACCGCTCTCTCTTGAACACACAACATGATTATTGTGTAATGTTTGTGGTTGTTTAATGTATATAATGCATTTATAACATCCATCCATCCATTTAGTAAACCCATTTATTCTAGTTAAGGGTCACAGGGGGCTGGAACCTATCCCAGCAGTCATTGGACTAGAAGTGGGGTCCAATCTGGACAGTCTACCATCATTGGACTAGAAGTGGGGTCCAATCTGGACAGTCTGCCAGTCTGTCACAGGGCCCATACCTATAGATAGATAAACACACTCACACCTACAGTTACCAATTCACTTAACCCAGTGGGAGGAAGCCGTGTCACCCAAGGGAGCCCACACAAACATGAAAATGTCCACAGCTAAACCTGGGACCTTCTTGCTGTGAGGCAACAGTACTAATGGCATGTTCTATTTGTTTTCGGAGGTCAGAATTTAGTGGTTCCATCCCCCAACCAATAATGAATCCTGAAGTCTTGTTTCCAACTCATCAAGTCATACAAGTTCCACATAGTAGAGGTGGGCGATACCGGGAATTTTGGTATTGATCCGATACCAAGTAAATACAGGCCCAGTATCGGCGATATCGATACCAATACCGATACTTTTTCATATTTAAGCTTCACAGATCCAAAGGATCCAAAAGACCTAGGATAGAATTTCGCCAAACATTGTACGTGACAACAAAATACTTTATTATCACAGTCAACATTTTTGTTTAAAAAAAATATCACTCAACACAACTTAAAACAAAATCTCCTGAGGTAGAGGGCTGACAAACCACAATACAACAAAACTAACACACCACAACAAAATTGGCTGGTGCCGCTGAGCCACGTGACGGTGCAACAACAAAAGACCGGGGGGTGGGGGGGGGGGGTGCTGCTCCGTATTGTGTGACACAACGCAGCGATGCTCTTACAGACAGAGTAGACTTTGATGAATCTGCATGCGCAGCAGTCAGTGCATGTTGGAGAGAAAAAAGCTTGAGTATCCATCGTTTTACACGAGGATCGTTCAATATCAATACCAGCGTTGGTATCGATATTATTGATATTAGGATCAATCTGCCCACCTCTACCACATAGTTCACAATCCAACATGGCCGCCAGCAGCAACAGTAGTGAAACTTGTAGTTTTTAATATCTTTAGCACTTCTGGCTTTTGTAGATCAAATTTAATAAACTGTGTGTACATTACTGCCCTACTGCTGTCTGATGGTGTGTTGCGGCAATATTTTTGTGCACAAAATGTATTGCAGTGTGTTGTTTAGCAACTGGTGCTGCTAATGTTGGCTAACTTGGTAGATGTTGCTAACAGCAGTGAATGTCTACAGCCGTGCAACAAACTGAGCAGTAAATTAAAACACAAATAGACTTCTACGCCCTCTGTCTTCTTCCATATGGACTCTTTGGGTGGACTGAATATTTTTGTAGATCTCTATAAAACCATGGAGGCATCCAGCTTATTTTCCAATTTGCTGTGCTCTTTGAAAAATGGAACAAATTTACCTCACGTCATCTCATTCTCAGTTATGACTTACAACGTCCAAGGTAAATGCAGTGCAGCATAACCACTGAACCACCATGCTGAGTCCATTCATAGCAGACATTTCAAAACCTCTTTGAATCACTGTTAGTGCTTCCACTGCCCCCTTGTGGTCCATCTTGGGAAATACTAGGTACAATAAGAAAGTCCAATATACTCTAGGTGCACAGCCAATCAACTCCTAAGGGACACCTGAATTAGCAAATCAGCTTGTGGGAGAACAGGGAGAGACAGGAAATGTGCAGGTTCAGGGGTCCTTGAGGAGCAGATTGAGAACCCCTGCTCTAGACGTTGAGGTTCATTGGTGCAACTACTTATCTGCAGATTCCGTAGTGTGAAGCAGATTCAGTTCAGTTCAGAATATTTAGTTTATATAGCACCAGATCACAACAAAGCTGCCTTGAGGCATTTCACACAAGTAAGGTCTAACCTTACTAACCCCTAGAGCAGATGAGTCGATGACTTCCCCTGGATGGGACACCAGTCCATTGCAGACTACTTTCCCAGCTAAGGCTGGTAGCCATTTTCACCTGAGTGGACTGAGACGATGCAGATGAAGTGTCTTTTCCATAGACAGGTAGTCCAACTTGAAATTCAATCAATCAATCAATCAATTTTTTTATATAGCGCCAAATCACAACAAACAGTTGCCCCAAGGCGCTTTATATTGTAAGGCAAGGCCATACAATAATTATGTAAAACCCAACGGTCAAAACGACCCCCTGTGAGCAAGCACTTGGCTACAGTGGGAAGGAAAATCTCCCTTTTAACAGGAAGAAACCTCCAGCAGAACCAGGCTCAGGGAGGGGCAGTCTTCTGCTGGGACTGGTTGGGGCTGAGGGAGAGAACCAGGAAAAAGACATGCTGTGGAGGGGAGCAGAGATCGATCACTAATGATTAAATGCAGAGTGGTGCATACAGAGCAAAAAGAGAAAGAAACAGTGCATCATGGGAACCCCCCAGCAGTCTACGTCTATAGCAGCATAACTAAGGGATGGTTCAGGGTCACCTGATCCAGCCCTAACTATAAGCTTTAGCAAAAAGGAAAGTTTTAAGCCTAATCTTAAAAGTAGAGAGGGTGTCTGTCTCCCTGATCTGAATTGGGAGCTGGTTCCACAGGAGAGGAGCCTGAAAGCTGAAGGCTCTGCCTCCCATTCTACTCTTACAAACCCTAGGAACTACAAGTAAGCCTGCAGTCTGAGAGCGAAGCGCTCTATTGGGGTGATATGGTACTACGAGGTCCCTAAGATAAGATGGGACCTGATTATTCAAAACCTTATAAGTAAGAAGAAGAATTTTAAATTCTATTCTAGAATTAACAGGAAGCCAATGAAGAGAGGCCAATATGGGTGAGATATGCTCTCTCCTTCTAGTCCCCGTCAGTACTCTAGCTGCAGCATTTTGAATTAACTGAAGGCTTTTTAGGGAACTTTTAGGACAACCTGATAATAATGAATTACAATAGTCCAGCCTAGAGGAAATAAATGCATGAATTAGTTTTTCAGCATCACTCTGAGACAAGACCTTTCTGATTTTAGAGATATTGCGTAAATGCAAAAAAGCAGTCCTACATATTTGTTTAATATGCGCTTTGAATGACATATCCTGATCAAAAATGACTCCAAGATTTCTCAGAGTATTACTAGAGGTCAGGGTAATGCCATCCAGAGTAAGGATCTGGTTAGACACCATGTTTCTAAGATTTGTGGGGCCAAGTACAATAACTTCAGTTTTATCTGAGTTTAAAAGCAGGAAATTAGAGGTCATCCATGTCTTTATGTCTGTAAGACAATCCTGCAGTTTAGCTAATTGGTGTGTGTCCTCTGGCTTCATGGATAGATAAAGCTGGGTATCATCTGCGTAACAATGAAAATTTAAGCAATACCGTCTAATAATACTGCCTAAGGGAAGCATGTATAAAGTGAATAAAATTGGTCCTAGCACAGAACCTTGTGGAACTCCATAATTAACTTTAGTCTGTGAAGAAGATTCCCCATTTACATGAACAAATTGTAACCTATTAGACAAATATGATTCAAACCACCGCAGCGCAGTGCCTTTAATACCTATGGCATGCTCTAATCTCTGTAATAAAATTTTATGGTCAACAGTATCAAAAGCAGCACTGAGGTCCAACAGAACAAGCACAGAGACGAGTCCACTGTCCGAGGCCATAAGAAGATCATTTGTAACCTTCACTAATGCTGTTTCTGTACTATGATGAATTCTAAAACCTGACTGAAACTCTTCAAATAGACCATTCCTCTGCAGATGATCAGTTAGCTGTTTTACAACTACCCTTTCAAGAATTTGAACCCAGGTCTATAGTTTGATAGCCCAACTCATAACTGATGCAGAAACGTTGCTGATATTATTGTTGACTGTCCCTTTGGATTCCAAATATGTGTGTGACGCTCGAGTCTTCTTCCTTTCTGTTTCTCTTTCAGTTGTGATGAATATGTCAGTCAGCTGGACGAGATGCAGAGGCAGCTGGCTGCAGCAGAGGATGAAAAAAAGACCCTCAACTCCCTGCTGCGGATGGCTATCCAGCAGAAACTCGCCCTGACGCAGCGCCTGGAGGACCTGGAGTTCGACCACGAGCAGATTCGGCGCGGCAGCTACGCCAGCCGGGCTAAGACCCGCGGCAAGGCAGCCGGAGGCACCACGAGTAACCCCCATGTAAGTCAGAGTCCCACCTGCTCTGGCCGGTCAGAGCACAGCACCGTGCTGCCAGAGCACAACATCGTGCTACCCAACGGCATTCTTGGTGGACCCGCGGTGTTCTGCAGCGAGAAGTACAAGATCTACTGCGACTGAGACGTCTGCAGGGGGACTGCTGTGTACAGAGGGAAGGGGGCTGGCTGGCTTAACCTTCCCTGCCTTTATGTTTAGCACCTGGGCGTTCTGCACTCCTCTAGGGACTGTCGTGTGATTAACCAACTGCTCGTGTAAACGCTTTAGCGAATGCAGACGTATGTACAGTGTGTACTAGACGCTTGGGACTGTAGTAAGCATATACGGCATGTGGCGGTGGGCCCCGGTTGTATTGGGAAGAGGGTAGTTTTGTGGATGTTACGGAGTGTCTGTTTGTTCCGCTGTCATGGTGCTATACGTTGGGTATAAAAAGTGGCAGCTTATTTGCTTGTTGGTCTCCATCGCCCAAGTGTGTTGCCTGGTAACAGTGACACATTTGGACGTGGCGACTTGTGAGGAGGATGTCAAACAAAAGTTCTGAGTTGGGACTAAACGTGACATCCTCTGCTTTTTGGCTCGTCTGTCGGCATCGGTGCTCCTTCAAAGGGAAAATGAAAAAGTAGCGTCCTCCCAGGCGCTTCTCAGTTCTGGTCCTCCTCCCCCATCCTCCAGGACGTATCCACATCCTGCAGCCCACTGTCTAATCAGGTGATTCTTAAATGTTTACAAAAAGAAAAAGTTGACAGAAAATATGCAAGCTCCCTCTGCTTTCTGGCTCGGGGAGCACAGTGTGATGTTACACAAAAACATTCAAAAACTCAGAGGCGGCTGTCTGTTGTCTGTCTGTTTGATTGACAGAACTGTTTGGGTGAAAAAAGGAGCACTTGTGACCACAGGTTTTTATTCAGGATTATTTTAAAGCTGTGATGCTAGCACACCAATAGGTTAGGGCTCGAAGTATAGCATGGCTTTGCGTCTGAAACGCTTGTCAGCTTTTTTTTTTTTTTTTTTTATGACTGTTTTGTTGTCAGGCGTGCGGTACAAAACAGGCTTGTGTACTGCGAAGCGTCACTTTGTAAAAGTTGTTCGGTGTCTGGTGAAATACAGGAGGGCTTCTTCATGTGTCCCCCTCCCGTTACGTTACGGCGGGGAAGTTTTCTTCTTCTTTTTTTTTTTTTTTTTTTTTCCAGAGCCATATAAATGCGAGAAAGTCTGACAAATCGATCTTTACACCCAAATTAAGTGCACTTCAGCACAGGTGCCTCAGGATTCCTATTTCTCTTAAAGTAAATATAATTATTACTGTGAACAGAGATATAGTTTTGATCATTTTTTTATGAAGCAGATTCTAAAAAGAGCACAATTTCTCTTGGGAAAAGGCACCCGCATCTGGAGAATAAATCTGCAATCTGAAACCGTCATCACTCGACAAAGTGCCTGTCGACCCAAAACACTTGATACATTTATCTGTCTATGTAAAGCTCCACCCTTGTGTGTCAACGTCATCTAACACGGTTGATTTCCTTTTCTACCCTCTCAAACCCCGCCCCCATCTTCCGCTGCTCCCGCTCTATTTTTGAACTCACAAAAAAAATTTCCCTGTGGTTATGCGGCTGAAAAAACCTTTCCTCGTGTTTCTAATCTAGTCTCTTGTTGCCATAAAAACACCCCCCCGCATCACCACTCACCCTTTAACTAGAATGAGTAACTGTGGGAGGGTTTGTTTTTTTTTTTTTTTGGTGCAGGTAAAGTCCTGGTTGCTCTTGTGCATGTTATTTTTTTATATATATTTTTTATTTTTATTTGCCGTGTGATGTGTGCAGACAAAGCGCCGTGCTGTTTTAGTATCCACCATAGCTTTAGCCCCTTGCAAGCTAGCGTTACGCAAACAAGTTTAAAAAAGTGTATAAGTGGGGCTTTTGTTTATAAATTCATGTAGTACTTGTGGATCATAAATACGTTAGCTTTACGATGCTGAAAGCAGGGTTGATGTGAGGAATTCCTGCAAGATTAATCAAATTATACTTTTTTTCTACTACAAGCAACCGTATATTAAACTCTATATTCTTAATATTAACGTGTTCAGGTTACGATCTTGCAGGATCCTGCTACAGTATTCTTTCCTCTTGAATACTCAGATTTAGTATTTATTCCTGTGAAAAAAAAGGAAAGGTGACCCTCAAAGGTCAACCCTGCTTAAATGTGCATCTGTAAGCCACAGCACACAGCATGGACACAAGGCTATCTATCATGCACATTAAGTGAAGAAGAAAAAAAAATCAAGTTTGCGATTTGCATCACTTCTAAGTGCGATATATTTTGTTTCTAGTGGTTTTCACTGATGGAGAGAAAAGGTTGAGGGAGTAGTGGAGAGAACTACTCGTGTTGTGAAGCAGCTCCTGAGAAAGGAGTTGGAGTAAACGTGGCGTTTTGGTGAAGAAAATGCAGACGTTTGTCTGAGTGACGATACCGCAGAGAAATGAGTCCGGGGGGGTTCTTGACGGAGAATTCCCCTGTCATTTCTGGAGTTAGAAAAAAAAAATGAAGGCTGGTTGTTTGTTCAACCAGAAGACATTGATTCAAACTGGTTGAGCCTTTAACACGACCCCCCCACCAATGTTTGGTTTTGGTGGAGACACTGAACAGTAGATAGACTTTAACACCCCAGAATGTGATTGTGATTAAAGATCCAGTTTTGCTCCATCTGGTTTGGAATCAATGTCATAGTGGCATGCCACTGAAAAGGCTCCTCCTACCTCTGCCTGCAGGCTCCTCCCACTTCACCTTTATGTTCCATGACATTAAATGCATCTAGTTTTCGATTGGTGGTAAGCCTGCATCTCAATGACCTAAACCCTTTCGTCATTAACTTGCGTGTCATCTGAGAAACAGCCGCCTCCTCCGGCCGGGGCTGTGGGCCGCGCTGTCGCTCTTCTGGGTGGAAGGACACTGCACTTGTGAGTCATTGGCTTCCTAATTGCACACACTGGTTCCTTTGTGTCGACGGATGCTAACGAAGCTTCCTTTGCTTTGACTAACCATCGCTGCCGTGAGGTCTGAAGCGGCGAACCTTCGACGCTCCTGAGCTGTCAATACGAAAATGCTAACACTGATCATCTGTTTGTTTCTCCGTTCTGCAGTAATTACAGTAGCTCTACAAGGATGATGAGGTTCCCACACGAGGTCCATCCTCACTGGCAAGTGAGTTCGTCAAGCAGATTTAACACTGTAGACGATTTAGACTTGGACCCACAAAAAAAAACCTGATTTCATGTCAGATCAGCTGTTTGGAATAACACTTTGTTGTCAGCGTGCTGCTGCTTGAAGCCAATTTCTCACAAGTTTGTGATTGGCTAATGCAACCAATCAACCTCCAATTAGGAGCCACGAGACTAGGGGGTTGTTTCTCAGTGTAAACCAACAAGCTATTTTATCTGGTTTCACTTTTTTGTTTTTTGTTTTTTATTATTATTATTATTTTTAGTTTGTTTACTTAATCTGTGCACTTTGATTATATAGGATTATGATAACAGACTATTATTAATCTGTAGGAAAGTGTAGTAGTACTATGGTTTGTGTTTATCAGTATAGGTTATCAAGCACTCTGATAATTATTTATCCTCCTAATACCAGGTAAAAGTTCCACAAACCACAGATCTACTCTTCCAACTTCATCCTCAAAGATTTTCTTCATCAAATAATCATTTTTAAAGGTTTTGTTGTCGTTTATATTATGCTGTTTGTTCTCTTTTGCGTTTGTTCTACTGCCATGTTTTATACAGGAAAAAAAACAATCCAGGGTGATCAAATTCTGGGGTTTTTTCATGTATTTATTATTCCTAGGAATAGTTCAATTAACATAATGAAACTTGACAACGCTCTGGCTCTGACAGGTAAGTTGTGTTTTGGGAAATATTGAGTGATAACAGTGTAATTTTCCGAGCTTCTTACCGAGGGCGTTCCACTGAAACAGGATCACTGACTTTTCAGAATTCTCTGCAAATGCAACAATTAAATTCCAAATTGGAATTGTTTTATTCTCTCTTTGTTTATTGTGCCAAATCTTGGTACACCGTTTAGGTCGAAAAGAATCAGGACTTTGAAAGCAGACAAGTTGTCACAAGAAAGGTGTAGTTTGGGCTTTGGCTCTCCTTGTGAGTGCTGGGGTTTTGTTTTTCGCTTTGTTTAGTTCTTTGTTTCTGACCGGTAGTGCCTTTCATTGTTTCAAGGGAGAATCTTAGAGTAGTGTTTTCCTTTCTTTTTTTTTTTAGGTGAGGACTTTGGGTTCAAAATGACTGTGAGCAGCAATAAGTGCAAAAGGAATTTCCCCTTTCTGCATGCGTGAGATGTTTTAAAATTAGCTCAGTAATCAGAAATTGTATTGAATTCTGTAGGTCAGTGATCCTCTCAATAAATTCAGGGGTATTAAGAAAAGGTTACTTTTTTATATATTATCAAACGTTGGGGTACCAAAAGAAATCGCTTTGGCCTCCTGTTTTTGAACAAATGCTCCAACGTGTTGGGGTTGATCAATGTGCTATTGGAAACATCAACATATCTCTAGCTTCGTTTGGTGATGGTAATGTGATATCAATAGTATTGTTGGAAAAAATGTGCAGAGAGCGCATTTTTTGGAGTTTTGTTTTTCTTACTCTTGAATTTTATTTTATTTTTTACATCTTTGAGCATTATGTTTTCAGGAAACAGAAAACACGGTTTGCATCAACAAGCTTGAATAGTGCCATGATAGCCAACGCTTGTTTGTTGAGGCATTAAAATTAATAATACGGACAAAGCTAAAACAGTAAAGTGCAATTTAGTTACAGTTTCACATAAAACAAAATAGTTTTCTGTTTGCTGGAAGCGATAGCATTGTGATAAGGTAGCTGTGCAAATTTTATATTGTCATATTGTGTTTCAGTATTGATCCATAATGAGAGTTTGATATCTTTATATGAAATAACAACTTCATCTGTATGTTGGTATTTATTTGAATTGTCATGCAGTACTGTATTATTATTATCATTATTATTATTATTATCATTATTATCAATGATGTGCATTATGATTAGAGGCATATTGAGTCCATATAAATGTCATATGCATGTTTCTCAGTGATGGAACCTTTACACAGAAGTGAAAACAAACATGTAAATTTGTATCAGGGTTTTTTTTAACCCCTTCTAAGCCTGTATATCCCATCAATGGGAAATTTCACTTTTTATTTGTGAGATACTGGCAAGCCAAAATGAGGCAGGTGGTAGGGGGTTAAATAATAATGTCTTTAAAAAATTAGAAAAAAAAAACTAGGATTTAGTCTGTTTTGTTGTTGAACTAATCCTATGAAAGTGGTATGTTTGTTTGTTTTCTAACAGAGATGTCTGTGTAAAGGTAGTCATACTGGCTAAAATCAATAAATGTGATCTAAATTCAAAAAGGTTTCTGTGGAGTTTTTTTAAATATAGCCATCAGGTATTGTGAAGGCTTTCCGTCCGTCCGTCTGTTTGTCTGTCTGTTCAGCCTACGTCCAGTCCTATTACTGCCAGAGTCTTCAAATTCACAGGGAACAAACATTCTTGGGACACAGACCTTGGACAAGGTCAAAGATGGCTAACCTTGACATATTTTAAGAGATATTTCAACAGATTAAAAAGTCACATTTGGCTTCAATCTTTTCCATTTTGTTTTTGTGTGGGTGACATCCAATCAGAGTAGAGCAGCATCATAATGTCAGTGACTGATTTCTCCAAAATCACTTCATTTGAGTGTTTATATACATGTTTCTCATATATTATGTAAAAGGTAGAGGTGGGCGATACCGGGAATTTTGGTATTGATCCGATACCAAGTAAATACAGGCCCAGTATCACCGATATCGATACTGATGCTTTTTCATATTTAAGCCTCATAGATCCAAAGGATCCAAAAGAACTAGGATAGAATTTTGCCAAACATTGTACATGACAACAAAATACGTTATTATCACAATCAACATTTTTGTTAAAAAAAAATCACTCAACACAACTTAAAACAAAATTTCCTGAGGTACAGGGCTGACAAACTTCAAAACAAGGATGCGCTGCTCGGTGTTGTGTGACACAGCACAGCGCTGCTCTTACAGAAAGAGAGTAGACTTTGATGAATCTGCGTGCGCAGCAGTCAGTGCGTGCGGGAGAGAAAAAAGCTTGAGTATCGAGCTTTTTACACGAGGATCATTCAGTATCAATGCCAGCGGTGGTATCGATATTATCAATATTAGGATCGATCTGCCCACCTCTAGTAAAAGCTAGCGAGAAATAAACACTTTTAAAACTGAAAACGCCATTTTTTTTTTTTTACCTAATAACACCTCTGAACTTACAAGACATTTTGCGGACGTTAGCATGGTGACATCACAGGCTGGTAGCTAGCTCCAAAACTGTTTTGTTTGTGTGTAAATATATCCTCTTTGTCATATATTATGTAAAAGCTACCCTGAAATAAACACTTCTAAAACTGACAATGCTGTTTTTGTAATCTGATAACGCCTCTGGAGCAATTTATAAGACATTCTGTGGCATTAGCGTGAATGCTAACTTTCGCTAACTCAAAGCTAACTTTCTATGGAGTTAAATTTGCTCATTAATACCAGCAAATGCACAGAGGGTGATGTACAAATATTCTTTGATTTGCACCACTCCCGCTTTTGTCAAAAGCTTGTGTTTACACACACGCGAGGCCTCCTGCAGAAACCTTTAAAATGTAAATATTGTTTATGATTGATTGATTGATAGAGGGGCTTTGTTGAATGTGTACAAATTGTACGACAATAGTATATTAATAATTAAACAAATGTAAATTATTAGGAACACAATATGCTCATACAGCTGAGGGTATTTTAGGTATTTTATTTTTGTAAGCGTTGGGCAGAGGGAGTTCACATCTCCAGCACATAATCACGTTTCACAATGCATCAGCAGTTCTTCCTCCCCTTCTCAAATGCTCCTCAATCCTCCCTCTTCCCCCTGCTCGCCTTCCTTCATTTCCCATTGCTGTCCCTTTTTCCTCCCTTTCTCTGCCTCCTCCACATCTACCCATACTCCAATCTGAACCAGTTTCCTTTAACTGCTAGTGCACCCATCACCCATCCGGTCCAGCCTCGGAAGCAGGAGGAAAAATGCTCTTTGGCTCATTGACGCACTTGATTTCAGGGCAACATGTACATTTATTTTGTATTGTGTTCTCACAATTTGAAAGAGCCCATCAGTGAGATCACCCGCTGAGCTGATTGGAACAAAACTGCCAGCAGTTGACCAGCTCTGGTTTGTACAAAAACAAGCACTGGATTTGTTGATTGTGCAGATAAGTGTCTGACCCATTTGATATTTCAATTAAATTTTGTTCATTTAACCCAAAATTCAAAAAAGTATCTGTGGGCTTTACAGTGCAGGCAATGCATGATATTCTCTGCAGTAGAGGTGGGTGATACTGGGAATTTTGGTATTGATCTGATACCAAGTAAATACAGGCCCAGTATCGCCGATATCAATACTGATACTGATACGTTTCCATATTTAAGCTTCATAGATCCAAAGGATCCAAACATTTGCCAAACATTGTACGTGACAACAAAATACTTTATTATCACAATCAACATTTTTGTTTAAAAATATCACTCAACACAACTTAAAACAAAATCTACTGAAGTAGAGGGCTGACAAACCACAATACAAGGGTGCGCTGCTCCGTGTTGTTTGACACAGCGCAGCGCTACTCTTACAGACAGCAGACTTTGATGAATTTGCCTGTGCAGCAGTCAGTGCGTGCGGGAGAGAAAAAAGCTTGAGAATCGATCTTTTTACACAAGGATTGTTCAATATCAATACCAGCGTTATTATCGATATTATCAATATTTGGATTGATCCTCCCACCTCTGCTCTGCAGAATGAAAATTCCATGGAGGGATAAGCATTGCTGCAGTTATCAACAAATATAATTTCAACAAGAAAGAGTAGTCATAGAGTGCAAAACATGCACCGAATCATGAAAATTCATTCTTTGCGATCAGTGATAATATACAGTGCATCGGGAAAGTATTCACAGCCCTTCACATTTTATGTTAGTGTTATTCCAAAACGGAGTAAATAAAAAAAAAATACTATATATATACACGTATATAGTAATTTTTTTCAAAGCAACTTTGGAAATTTTTAATCTGGGCATTTAATAATGCATTATAACAAAGAAACATCAAAATCTTTTTGTGTATGACACCAGTGGGAGCCAGAGGGAAGAGGTCGCATCAGTGACTGTGAATGATATCACCGTAGTAACAGTTATCCCTTTGTTGATGCCACCATCCTCTTATTTCCCCTTTCCCACCAATTGTGGGCGATACATGGGTCAGTGGCACGCATTCCTGCTCTGTTAATACACAGGTGCTGTGATTGCACCCAGAGTGGAGGCGAGTCCCTGCTGCAGGTGTTCCATGTCTCAGCTAATGCACTATCACACTTCACCACTAGGGTACGCTACACTACTGTTATATTTGTTAACAGCTTGAGTCTATTTCTGTATAGTTACTTGAAGGTCTGGCTTGTGAAGTGTCTTTGCACTTAACAAACTCTTCTTTATGCATCATGTGATGAATCCGTGTGGGGCCCGAAGGAACAAAGTGCACATGATCAGCGGATGCAGCGGTGACGCTAATCAGGAAAACATTTAAATAATGCAGAGTTCAACTTTTTCAAGAGTCATATTCAAATGTTGGCAATCAAACCTCTGAGTGCTCTACTTGCATTTGACAGTTACTTTGTTTGTGAAGAAAAAAATGTTTTGGATAATTTAAATATAAATGAATGAGCATAGCAGCACAGTGGATTAGTGGGAAACACTTGCCTCACAGCAAGAAGGGTGTGGGATCACTTCCCACTTGATCCTTTCTGTGTGGATTCCAATGAAGTTGGGACGTTGTGTAAAATGTAAATAAAAACAGAATACAATGATTTGCAAATCCTCTTCAACCTATATTTAAATGAATACACCACAAAGACAAGATATTTAATGTTCAAACTGATAGACTTTGTTGTTTTTGTGAAAATATTTGCTCATTTTGAAATGGATGCCTGCAACACGTTTCAAAAAAGCTGGGACAATGATATGTTTACCACTGTGTTACATCACTTTTCCTTCTAACAACACTCAATAAGTGTTTGGGAACTGAGGACACTAGTTGTTGAAGCTTTGTAGGTGGAATTCTTTCCCATTCTTGCTTAATGTATGACTTCAGTTTTTCAACAGTCCGGGGTCTCTGTTGTCGTATTTTGTACTTCATAATGCGCCACACATTTTTAATGGGCGACAGGTCTGGACTGCAGAGAGGTCAGTCTAGTACCCACACTCTTACTACAAAGCCACGCTGTTGTAACACGTGCAGAATGTGGCTTGGCATTGTCTTGCTGAAATAAGCAGGGATGTCTCTGAAAAAGACGTTGCTTGGATGGGATGTGTTGCTCCAAAACCTGGATGTAAGTGTGTAAGTTGTCCATGCCATGGGCAAAAACACACCCCTATACCATCACAGATGCTGGCTTTTGAACTTTGCTCTGGTAACATTCTGGATGGTCTTTTTCCTCTTTTGACACAACATCCATGATTTCCAAAAACAATTTGAAATGTGGACTCATCAGATCACGTCACAGTTTTCCACTTTGTGTCTGTCCATTTCAAATGAGCTCGGGCCCAGAGAAGGCGGCGGCATTTCTGGATGTTGTTGATGTTTGGCTTTCACTTTGCATGGTAGAGTTTTAACTTGCACTTGTAGATGAAGTGACAAACTGTGTTAACTGACAATGGTTTCCTGAAGTGTTCGTGAAACCACACGGTAAGATCCTTCATACAGTGGTGGTTTTCATGCAGTGCCGCCTGAGGGATCGAAGGTCACGGGCATTCGATGATGGCTTTCGGCCTTGCCGCTTATGTGTAGAAAGTTCTCTGAATCTTCTGATTATATTATAGACTGTAGATGATGGAATCCCTAAATTCCTTGCAATTGAACACTGAGAAACATTGTTCTTAAACTGTTGGACTATTTTTTCACACAGTTGTTCACAAAGTGATGATCTTAGCCCCATCTTTGCTTGTGAACAGCTGAGCCTTTTGGGGATGCCCCTTTTATACCCAATCATGACACTCACCTGTTTCCAATTAACCTGTTCACCATGTTCTATTGGATTCAAGTCAGGTGATTGGCTGGGCCATTCCAGCAACTTTATTTTCATTCTCTGAAACCAATTGAGAGTTTCCTTGGCTGTGTGTTTGGGATCCATGTCTTTCTGAAATGTCCACCCTTGTTTCATTTTCATCATCCTGGTAGATGACAGCAGATTTTTTTTATCAAAAATGTCTCTGCACATTTTTCCATTCATCCTGCCTTCGATTATATTAAATTTGTCAGTGATGTACAGTGGGGAAAATAAGTATTTGACACCCACCCACCCCCCACCCCCCGTCAGTTTTGCAGGTTTTCCCACTTACAAAGAATGGAGAGGTCTGTAATTTTTATCGTAGGTACACTTCAACTGTGAGAGACAGAATCTAAAAAAAATCCAGAAAATCACACCGTATGATTTTTAAATAATGAATTTGCATTTTATTGCATGAAATAAGTATTTGACCACCTACCAACCAGCAAGAATTCTGGCTCTCAGAGACCTGTTAATTTTTCTTTAAGAAGCCCTCTTATTCTGCACTCTTTACCTGTATTAATTGCACCTGTTTGAACTTGTTACCTGTATAAAAGACACCTCACACAATCAATCAATCACACTCAACCTGTCCACCATAGCCAAGACCAAAGAGCCATCTAAGGACACCAGGGACAAAACTGTAGACCTGCACAAAGCTGGGATGGACTACAGGACAACAGGCAAGCAGCTTGGTAGAAGACAACGGCTGTTATGATTATTTATTAGAAAGTGGAAGAAACACAAGATGACTGTCAATCTCCCTCGGTCTGGGATTCCATGCAAGATCTCACTTTGTGGGGTAAGGATGATTCTGAGAAAGCTCAGAACTACACAGGAGGAGGTCAATGACCTGAAGAGAGCTGGGACCACAGTCACAAAGATTACATTAGTAATACATGATGCTGTCATGGTTTAAAATCCTGCAGGGCAGCAAGGTCCACCTGCTCAAGCCAGCACATGTCCAGGCCCGTTTGAAGTTCACCAGTGACCATCTGGATGAGCCAGAGGAGGCATGGGAGAAGGTCATGTGGTCAGATGAGACCAGAATAGAGCTTTTTGGAATCAACTCCACTTACCATGTTTAGAGGATGAGAACAACCCCAAGAAAACCATCCCAACCGTGAAGCATGGGGGTGGAAACATCATACTCTGGGGGTGCTCTTCTGCAAAGGGGACAGGACGACTGCACCGTATTGAAGGGAGGATGGATGGGGTCATGTATTGCAAAATTTTGGCAAATAACCTCCTTCCTTCAGTAAGAGCATTGAAGATGGGTCATGGCTGGGTCTTCCAGCATGACAATGACCCCAAACACACAGCCAGGGCAACTAAGGAGGGGCTCCGTAAGAAGCATTTCAAGGTCCTGGAGTGGCCTGGCCAGTCTTCAGACCTGAACTCAATAGAAAATCTTTGGAGGGAGATGAAACTCCAAACCTGAAAGATTTGGAGAATATTTGTATGGAGGAGTGGACCAAAATCCCTGCTGCAGTGTGTGAAAACTTGGTCAAGAACAACAGGAAACGTCTGACCTCTGTAATGGCAGACAAATGTTTCTGTACCAATTGTTAAGCTCTATTTTTCTAGGGGGTCAAATACTTATTTTCCCCACTGTATGCTAAAAAACAGTCCCACACCATGATGTTCTCACCTCCAAACTTTACTGTTGGTATGGTGTTTTTGGGCTGATGTGCAGTGCCATTTATGTTGTGTATTATGGTGTCTGAAGAGTTCAAATTTGGTCTCATCTGACCAGACTATATTCTCTTAGTGTTTCACTGGCTTGTTTAAATGTTGTGCAGCAAACCTTAAAGGAGTTTCAATGTGCTTTTTCTTCAGCAATGGAGTCTTGGAGTGCATACAGGTCATGGCAGTTGTGTGCATTACTTGTTTTCTTTGAAACAATTGCTCAGTTGCTCTCCACGAGTGGTCCTTAGCTCTTGGACTACTCTTTTGATAATTCTTTCCAGTCCTCTGTCAGTAGTCTTGGGAGGTACACCTGGTCATAGCCAGGTTATGGTGAAATTATGTTCTTTCCACTTTCAGAGTATGGCCCAAACAGTGCTCACTGGAACATTTAAAAATTCTTCTGTAATCAATGCCATCAGTATGTTTTGCAACAATAAGGTTGTGAAGATCTTGAGAGAGCTCTTTGCTTTTATCCATCATGAGGTGTTTCTTGTGTGACACCTTGATAATGAGACACCTTTTATACGCCATCAGCTGGAACTGAACAGGCTAAATTTGCACTGACAAGGGGCAGGATTGCTTTCAAATTACTGATAGATTTCAGCTGGTGTCTTGGCTTCCCATGCCTTTTTGCATCTCCTTTTCTTCAGGTGATCAGTACTTTTTCCCTGTGTCATTTCACATTATTACACGTAACTTAACTTAATAATCTATGGTTTCATTTTTTTGCATGTGTGTATTACTTGGGTTGTTACAGTGCTTCTGGAAAATATTCACAGTGTTTCACTTTTTCCACATTTTGTTATTTTACAGCCTTATTCCAAAATGGAGTAAATTCATTTTTCCCCTCAAAATTTTACTCACAAAAACCCATAGTGACAACATGAAAAACATTATTTATTTATTTTTTAATTGTTGCAAATTTATTAAAAATAAAAACTAAGAAATAACATGTACATAAACATTCACACCCTTTGTTCAATACTTTGTTGATGCACCTTTGGCAGCAATTACAGCCTCAAGTCTCAGAGTTGTCCTGAAGCCACTCCTTTGATATCTTGGCTGTGTGCTTAGGGTCATTGTCCTGCTGAACGATGAATAGTGGCCCCAGTCTGAGGTCACGAGCGCTATGGAGCAAGTTTTCATCCAGGATGTCTCTGTACATTGCTGCATTCATCTTCTCTCAATCCTGACTAGTCTCCCAGTTCCTGGTGCTGAAAAACATCCCCACAGCATGATGCTGCCACCACCATGCTTCACTCTCGGGATGGCACCTGGTTTCCGCCAAACTTGACACCTGGCATTCACGCTAAAGAGTTCAATCTTGTTTCTCATGGTCTGAGAGTCCTTCAGTTGCCTTTTGGCAAACTTCAGGTAGGCTGCCATGTGCCTTTAATTAAGGAGTGGATTCTGTCTGGCCACTCTACCATACAGGCCTGATTGGTGGATTGCTGCAGAGATGGTTGTTCTTCTGGAAGTTTCTAGTCTCTCTACAGAGGAATGCTGGACTCTGACAGCGTGACCATTGGGTTCTTGGTCACCTCCCTGACTAAGGCCCTTCTCCCCCGATCGCTCAGTTTAGTTGAGTGGCCAGGAAGAGTCCTGGTGGATCTGAACTTGAAAACAAAAACCTTTTCACATTACTATTATGGGGTATTGTGTGTAGAATTTTGAGGAAATAAATTTTATCCATTTTGGAATAAGACCCATAACAAAATGTGAATACTTTGTGATTTCTTAATTTTTTATTTTGAATAGATTTGCACAATAATAATAATAATAATAATAATAATAATAAAAAGTTTTCCTGTTGTCATTATTGGGTTATTGTGTGTAGAATTTTGTGTTTAATTTTGTGTAGAATATTGTGTGTAGTGCCTGACTCCGTGGTATAACTCACAAACTCGCAGCTTAAAGCAGATAACCCGTAAGTTGGAGAGGAAATGGCGTCTCACTAATTTAGAAGATCTTCACTTAGCCTGGAAAAAGAGTCTGTTGCTCTATAAAAAAGCCCTCCGTAAAGCTAGGACATCTTACTACTCATCACTAATTGAAGAAAATAAGAACAACCCCAGGTTTCTTTTCAGCACTGTAGCCAGGCTGACAAAGAGTCAGAGCTCTATTGAGCCGAGTATTCCTTTAACTTTAACTAGTAATGACTTCATGACTTTCTTTGCTAATAAAATTTTAACTATTAGAGAAAAAATTACTCATAACCATCCCAAAGATGTATCGTTATCTTTGGCTGCTTTCAGTGATGCCGGTATTTGGTTAGACTCTTTCTCTCAGATTGTTCTGTCTGAGTTATTTTCATTAGTTACTTCATCCAAACCATCAACATGTCTATTAGACCCCATTCCTACCAGGCTGCTCAAGGAAGCCCTACCATTATTTAATGCTTCAATCTTAAATATGATCAATCTATCTTTATTAGTTGGCTATGTACCACAGGCTTTTAAGGTGGCAGTAATTAAACCATTACTTAAAAAGCCATCACTTGACCCAGCTATCTTAGCTAATTATAGGCCAATATCCAACCTTCCTTTTCTCTCAAAAATTCTTGAAAGGGTAGTTGTAAAACAGCTAACTGATCATCTGCAGAGGAATGGTCTATTTGAAGAGTTTCAGTCAGGTTTTAGAATTCATCATAGTACAGAAACAGCATTAGTGAAGGTTACAAATGATCTTCTTATGGCCTCAGACAGTGGACTCATCTCTGTGCTTGTTCTGTTAGACCTCAGTGCTGCTTTTGATACTGTTGACCATAAAATTTTATTACAGAGATTAGAGCATGCCATAGGTATTAAAGGCACTGCGCTGCGGTGGTTTGAATCATATTTATCTAATAGATTACAATTTGTTCATGTAAATGGGGAATCTTCTTCACAGACTAAGGTTAATTATGGAGTTCCACAAGGTTCTGTGCTAGGACCAATTTTATTTACTTTATACATGCTTCCCTTAGGCAGTATTATTAGACGGCACTGCTTAAATTTTCATTGTTACGCAGATGATACCCAGCTTTATCTATCCATGAAGCCAGAGGACACACACCAATTAGCTAAACTGCAGGATTGTCTTACAGACATAAAGACATGGATGACCTCTAATTTCTTGCTTTTAAACTCAGATAAAACTGAAGTTATTTTCTTCTTACTTATAAGGTTTTGAATAATCAGGTCCCATCTTATCTTAGGGACCTCATAGTACCATATCACCCCAATAGAGCGCTTCGCTCTCAGACTGCAGGCTTACTTGTAGTTCCTAGGGTTTGTAAGAGTAGAATGGGAGGCAGAGCCTTCAGCTTTCAGGCTCCTCTCCTGTGGAACCAGCTCCCAATTCAGATCAGGGAGACAGACACCCTCTCTACTTTTAAGATTAGGCTTAAAACTTTCCTTTTTGCTAAAGCTTATAGTTAGGGCTGGATCAGGTGACCCTGAACCATCCCTTAGTTATGCTGCTATAGACTTAGACTGCTGGGGGGTTCCCATGATGCACTGAGTGTTTCTTTCTCTTTTTGCTCTGTATGCACCACTCTGCATTTAATCATTAGTGATTGATCTCTGCTCCCCTCCACAGCATGTCTTTTTCCTGGTTCTCTCCCTCAGCCCCAACCAGTCCCAGCAGAAGACTGCCCCTCCCTGAGCCTGGTTCTGCTGGAGGTTTCTTCCTGTTAAAAGGGAGTTTTTCCTTCCCACTGTCGCCAAGTGCTTGCTCACAGGGGGTCGTTTTGACCGTTGGGGTTTTTACGTAATTATTGTATGGCCTTGCCTTATAATATAAAGCGCCTTGGGGCAACTGTTTGTTGTGATTTGGCGCTATATAAATAAAATTGATTGATTGATTGAGAATTTTGAGGAAAAACATTAATTTCATCCATTCTGGAAAAAGTCTGTAATGTAACAAAATGTGGAAAAAGTGAAGCACTGTGAATACTTTCCAGAATAACTACACCTACATCTGGTGAAAACGTCATGTCAACCGCAACTTTACAAATACATTTACTGAGAAAAATGGTGACATGTTCAATACTTACTTTACCCACAGTATATTTATCATCTGTAATAAGTGAGTAGATGATCTGTTGGTAAAAGTGGCCACTCTGCTATCAATTTGGTATCCTAACATTCCATCCTACCTTTTGACACATCCTACTGAGGCTTATTGTGCATGCGCATGACACAGAAATGTCATTTTTCAGGGCTTAGAGGACACACCTATCATTTACCCTGAATGCCACTTTTGGAGAAGCGGTGGGCATTAATTGTTTTCCACTTTATTAAAGTTAATACTTAATTGTGATTTGAATAATTGGATTGGTAGTGTCATGCTACTGCAAAGTCTTGTCTGAGTCCTTGACTGACTTAACTTATTGTTCGTGGCTTGTTTTTTGACTGATATTCTCTGTATTGGCAATTTGTGTAAGCATGATGTAAGCTTTGTGGACCCCATGCATTTGATGTTGCCAATAAAGTTCTGTTTAGCTTAATCCTGCAGTTCCAGTTTTGCTGGTTTTGCATCATTTGAAACAGGAGATATTGGGTAAATGGCCAAATTTATAACTGCTTTATACCTGGGAATATACTGTGTACCCATGGTAGTATTTTCTCATTGGGATCCTTTGCTGAACCCTTTGCTGAAATGCAGATCAACAGATGCGTCTTTAAAATCAACCTATGGCAGGATGTTTCGACAGAACACCGGTGTCCTTCCATTGCATAACCCCTGAGCAGGGGTTGAAATCTGCAAGTGTTCCACATTGGTGTTTGAAACACAAAATGGTAGTTTTGAAAAGAACATGTCGAACCAGTTTGAGTGTTGTTATGAACATGTGATGTCACACTTTGGTATTCTGTTGGGACTGGTCCAGGAAAAAAGAACATGTGAACCCGGAAAGTAGTGAACAAGAAGTAAAGACATAAACTCGACATGGAGGAGACATCAAAGTAAAAGTCTAAGAGATAATCATCACGGAACAGAATCACAAGATATATCGCGCAGATAATCTAACACGGAGGGAAAAAGATCAAAGAGGCTCAAGAACAGATAACACGGATGAAAGTAACATTGTACTGCTTTTATGTGCCCCAATAGAAGCGTGAGTGCCATTGATGACTGACTATGACAATAGATGTTAAAAAAGGAAACTTGTCCTTTAGTTAGTGCCCCAGCAGGGATAATGCAGCTGGGCCCAGTTTCATGAAACAGTCTAATCTTGTTTTGTCAACTTAACTCACTTAGTCAACTAATCTTTTGATGTTAGTCATTGCACAAAGCGCTTAGTCGGCTAAAGTTTCACATTAGCTGACTAAAGTTTTTAGCCTGCTACAGAAGATAAAGATAAAGATCAACTTTATTGACCTCACAGAGGAGAAATTCACAGGAGGCTAATCTTATTTTGGTTGACAAAACTTCAGTGTCTTACCTCAAAAGTGGCGGCTGTCATGTACCACCGCTTGATGGGGCAGGAAGGAAGGAGAGCCTTGCGGTTGGAGCAGGTGTTCCGGGGCCGGACTAATCCATTGGAAATGTTTATGGATGCTAAGTTTCAACAGCAATGCTTCCGTCCACCTACAATCCTCTTCCTCGTGAACATGATAGCGCCAGCCATCAACCACCAAACGAGGAGGAACCAGGCCCTGCCAGCCTGTCTTCAAGTTTTGATTGAGCTGAGGTTTTATGCCTGTGGGACCTTTCAGCAGGTTATTGGTGACACCATCTACATCTCCAAGTCGCCTGTGTACCAAATTGTGAGGGATGTTATTTCGACACATCAGGTGATTTGTCCAGCTACCTTTTGAGGGACACTGCAATCTCCTCCCAAGCCTGTCTTTTGGCAGCTAGGACCGGTGTTATTCCTTTGGAACATACAAGAGCACCCCTACGTTGTTCGTATTCCTCCAAAAGGAGAGCTTCCTCTGCTTTGGAGAATGTAGAGGTCTTTTTCCGAGAGTGCTTCTCCGGTGATGCGGCGGACTCGGCCATGGTTGTAGCAGATGACCAACACGGAAGTAAACAAAACGCACGAGGCCACTCATGCCCGTGAAAATTGTTGATGTTAGACAGCTAATCTACAAGTTTAGCCGTCTACTTGAAAAGGAGATTAGACGGTTAATATTGGGCGACTAACCTTAGTCGACTAAATAAGTTTAGTAGACTAAAAGATTAGACTGCATTATGAAGCCGGGCCCTGATGATCTTAAACCTGTGACCTGTGTGTTGTGCGCTCAGTCTCTTAAAGCGTTGTGCAGCCCAAACACTGACTGCAGGTTGTATCTGTGGATCCTCCTGTTTATGACTGTTATCGCCACCAAGACCTGATGTAATTTCACAGTTCTTGGCTGGTGTCTCCATCACATATCCGAGTATTGATTCAATCAATACGAGGCAGTTAATTTGCAACTGAAAACGTGCGATTCTGCTGTAATGAATACCGACTGGCACCTCAGCCTGCTGTGTGATTGTGATATTTACACCTGTAGTGGATTTCAGAGGAGCACATCTCATTTCACACTCATTTCTGCCAACTTTCACGCCTACCATTCAGTTCTGTGATGTTTTAATCTGTACTAAACATCGCCTCTTTCTTTACCCCTCTCCCTCCTTCATTCTCTGTTAACTCCATTTTCTGTCTCTCCTCTGTGGAGGAACCCGAGGGAAGCGGAGGAGAGGATGTATCCCAGGGGGCTGTTTGGTGTTCTGCTTTCTGTGGCCCTGCAGGCTGACAGGCAGCTACGTGCACTCGGGGCACGAAGGGGGCAGCGGCCAGACCTCTGGTCTTTTTAAAACACAAGTTCAGTCATCCACAAAACACTTGGCCTTCCAGGTTCATGTTCAAAATAATCCGTTAAACATGAAAAAAATAAAAACAGTATGAGCAGGGAACTGTATATATTCTATTCTTCTATTTGCTTGAATCTGCAGCATAGAGGTCATGATTTCCACATTCAAATATGATATTATTAAATCCTATATGAAAGCACATACAGCATGGGTCAATGACATAACTCTGTGCCTGGCATGTAGCCAGACAGAGCCAGATTTGTTTGGAGACAGAAGAAAAGCGAGCAGCGTCGACCACAAAAGGGGTTAATGATGCATAACTGAATCGACACGTGTTTTAGCAAAAAACGGTGAAGGGCTGTTTGACTGAGGCAGGTTTGTGGACCATATGCTCCAAAAGACAGTTTTGACAATTCATTGTTGTGAAAGAAATTAAGGATGGCAGGATACCACTTGTTTATGTCAGATACAGTACCAATACTAGAGCATGCAGTTTCTACTGATACCAGTCTGATACCTTTACCCCTCTTTTAAAACAACCAGAAACTGTGACACAAATATTCTACTCCCCTAAGAATAAACATGCTTATCCCACAACATCCCATTACATGTGCAATAGAAGACTCAGATTAGATCAGATTTTGTTTTTTACTTTTGTTTTTGTTTTTTTGTTTTGTTTTTTTTTTTTTCGATATCTGATCCAGGAATTTTTGCCTTGAAGCACCCCTAAAAGAAAACCAGTGGTAAAATACATTTAGACTAAGAAAAATACTGATTGTCCACAGCTGACTACGCCATACAGTAGTGTTCAGAATAATAGTAGTGCTATGTGACTAAAAAGAATAATCCAGGTTTTGAGTATATTTCTTATTGTTACATGGGAAACAAGGTACCAGTAGATTCAGTAGATTCTCACAAATCCAACAAGACCAAGCATTCATGATATGCACACTCTTAAGGCTATGAAACTGGGCTATTAGTAAAAAAAAGTAGAAAAGGGGGTGTTCACAATAATAGTAGCATCTGCTGTTGACACTACAAACTCAAAACTATTATGTTCAAACTGTTTTTTTTTTAGCAATCCTGTGAATCACTAAACTAGTATTTAGTTGTATAACCAGTTTTTCATGATTTCTTCACATCTGCAAGGCATGGAGTCAACCAACTTGTGGCACCTTTCAGCTGTTATTCCACTCCAAGATTCTTTAACAACATTCCACAATTCATTCACATTTCTTGGTTTTGCTTCAGAAAGAGCTTTTTTGATGTCACCCCACAAGTTCTCAATTGGATTTAGGTCCGGGGATTGGGCAGGCCACTCCAAAACATTAATTTTGTTGGTTTGGAACCAAGATTTTGCTTGTTTACTACTGTGCTTGGGGTCATTGTCTTGTTGAAACACCCATTTCAAGGGCATGTCCTCTTCAGCATAAGGCAACATGACCTCTTCAAGTATTTTGACATATCCAAACTGATCCATGATACCTGGTATGCGATATATAGGCCCAAAACCATAGTAGGAGAAACATGCCCATATCACGATGCTTGCACCACCATGCTTCACTGTCTTCACTGTGAACTGTGGCTTGAATTCAGAGTTTGGGGGTCATCTCACAAACTGTCTGCGGCCCTTGGACCCAAAAAGAAAATTTTACTCTCATCAGTCCACAAAATATTCCTCCATTTCTCTTTAGGCCAGTTGATGTGTTCTTTGGCAAATTGTAACCTCTTCTTTTATTTAACAGAGGGACTTTGCAGGGGATTCTTGCACATAAATTAGCTTCACACAGGCGTCTTCTAACTGTCACAGCACTTACAGGTAACTCCAGACTGTCTTTGATCATCCTGGAGCTGATCAATGGGTGAGCCTTTGCCATTCTGGTTATTCTTCTATCCATTTTGATGGTTGTTTTCCGTTTTCTTCCACGCGTCTCTGGTTTTTGTCCATTTTAAAGCATTGGAGATCATTGTAGATGAACAGCCTATAATTTTTTGCACCTGCGTATAAGTTTTCTCCTCTCCAATCAACTTTTTAATCAAACTACACTGTTCTTCTGAACAATGTCTTGAATGTCCCATTTTCCTCAGGCTTTCAAAGAGAAAAGCATGTTCATCAGGTGCTGGCTTCATCCTTAAATAGGGGACACCTGATTCACACCTGTTTGTTCAACAAAATTGACAAACTCACTGACTGAATGCCACACTACTATTATTGTGAACACCCCCTTTTCTACTTTTTTTACTAATAGCCCAATTTCATAGCCTTAAGAGTGTGTGTATCATGAATGCTCGGTCTTGTTGGATTTGTGAGAATCTACTGAATCTACTGGTACCTTGTTTCCCATGTAACAATAAGAAATATACTCAAAACCTGGATTAATCTTTTTAGTCACATAGCACTACTATTATTCTGAACACTACTGTATATAACAATTTGACATTCCTACAACACTGTGACGGTGTTGTGGAACATCAGCAACATAAATGTGTAGAGCTGCAGGTAAGCTGCCATACCTCCAATTTCAGTACTCATATGTTGAAAGCCATGTTTATACACCTTTGAAGTCATATGAATCTCTTTCATATCTCCACCCTGGATCAAACTAGGGACCCCTCACCCCATCAGGCAAATGTCTTATCAATAAGGAGAAATGCTTCAAAACGACATGAACACATATACATTTGGTCATCTTCAACATTCCAGCAACATTACTGGGACTCTACAGAATGACAACGTGGCAACATTAAACATCAACCAAAAGACAATGTTGCATTTACTTAGTGCGTTTTGCAGGTAGAGAGATACATGGATGTACTTTATTGATTCCAAACTGGGAAATTGTGTTATAGCAGCTGCAAAAAAAGACAAGTAGCGGCTGCACTCTGCGTTGTGTTGTTATGACTCTGTCCATTCGCTTCTTGGCGTGGCAGTCGGACTCTCTAAACAGAAGACTAAAACCCAGGACTCTGGCCTTGTGACCAGAGAATCCTTTTGAGCTGTTGGGAGTGAGCTTTACTAACTACAAATGCACAGCAAGACCTGCTGGCCTCCATTACACTCACCCCCCTAAACTCACTCCCATCCGGGTCACAGCACCACTGTAGCAGCTACATTTTGCATTGTGTTGTTATGACTTTACCCATTCGTTCCCCTCAGGATGCGAACTCACGATCCTTGGCATGGGAGTCAGACTCTCTAACCAGAAGGCTAAAACCCAGGGTTCTGGCCAGAGAATCCTTTTGAACAGTTGGGAGTGAGGTTTACAAACTACTTATGCACAGCGACACCTGCTGGCCTCCGTCACACAACTTTTAAAAAGGAAAAAAAGACAGAAAAAAGAGTAGTGCATATTGTGCAATTTAAGCCTGAGTTGCACAACAGAGAGTAGAATGCTCTCTGTCTAAAAGGTACAAGTTATTTTACAGGTTTGTTAAGTGAGGCAGGTAAGATTTCCTGCAGCGATCTGTTTGACAGCGAAGTCAGTTTGAGAAGCTGCCTGAGAATCTGGAGAGGGTGGTGTTCAGTCTGTCTGCTGTCTCTGGCGCCGATGTTGCTCCACCAGTAGACCATCACAAAGTAAAGCAGCTTTGTTGGAATAGCTATAAATAGCTTAAAGCTGTAGTATGTATGATTTAGTGTCATCTAGTGGTGAGGTTATAGATTGCTTTATGTTGTTGCGAGGCACGGTCTTGTTTTCCAATTTTGCTTCTTTAGAGATGGGGATTCATGCTCCTTTACTCTCACTTTTGATAAGCAATATGTAAGATTGTCCAGTTCACAACAAAATTAAAGTTCTCAAACTTGTTGGTGCGCTAGCAACTAGTAGACAGTCTATAGAGGAGCACTGATTCCTCTTCTTTTTTCAATCTTCTGGCTGCGCTGCAAAACATGAAAGGTGGAGTAACTATGCCCCTTGTGGGATAATATATCAACATGGTACATGGCATGCAACATGGCAGTCTCCATGAGGAGGACCACTCCTATATCAATATCAGGGACTCATTCAAAGCTCATGAAAACACATCGATTCATTGTTGCAGGTAATTATACACAAACGAACTGATGGTCATACCGGGAATTTTGGTATTGATCCGATACCAAGTAAATACAGGCCCAGTATTGCCAATATTGATATCTATACCGATACGATACTTTTTCATTTTTAAGCTTCATAGAGCCAAAGGATCCAGTAGACCTAGGATAGAATTTTGACAAACATTGTACGTGACAACAAAATACTTTATTATCACAATCAACATTTTTGTTTAAAAAAATATCACTCAACACAACTTAAAACAAAATCTCCTGAGGGAGAGTGCTGACAAACCACAATACAACAAAATTAACACACCACAACAAAATTGGCTGGCGCCGCTGAGCCACGTGACAGCGCAACAACAAAACACCAGAGTGGGAGGGTGCGCTGCTCTGTGTTGTGTGACACAGCGCAGCGCTTCTCTTACAGACAGAGAGTAGACTTTGATGAATCTGTGCGCACAGCAGTCAGTGCGTGCGGGAGAGAAAAAAAGCTTGAGTATCGATCTTTTTACACGAGGATCGTTCAAAATCAATACCAGCGTTGGTATCGATATTATCGATATTAGGATCGATCCTCCCACCTTTACTGGATGGGACACCAGTCTAATGCAGGTTGTGTTCCAATCCACGGCCTGTACCCCTAATCTGCGAATGTAACGACACGCGATTATGGAGGAAAAATCCGAGTACGAGTGCATTTCGGGCATACTCTAAATGCAACACAACACAACACAACTGTACATTTGCGCCGGTGTGAAAGGGGCTTTAACAGCTGGGTGGACTGAAACAGTGTAGGCTCATGAAGCTAGCCTGCTAACATGTAGCTAATATGTAGCTACCTGCTCTATGATGAAACATAGCTTAGCTACATATCATAATTTTTTTTAAATCAAATTGGCTTTAAATTATTGGAATTACTCTATTTATTTATTTTAATTTCCACCCCTCGTGCACAGTATTATGATTCCTTTAAGACATATATGCTACTATTCCAAATTTAAATGTAAGGGCAGTTGCTGCTGAGGGCCTTTTTATTCAGTAAAAAAAAAGCTGCTGTGGAGCTCCGAAAGCAGAACTAGTTCATCCTTTCGTAACATCATAATGGAAACACGGATAAAGACGTTAAACTGTTAATTACAGTGTGATTCTAAACTATAAGCGTACCACCGCTGGCCACAGGGGGCGCGCTTTCCTCTTTCTTTCTTTGCTTCTTTTTTGTTTTTGTGTGTGTGTGTGTGTGTGTGTGTGTGTGTGTGTGTGTGTGTGTGTGTGTGTGTGTGTGTGTGTGTGTGTGTGTGTGTGTGTGTGTGTGTGTGTGTGTGTGTGTGTGTGTGTGTTTTTCCAGCTGCAGAGAGGAGCTGACTGAGTTAGAGAGGGAGGAGAAGAGAGGAGTTCATGGAGGACCGCTGTGCAGAAAAAAATATGCGACCCGAGTAAATTCTCAGGCGTCCGTTAGGAAACCATGAAGTGTCCTTAGCGAGTTTTCGGCGAAGAGAAACGGAGAAGGAAAGAGGAGGGAGGCAGTGCTCCGACTTTATTCCACCGAAGCGATAGGACACCGGACAATAACTTCAGTGCAGGATGCAGGGACTTTCAGCTTCGGGTAAGTGAGACTCTCTGATAAACGCTGTGGAAGTTTTTTTTTTTTTTTTTTTTTTTTAATAAATTAATTAATAAACAAATTCCCTTTGCGCTCCTCTTTCCTCTGCGTCGCGCGCATGATTTGGTTCTTATTAAATGCTTTTGCCAGCTGTCAGAGGCGCAGCTGCAGGCCTGCATGAACTCCAAACAACGTAAAGAGTTGTTTCTTCGACTTCCAAACGCACTCAGAGGAGCAATAAGGGAAGCTGACATGGCAAGAATAGGAGCAACGCCGTGCCAAACCCTGAAAGGAGGTCTGACCCCCTCATTCCCCAAACACACACATCCACAATATGAGCCACCAGAAAATGAGACGGTAGCCACAATAAATGAGGTCATTCATCATCTCACCCACTGTATTCATTGTATGTATGGACATAATGGCTGTAGTGTGTCCCTGCGTGGAATGTGGTTGGAGTGGAGGACACATAGTGAGTGTGATGCAGTGATTACAGATGTGCGGACAGTGTCTGCTGTCTGTCTGGAGGTGTTCGGTGTTAAGGGACACACATCAATGGCTTAATTATGAGGTGAACATAGACATCACAAAGGAAGCCGATACTATCTTCACGTCCTTTTGTCCAATTGGCCGTCTACCCTGTCCAGATCAGGCAGGGGTATTGTTTCTGTGTGTTCTCACAGGGGTGTGTTGTTGGCTGGGTGGTCAGGCTTTCTCAGACCAAATATACCAAACAGACACACAACCAGTCATGGAAATTTTCACAATTTAGCAGTTGCACACATGCTTTCATTGATTTTGTGTTCCCTAACTTTCGCCAAAGTAGAAGCAGAGTGTCTAACCCCTACACTTCAGAACTACTTAAAATAGGCACCACTTTTAAAAGAGTCATCTGCAAAATGGTTGTAATGCAGTACTTATAGAGTACTATTATATCTGTGGTACATCATGAAATTACTTGGCCAAGGATAGGGTAGTGTGGGATGAGCTGCTACTGTGACCTGAGTAAGCGCCCGAAAATGAATGAATGAATCATGAACTTATTGCTAATGATATTACTGGTAAAGTATTTATTTTGGGAGCATTCCATAGTTTATGAGATCTTACAGATGACATGAAGAAGGAAGCTCGTGTGCACATTAATGTCTGCCTTTCAACTAAGAAAAATACATATATAACATCTAATAAAGCTGTCATAAAATATTTGTTTCCTAAGTAGCTCATTTTGGCCAACCATGTAAAATTAATTATCTGTAATATTGCCAAGTGACAGTGCATTGTGTGAGTGTAGTCTTACCCGTACAGCAGATATCCAGTAAAACGTCATGTGAAATAGTTCTGATTTTATCCAGAGTTCTTCAGAATGGGATCCGTGATGGCCAGAATTTACTAGTTGTGTCTGTCACTGTCTTTTAAATTTCCATTGTAAATTTAAATTTTTCCCACTTTCAGTAAAAAATTGACAGTTTACCGTGTTTCCTTGATGCTAACGGCAGCATATGTTGCATAGTAATGTGGATCTGTCCACAAACAGCAGTTTCCCAACATACTCCCCCAGTCATCTATGATGTTGCACAGAATAGAAAGTGCATCATGGCATCTTTGCTGTATTTTAACCCAGGTGGGTCAAAGTTGTGATTGATTGTGATAGAAGATTTTGGCCCCTTTATTTGAGTACTAAGGAACAAAATTATAGAAAGGCAGAAGAACATCTGTTTTATGAACTAAGTGATAAAAAAAGGAAATACTCCTTTAATATCATACAACACTGTATCATGATAAGTCGTAAACATAGCCAACAGTAAAACTGTACTCTTTGAGGCATATTTATTGATGAAACTTGGCATCAGTGTAGCCTTGAATAACTCAAGCCACTGCAAAAACTACAAAAATTCTGTCTTATCTATATTGCAGTGTGATACTGATACTACGGTGTATTTGATCAATAATAGATCAAGGCACAATGATATCGATCTACTAATGTCTACATTTGGTCAGAAATTGCCTTGTATTTGGCAAAAATAAAGGCTCCGGATGCAGTAGTTGTGTCCTGGTTTTTTGGTGTGACCACATCTAAGTGAACTATGAAGCATGACATGATGTCTAGACTTGATCAGACAGCCACATGTGGAGTAGTCCTTTTGTTTGCATGCAATTTATGAAGCCTTGTTGCTAATTGCAGGGTCTTGTTTGACACAAACACCACTGTTGCTTGTCTGTCAACTGCCATTAATATGTAAATGTAGCTTCAGTGCACTTGTATGATTACTGTCAATCCAAATCAGAAAATATGTTTACTTCCTTCAATCACTCATACTCAGAAATGAAGCAAAAAGACCTGTCCTGACAGAAAGATTAGTTACACAAAAAAAGATTACTTACACAAGGACAGAGGTGAGTAGGGTTGCAGTTTCTTGTTGTGATCTGCTTTTATTGCTGTCTTGTGTACATAAGATAAGATGAGATCAACTTTATTTATCATGAAGGAAATAATTTTGCCAGAGTACAGAAACAGTAAACAGTGAATAATGTTTTTTTTGTTTTTTTTACAGTAAGTACAGCAAATGTATTCAAAATGACCATTTGCATCCATTTGTACAAGATGTTTGACAATATTGCACATAACTCTGAATAATGATGAATATGTATTCATCCTGCAGAAGGAGGAGGAATTATACAGTGTGATTGCCACAGATAGGAAAGACCTCCTGTGCCGTTCTGTGGTGCACCTCAGTGGTCTCAGTCTATGGCTGAAGGTGCTCTGACAGGACGTAAGTGTGGCATGCAGGGGGTGAGAGGTGTGGTCCAGGATGCTGAGCAGTTTCCCCAGCATCCTCCTCTCTGACACCTCCACCATGGACTCCAGCTCAACCCAGCTCTCCTGATGAGCTTGTTGAGTCTGTTTGTGTCAGCTGCCTTTAGCCTGCTGCCTCAGCACACTAGAGCATGCAAGATGACACTAGAGACTACGGAGCAATAAAACATCTGAAACATATTTCTACAGACATTGAAAGATCTGAGCCACCTGAGGAAGTACAGTCAGCTCTGACCCTTCTTATACACAGCATCTATGTTTGCAGTCCAGTGTTTACATGTACATGTGCCATTATAAATCGGACCAATCACCATATGAGAATGGCATGCCTTTTAGACCGACTGTGCAGGATTTGTCAAGCATTCTGCGTTTCACTTTGACCTATCAGTAACATGGCTTCTGGCGCTTTTTCATCATCTGTACAGGTGCTTGGATGAAGTATGCCGCCACCTTAAGTGGCTTCTTCCTGTACCGTGCTCGGTTTTTGCTGTTGGCTCATTCAAGTAGATTTAAAACTAAAATATAGATGTGATATGTGTTGCTGTGTGGGGAGATTAGGAAATACTTTTTTTTTTTTAATGATTTCTGTGTGTAAACAAGATCAACCAGCTGATTGCAGCACCCCTTCAGAAAATCCTAGCTACGCCCCTGTGGCAGCTGCAGACAAAGAAGGGGGCAGGTTTAAGCGATATCAGCCTACAGCAGAGGTGAGCTTTGCGTATTTGTTGTTAGACTCGAGGGAGGAATCGATCTGCCGTCCTCCTGGCTGACTTTCTTTTTTCCGGCAGTCCAGCAGCTTATCGTTTCTCTCCCACACACAGTTATTCCCAAGGCCTTCCTCTCTTTTTTGTTCTCTCTTATTCTCCCACACTGCCCTAGATCAATCTCTGCCCCCTCATCCCCCTTTCTGTTGCATTTCTTTCCTCCCTCACTGCCTTAAATCTCTCCTGCAACGTGCTCACACATCACTAGTCTTTGCACTCTTTCGCCTTTGCGTTGAGTTTGACTTCAGTCTGTAGATTTGTGTTTTGCACTCAAAACTTTTAAACGTTTTGACAGGCCGCCGCTGAGAAGTGGGTGAATGTGTCTCTTGTGGGCCAATTAGCGGATCTGACGTGCCAGCCAGTGGTGGTCCGCGTGTTCCTGCACGGGTGTTCTGGTGGGCTGTATAAGTTATTTATTATTAACAAAAGCTATTGGGCCTGTCTGTGTTTAAGCGAGCATATGTAAACATCTTCCCTCTGTGTTAGATAAACAGAGCAGTTAGACAGGAGGATTGGAGGAGCACAGGCGACCCTCTCGTATTCAGGGAGTTCATTCTTCATTTCATTAGCTGATTAATGAGGAACTCTAGGCTTTTTCAACCCAGGCTCTATTTACGGCCTCAACAGCGAAGAATTCGATACACCATTACTTCCAGGGATATCCCGCTCCCAAAAGTAGCCTGGCCGTCAACACACCCAACTTGCAACTGCCTTAATCAACAGTGTTTACACATCGACACACACTTTTAAGCAGTCAAAATCGAAATGGACATTGGGGAAGAAGTGCATCTTTTATGGGTGTACAAATACGAACACAGACAAACAAACGGGCCTGAAGTTTCAGAGAATTCCCAAGGATGAAGCAAGGATAAAGAAGTGGTTGAGAATGAACAACAGGAGGGACCCAAGTCAAAGTGATGAAAAAGTGCATGTTTGTTGTGATCCCTTCATCACAGGTATGCTTTCTTTTACAAATGTTGTCCTTGCATATAATTAAAATCCTTTGTTGTGAATAACACGTGCTGTTCATTAACATGTCCACTCTCAGCATACAGATTTAGTCAAATGCATGCTCCAAGAAGCAAACAAACAAATTAGCAAGCAAAAATTACACGCCTGAAGGCCTCCGAGCTTTATATATATATATATATATATATATATATATATATATATATATATATATATATATATATATATATATATATATATATATATATATATATATATATATATATATATATATATATATATATATATATATATATACGTGGGCTGTCCGTAAAGTATTGGTCCTTTTTATTTTTTAAAAAAACTATATGGATTTCATTCATATGTTTTTGCGCATGCGTGAGTTTTTCCATGCGTGTCGGTTATGTCATTCGCCTGTGAGCACGCCTTGGGAAGGAGTGGTCCCGCCCCCTCGTCGGAATTTCATTGTCTGGAAATGGCGGAATGAAAAAATGAGGACTTTTTTCCATCAGATTTTTTTCAGAAGCTGTTAGAATCTGGCACCTGGAAACCATTCGAAAAATTTATCTGGCTTTCAGTGAAAATTTTGCGGGCTTCACAGAGAGTAAGGACTGTTAACTGTCGCTTTAAGGACGGTCGGCGCACTGCGCTCCGTGCAGCGATGACGCGGCACAAACCACTGGATAATTTCTAAGCTGATGGCTCTGTGGATACGAGACGTCGTGTGCTCTTTCTCTGGTAATCACAAGAGCTGGACATCAGCCATTTTCTGGCAGATTTCACTTTTAACAAGAGATTTTGTCATGGAACGCCGCGCGGAGGCTTCGCGCGTCACGACCGATTTGCTTGATGAGCGAGACAAAGAACGCCTTCGTTTCGGCGTGTCAGAGGACAAGTTAGGACATGCCTTTCTCGGCTTTCAATGCTTACCAGTCCAGTAAGTATCAGAGAAATTGTGGAGAGCTAGACATGTCCAAACTTGTCCACTGACACGCTGAAATGGAGGTGTTCTTTGTCTCGCTCATCAAGCGAATCGGTCGTGACGCGCGAAGCCTCCGTGCAGCGTTCCACAACAAAATCTCTTGTTAAAAGTGAAATCAGCCGGAAAATGGCTGATGTCCAGCTCTTGTGATTACCGGAGAAAGAGCACACGACGTCTCGTATCCACAGAGCTATCCGTTTAGAAATGATACGGTGTTTTGTGCCGCGTTGTCGCAGCTCGGAGTGCGGCGGGTCCTTAAAGCGACAGTTAACAGTCCTTATTCTCTGTGAAGCCCATAAAATTTTCACCGAAAGCCAGATAAATTTTTCGAATGGTTTCCAGGTGCCACTTTCTAACAGCTTCTGAAAAAAATCTGATGGAAAAACAGTCCTTTTCATTCCGCCATTTCCAGACAATGAAATTCTGACGAGGGGGCGGGACCACTCCTTCCCAAGGCGTGCTCACAGGCGAATGATGTCACCGACAGGTGTGGAAAAACTCACGCATGCGCACGAGGGTTCAAACTTGCCTGACGTAAAAACATATGAATGAAATCCATATAGTTTTTAAAAAAATAAAACGGACCGATACTTTACGGACAGCCCACGTATATATGGTTCATGTGTCAGAGAGGAGGATGCTGAGGAAACTGCACAGCATTCTGGACAACACCTCTGACCCCCTGCATGCCACACTGACATCTTGTCAGAGCACCTGCAGCCATACACTGAGACCACCGAGGTGCACCACAGATGCCACAGGAGGTCTTTCCTACTTGTGGCGATAACACTGTATAATTCCTCCCCCTTCTGCAGGATGAATACACAATGAACAGTTACTCAGAGTTATGTACAATATTATCAAAGATCTTGTGCAAATGTCTTCAAGTCATTTCACATAAATTTGTTGTAGTTATTGTAAAAAAAAAAAAAAAAAACATTGTTCACTGTTTACTGTTTCGGTACTCTGGCAAAATAATTTCCTTTGGGATAAATAAAGTTGATCTTATATGATGGGGCTATTCCACAGAGAGCCGTCCCTTCCCGTTTCATCCCGAATATCAAATTGGGGCACGGTTTGAAGCATCACAGTAACTTCTTCATCCAACTTTTGTCAATACTGAACAAACTTGGTATACACAGTAGTTACGGCCATAATCTGCACCAGTTTTGAAATCGGGGTGAAATTTTCGAGCAGTTCAAAACTTTCATCCCATCAGTGTCATTACGCGGTCTGGGTGTTTGTAGTCTTAATAGCTTCAGTCGTGTTCAGCCATCTTTAAATGGGCTATTCCTAGCGAGTACATCTTGAAACCTGTTGCTTGTGCTCCATCGGGGTAAAATTTTGAAGCAGAAGCAGCTTTGATTGCGCTTCTGGTTGAGGAGGCAGCCGGACGCAGCTTTACTTTAGTTTTCAGGCGAGTTGCCAGGTATGCACTTTATAAGCCACCCTGATTGCCGGCAAGCCAGAGTAAGCCATTTCATCCCGTTTTTGTACTTTATCTGGACTGTGTGAAATCATAATAGAACGGTGCCCTGTGGAATAGGGGTGTTAGTCCCCATTCCAAACGTGACTAGTCAGTTCACGGCTCCGTTCCTCTTTTGGAATTTTGTATGTATCAGGAAATATGTCAGTTCCTTACCACGGCACAGCTCAGCTAGGTGAAGTATTTTTGCATAACTTCTGCGCCTACCAACATCATGTATATTGAAACATAGGACATAATTTCAGCCGTTACAAGAATTGTTGATGTGTTACGATTCAAATGCTAACAACAGTGGCACACCCGGCTGTTCTGTTGATGACCATTGGCCAGTGTCATATCGAATTTCCAAATTAGGTATCATCATAATTACAGTGGGTATTAAGGCACCTTGACACTTGCACGAATTTGATCTCCGCACTGGCACGCAATCTTGCATGCCAATGAGTAAACTTGTTGTAAACTGTTGTAAAAGGTGTGTAAAGTGTGCGTGGCTGGGTGACAGTGTGCAAAGAAAATTTTGAAATGTTCAAAATTTCTGGCACGCATTAATTTACTGTCACTTGCATGAACTAGTCATGAATATTGTGCAACCTATTTGAAAATACTGTGTCAGTGTGTGTCATTGCGCATAGGGCATCTGAGCCTGAAATTAGATTATGAAGAGATGTTACAGCTATAATATACATAACTTTATAGATACATTATCTAACTCATAAGATTCATGAGACAAGATTCCAAATGCATTATCCACCACACCAGGAGCACGAGACAAACTGCAGCTATGGATCATTTCTCTGTGATTGTGGGAGCAATAAGAGAATGGTTTCATCAGCCAAGCTCTGAGAGCAAATGTGTCATCGGCTACAAAATGATTATTTTATATAGCATGCCGTCAAGCGGGACAAAGCGGGATGCATTGGCATGACGAATTGTGTGGCAGTGTGGGGATCATATTTATGCAAGTGTCAAGGTGCCTTTACACTGCTCTCTGTGCAGGGAAAGGTGCTTGCAAAGATTATGCTTAACAAGTTCCCATTTCAGCTACTTGCCACTCAGCAACCGAAATAATCTGGCCTCAAACCCAACCATCAACTGCATCATAGCTCGATGAGTACTCATTGAATAGCAGTGTCAATATCAGCTGTGCTTCTTTACAGCTTTAATTGATTTTCAAGCATTTGATTCGGTTTACCAGGCTGGTCTCCAGGACATGAAGAATTTGCAGGATTCCTAACAAGTTGCTGGACATTATAGCCAGTCTGTACACAGGTAGTGTGAGTGCTGTGTAGAAGCGGGCAGAAAGTTTGAGGGTACAGTATTCAGTGCTTGCATGGACTGAGTGTTGGGTAGGGTTGTAGAAACCAGTGGGTTAGGTGCCTTTGTTGGCCAAAAAAGGTTTACTGACCCTGACTTTGTGGGTGAATGTGGGTTTTTTTGTGGAATCAGTGGTGACTGTGATTGAAGCACTTGAGAAGCTCAGCCATCAGAACTACAAGGTCTGTTAGAAAAGTATCTGACCTTTTTATTTTTTTCAAAAACCTGATGGATTTGAATCACGTGTGCTTGCATGAGCCAACCTTGAACCTTCGTGCGCATGCGTGATTTTTTTCACGCCTGTCGGTTGCGTCATTTGCTTGTAAGCAGCCTTTGTGTGAGGATGGGTGGAGTCTCTCATTGTTTTTTCTTTGCAAGGAAATGGCGGAACGACTGGAGCAGTGCGACTGCATCAAATTTTGCCACAAACTGGGCAATAACCAGGTGGAAACCATTCGGATTATTCAGATGGCTTTCGGTGACGATCCTCTAGGCATCACACAGATTAAGGAGCGGTACAACCGGTTTAAAGATGGCCGCACAACGGTGGAGGGCGCGCCGCGCTCCGATCGACATCAACATGCTGAAACGACCGGATCATTTCCAGAGTGAATGCTGTGGAGATGTGGGACCGTCGTGTGATTATTCGAGAAACTGCAGAAGAGGTGGACATCAGCACTTTTTCGGCACATTCCACTGTGAAAGAAGATTTTGGCATGAAAAGAGTGGCGGCGAAATTCATCGGCACGAAGCTGATGGGGCAGCAACAGCGCCTCCGTGTTGAAGCCTCACAGGACATGTTGTAACATGCCCAGCTCGTCAACCATTCGGAAGATTCAGACGGCTTTCAGTGGCTTTTCAGTCATGTGACTATCCGAGAAATTGTGGACAAGCTGGACATGTCAGGGCATGTTACAACATGTCCAGTGAGGCTTCATCACGGAGGCACTGTTGCTGCGCCATCAGCTTCGTGCCGATGAATTTCGCCGCCACTCTTTTCATGGCAAAATCTTCTTTCACAGTGGAATGTGCCAAAAAAGCGCTGATGTCCACCTCTTCCGCAATTTCTCAGATAATCACACGATGGTCCCACATCACCACAGCGTTCACTTTGGAAATGATCCGGTCGTTTCAGCGTGTTAATGCTGATTGGAGCGCGGCGCGCCCTCCACCGTTGTGCGGACGTCTTAAACTGGTTGTACCGCTCCTTAATCTGTGTGATGCCCAGAGGATCATCACCGAAAGCCATCTGAATAATCTGAATGGTTTCCACCTGGCTATTGCCCAGTTTGTGGCAAAATTTGATGCAGTCGCGCTGCTCCAGTCGTTCCGCCATTTCCTTGCAAAGAAAAAAACGACGAGAGACTCCACCCATCCTCACACAAAGGCTTCTTACAAGCAAATGACGCAACCGACAGGCGTGAAAAAAAATCACGCATGTGCACGAAGGTTCAAGGTTGGCTCATGCAAGCACACGTGATTCAAATCCATCAGGTTTTTGAAAAAAATCAAAAGGTCGGATACTTTTCTAACAGACCTCGTATATCTGTGTGTGATAAAAGCATCAAACCTATAGAGACATTCATTTATATCATCAGTGACATTTATGTGTCTGGGTCCTTGGGCTCCGAGGTTGAGAGACGTATGTCGTCATGAGAAAAGCTTATGGAATCATAAGGTTTCTGGACAGTGGTGTCTGGTAAGGCTGACATGTTTGCAAGTGAAACTAAAGCACCACGCTGACAGAGCTCAAAACCTACGCCAACACTAGTTTCCAATTTCACAAAATTTTACCTTGGAAAAAAATGGTCAAAGTCCTGTTAGAAGTGGCTTTTCATAAGCTAAATTAGATGTGATCAAATGTCAGGAGTACGTATTTAGTTCATGCACTTGTGGTGTTGTCAGTTTTTGTTTTTTTTTCAACTTTTTCGGTTTCTGAATTCTTTTTCAGATAATTTCCAAGGAAAATTAGTTATCTTTGCTATGCACATTTTGTCATTGCTTTTTGGCACTTGGTTTCCAACTGATAACTGGAATCCGGATCAGATCAAAGTTTGTCAGGCGATAGTGAGTGCCAGTCTGCACCTCACTTTCAAATATGAGAGTGATTGGGGCATGTTTGATCAAAATATAATGAAAAAAATACATTAAATTGGGTTTTCAATGTTAAATTTACATGGCCATAAAATCTGTAATCTGGATCAGATCCAGATCAACCTTTGTCAGTCAATAAAGTATACCATCCTACATAACACTCTCAAATATGAAAGAAATTTGATTGTTATGAAGTTTTGAAAATTCGTTCAGTATTAAAGATAGGAATTTCCCAAGATTTCTCCTGACTTTGACCTTTGATCTATGAGCTTCAAAATTGAATCAGCTCTTGCCTATCAGGATTTGAATCTTCATTAAAAATTTCAGAATGGACTCCAGGCTCTTCACAAACAAACAGACAACCAAACAAACAAACAGGGCGAAAACATAACCTCCACCCAACTTCGTTGGTGGAGGTAAAAAGGTCCAGGGCTCATATGCATGAAGCAGCCTAAGGCTAAAAATAGCTCCTAGTGACGTTATTCTAAGAAAAATCTGAGAATTTCTCAACTTCTTAGACATTTCTTAGAATTTTCCCTTGGTAAGATGAAAGTTGTCTGCAAAGCACCTTAGACCTTAAGAGGGCTCCTAAGGTGCCAAACTGGTAAGAGTATTGAGGAGTACTTTGAAGAAGCCTAAGAGTGTCTTAAGCAGAGAAAATGGACAACAGAAATAAGTGTTTTCACTTTCTTGTCATGCATGTATTTTTTTAACATATTTGCAATTATATTATGTACTTACATTGACATTATTAATGAATTCGTGTACCCACACACACTTTTAATATGTAGATAATCGGCATGTGAATGAGATGTTCAGACATCTTCAAGCTGTGTAACAATTCATTTTGTGGTGAGCTGTGTGAAATAATGAAAGACACTAGAAGGCGCTCTTATTTTTCAGATAAAACACAGGGACGGCATCAAACACGATACACTTTTCACTTATGGTGACAACATGGTGACACTTAACTCAATAAACCATCTGAACTACAAAAACACAATAAATCAATAACACTAACAACACTTAAAATATCATGGACCACAATAACAACATTTAAAACCCCAAAACCCAGAACTCCCATAATGCATTGCAGCACAAGAATTTACAGGTCTTGGGACTGGCCTGGCAATCACCAGTTTAATTTTGCTGAGTATCATCATCATGACATTAAATTATTTTCATGATTACGCATTTCTTAACGCAGTTCAGGTTATAAGATCGGTTGATTTTACTGTTCATTCATATGTAGGAGCACAGAGCGCATTTATTTTTTTATTTCCCCTTCCCTTTCTGTGACATCCAATCACAGCTCTTACAGGACCACGTCATACCTAGCAACGGGGTCAACCCCGCCTCCTCACTAAGATAGGAGTTTCTGTCAGCTCCTTGTCCAGAGTTGCTCTCAGACACCTCTTGGGTCTCGCTTAGGCTAGGAGTCCTTGCCAGGATATTTTAGGCTAAGTTAGGAGCTCTTTGAGAGGACTTTGAGATGCTTCATGCATACAGGCCCAGGTCTTTAGGGTCCTGATGCTACCTGTCTTACTGTGTAGTTGTGAGACTTGGATGCTAACCAGTGACATAAAGCAACAAGTGGATGTCTTTGGTACTTGGTCTTCTCGGACGATCCTTGGCTGTCACTGGAATGACTTTGTCTCAAACGAGCGGGTTACTTTGGAGACTCGGATAAGTTGTATCACTTGCATTGTGAGGGAGCGTCAACAGTTTGGTCAATTGGCGCATTTCTCTGGGCATTATCTCAGCATGCAGTGTTGAACCCAGCGGCTGGAGACGTTCAAGGGGACGTATACATTTCACCTGGCTGTGGCAGATAGATGGTTACTTTCAAGAGGTGGGGATGGACCATTTGTCCATTTGGGTGGTTGTCATCTACGACCCAAGGTTGTTCCATAGTGTGGTGATTTCTAGACTCCACAGTGTGTAGACACGACAGTTTTTGTACATTTTATTGGTTAATGTGAAATCTGAATGTAATTGACATCAAGTGAGTGGATAAGTAACAACTTAAAATGTATAATTTTTCAGGCCATGTAGCCTGATGGTGACACAACACTGAAGAAAACTGGCTCTGCAGCACATTTGTAAGATTTTTACATTTACGTATACCCCTCAAATGTATGCTCAGTGCTACTGGGGCTGTGCTAACATTACGGACTGAAAGTGGTCATCCAATTTCAAAATGATCATTTAATATTCAATATATAGCAGGGCTTTTTGTGTATTTTTCAAAGACTTTAGACACTTAACATGTGCCTAAATCTTTTGCACACTAAAGTACTTCATTTCAAGCTGAGGAATGAGGCAATATTTAGGAAGTGTGAACTGCCAGCGCTTTCACGGACCAGAGAAGTTTTTGTGAAAAGCAGGAAGTTAACAGTACCATAACGCCATCGTTCTCCTTGTCGCTGTCGGAATTGTAACGTGACTTTCATAGTTAACTCGTACACATGGAATACGTGCATAACTTTGTGACTGATTTCCCTTTTTATGATTTTACAGTGATCTGATCTTTTGTTGGGAGAGCTCTTACATGCCCTGTTATGTTCCCAGCGATGTCAGGAAAAAAAAATCAGTTGCCATGACTAAAAGATCTCAGGGAATAAATGTGAACCTGAATCTGTAAGCTGAATGCAGCTGATTTTTCCCTCTCTCATCATCTCATTACGCATGTTTCAGGGCCGTCCAGAGGCTTCAGGCTCTTCCTCTGCTTGCCTGAGTGTCACGTTGATTTCCCTAATGGTGGTCATGTGTGCCTCCCGCTGTTCAAAAGGCTTCGGCTGTGTCACTGCACTTTGTGTACAGAAAAGTTCCTTCTGTTCAGACTTGAAATTGTGACAGGCCGTTTATTTCCTATTTTGTTATGCTGCACTGCTTTTCCATGAATGCACACCTTAATTGGAACAGACTGTCATCATGTTAAACTTTATGTTGCCAAAAAGAAAAAAAATTAGAACAGTTGCACGAGATAAGATGGTGTGGCATTGCGTGTGGTGGTTTAACTTGAAGATGGGGAAGAGCTCTTGCTACAGTTTTCATTTCCAGCCCGGTGAGCAGACAGAAGACCTTTGCACAGGAGGATGATGAATGCAAACAGAATTTAAAGTATTAAAACTATGTGTTGTGCGGCTGAGTTGTGACGTGCTTAGTTGTGTTTAGTTTGAGTTAAAGCCACTCCTGTTGAACTGGTTTGTGATTGATTGACAGAAGTGCTTCATGTGACATATGCACGGTGAGTTATAGGAGAACACAATTACAGCAATTTGTATTGTGTACAGTCAGCAGAGGTACGCCCTGTTTAGGCCCTGAGGCCCGTTCTTATCTCCGGATTCTGTAGCCTGAAGCTGATAAGAGTCTGTGACTCCCTCTGTACGGGACACCAATCTGGTGCAGGTTACTTCCCCAGTCGAGACCAGTGTCGCCGACTGAATGGTCCCCCCTAAAAATTGGTCCGCTTTTTGCATCTGCGCATGCATCATTAGCCGCGGTTCAGATTAAAACCTCATTTCTGCTTCAAACTGCACTCCAGTCATCATCTATCTCAGCGACAGATATCTGAAGCTTTTGTACAACAGTCATTTCCACATAAATTCAGCATTATTTCATTTTAAAAGGTGGCAGAAGCGATCACAGCGCCGCGGCTAAACGAGCCACTAGCTGATGCGTTCACTGCGTGTCAGCCATTTCAAAGCGTCACAGAATTTCGCAGAATTTCTGCTTAAAACGGCCATGTTTCTGCTTAAAACTGACTTTAGAATGATTTCAGAGGTTTTACCTTTATCGTCTGATGGTTAATAATCCCATTAATCCATTTGATCACTTTGGGTGAAGAGACTCTGTCTTAGACGACCGGCAGAGCTCCGAAATGACGCATGCGCAGATGCAAAAGGCTGATCGAGTTTTAGGGGCGGACCGTTCGGTCTGTGACACCGGTACCCATTTACAGCTTGGGGGACGCAACCAGGTAGCATGAATGTGATTTGAACACAGGTCTGTAAATTGGCAGGCCAGGTCCTTATTCACTGAGCTATCTTCTAATTTATGTTGTGTATGGTTAGTTATTGATAGTAATTTGACAACAGTGAGTCACCAACACCAAAAAAATAAAAATAAAAATAAATTAAAGTAAATATAGTTGATTTATGGTCACAGCTCATATTTAATCAGTTTTACAATGTTTTAGGATGTTCTTTCAATAAAGTGCCTGAAACTAGGTCTGGGCAACATGGTCAAAAATCCCCTGCTGGCCTTATGATCAGAAGAGGGGCATAGAATTAAAATCTGTCCACGTGTCTGTCACACTTTTTCTTGCTCATGATATCTTGAACAAAATGTATCTAGTTTTCACTAAATTTGATCTGAACATCCTATATGAGAGTATCTTGGGCGACATCAAACTTGAGCATGTTCAAGTTTCACCAAGAGTCTCTAAGGATCTCCCACTTTACTGAACATAGTATTGATTATTGTACATCAGTCACGTGTTCTTGCACATGTTAACTTGGAAAAAACAATGTATCTAATTTTCACTAAATCTGAACTCGGCATCCTACATGATGGTATCTCATACGATTGAAGGCTGAAAGCTTGTGAATTTTGCTAATAACATCTTAATCAAAAATGTAAAATTTTTGTGCTGTCCTTGCTTGTGATAAAGTAGATTAACACTCAGTGTGACTACATTATCTACCAAAGATTGGCCTGATGGTGCAAATAGTTAATAGACCAAACATAAAACATTACATCATAAATAATCATTGTGAAATAATTAGCATCATGGATAGGGTGAGATGCTTGACTGTCTGAGAGGGACTCAGAGTAGAGCCGCTGCTTCTTCGCATCGAAAGGAGTCAGTTGAGATGGTTTGGGCATCTGATGAGCGTGTCCCCTGTTCGTCTCCTTAGGGAGGTCTTCCAGGCACGTCCAACTGGGAGGAGGCTCCGGGGAAGACCCAGAACATGCTAGAGGGATTATATTTCCTAGATGGCTAGGGAACACCTCAGGATCCCCCGGGAAGAGTTAACTACAGGACTTGGCTGAGATTAGAGAAGTGTGAGAGGAGCTGCTTAGACTGCTGCCACCTCTACCTGAACCTGGATAAGTGTCAGAAAATGAATGAATGAATGATTAGTCATCTGGTCTTATGTGAGAATGTGTGTGTTTCATCTATTAACATAATGCTGCCTTTGAACCTTGTTTTAGAAAAAGAAGTTGTTAGATGACGAAATGGATTGTATTTGGACTAGGGATGGGTATCGGGAACCGGTTCTTTTCAGGTATTGTTAAGAAATGATTCGATCCACCAACATCGAAGCCTTTTTGCTTAACGATTCCCTTATCGGTCTTTCAGAGCAGCCGTTGTTTTGAGGGTATTTGTCGGGAAAATGATCATTTCTCTACATTGATTACAGACCCTGCAGCGGGTCTGTAATCAACCGTTTTTGCAGCGCAGCTTTGCTTTGAACCTTGAACCAATGAAGCAGTGCTTCGATCCACTGCTTCGTTGGTTCATTGTTTCGCTCCTCTTCAGAAGCAGCAACTCCGCTTCTTAACCCCTCTCAAAGCCATTAAAATATGTCAATCGTGACTCACTTTTGTGCAGATTAAAGTGCCTAACTGGGACTTCTGTCTTGTTGCAAGAAAGAAAAGAGAATCATCCTCCGTTCCGCTCGGAATTAATAACTTCAAAGTGAATCGCCATTTAAATCATATGACACCTCTTTTCACACGTAATACAAACAATAAACTGCAATCGATCAAAATGTTTTATTCCTCCCAAAATGAGACATCCTGCGCTGATGTGCAGCAGCCCAAGAATGTATGGCTGCAGACCTGAAGACTCCAGCAGCCAGCTGAGCTCAGCTCAGATATATGGAGAGACAATCATACCATGTCTGAAATGAAATGCTTTTGACAAAAACTACAGATTTTGTTTATTTCTATTTATGTCCAGAGATGAAGTATCCAGTGACCAATTTCTTATTTATTTACTTTAAGACTCAATAAAATGTTGTTGACATAGAAAACCTGTAAAGCCTACTTTTAGTACACAGAAAATTCACAGGAGGTATTGATAAGCAGAGTTGTAGTCTTACACACCTCTCTGCAGCTTCTCTCCCCCTGCCATCCCCTCATTACCCCATCCCCGTAGAGACGGTGCCTGCTCCCAGACTACCAATAACCAGCAAAAATCTATTTAAGCATAAAAATTCAAAAAGAAAAAATAATATAGCACCTTCAACTGCACCACAGACTAAAACAGTTAAATGTGGTCTATTAAACATTAGGTCTCTCTCTTCTAAGTCCCTGTTGGTAAATGATATAATAATTGAGCAACATATTGATTTATTCTGCCTAACAGAAACCTGGTTACAGCAGGATGAATATGTTAGTTTAAATGAGTCAACACCCCCGAGTCACGCTAACTGTCAGAATGCTCGTAGCACGGGCCGGGGCGGAGGATTAGCAGCAATCTTCCATTCCAGCTTATTAATTAATCAAAAACCCAGACAGAGCTTTAATTCATTTGAAAGCTTGACTCTTAGTCTTGTCCATCCAAATTGGAAGTCCCAAAAACCAGTTTTATTTGTTATTATCTATCGTCCACCTGGTCGTTACTGTGAGTTTCTCTGTGAATTTTCAGACCTTTTGTCTGACTTAGTGCTTAGCTCAGATAAGATAATTATAGTGGGCGATTTTAACATCCACACAGATGCTGAGAATGACAGCCTCAACACTGCATTTAATCTATTATTAGACTCTATTGGCTTTGCTCAAAAAGTAAATGAGTCCACCCACCACTTTAATCATATCTTAGATCTTGTTCTGACTTATGGTATGGAAATAGAAGACTTAACAGTATTCCCTGAAAACTCCCTTCTGTCTGATCATTTCTTAATAACATTTACATTTACTCTGATGGACTACCCAGCAGTGGGGAATAAGTTTCATTACACTAGAAGTCTTTCAGAAAGCGCTGTAACTAGGTTTAAGGATATGATTCCTTCTTTATGTTCTCTAATGCCATATACCAACACAGTGCAGAGTAGCTACCTAAACTCTGTAAGGGAGATAGAGTATCTCGTCAATAGTTTTACATCCTCATTGAAGACAACTTTGGATGCTGTAGCTCCTCTGAAAAAGAGAGCTTTAAATCAGAAGTGTCTGACTCCGTGGTATAACTCACAAACTCGTAGCTTAAAGCAGATAACCCGTAAGTTGGAGAGGAAATGGCGTCTCACTAATTTAGAAGATCTTCACTTAGCCTGGAAAAAGAGTCTGTTGCTCTATAAAAAAGCCCTCCGTAAAGCTAGGACATCTTTCTACTCATCACTAATTGAAGAAAATAAGAGCAACCCCAGGTTTCTTTTCAGCACTGTAGCCAGGCTGACAAAGAGTCAGAGCTCTATTGAGCTGAGTATTCCATTAACTTTAACTAGTAATGGCTTCATGACATTCTTTGCTAACAAAATTTTAACTATTAGAGAAAAAATTACTCATAACCATCCCAAAGACGTATCGTTATCTTTGGCTGCTTTCAGTGATGCCGGTATTTGGTTAGACTCTTTCTCTCCGATTGTTCTGTCTGAGTTATTTTCATTAGTTACTTCATCCAAACCATCAACATGTTTATTAGACCCCATTCCTACCAGGCTGCTCAAGGAAGCCCTACCATTATTTAATGCTTCGATCTTAAATATGATCAATCTATCTTTGTTAGTTGGCTATGTACCACCGGCTTTTAAGGTGGCAGTAATTAAACCATTACTTAAAAAGCCATCACTTGACCCAGCTATCTTAGCTAATTATAGGCCAATCTCCAACCTTCCTTTTCTCTCAAAAATTCTTGAAAGGGTAGTTGTAAAACAGCTAACTGATCATCTGCAGAGGAATGGTCTATTTGAAGAGTTTCAGTCAGGTTTTAGAATTCATCATAGTACAGAAACAGCATTAGTGAAGGTTACAAATGATCTTCTTATGGCCTCGGACAGTGGACTCATCTCTGTGCTTGTTCTGTTAGACCTCAGTGCTGCTTTTGTCTAATAGATTACAATTTGTTCATGTAAATGGGGAATCTTCTTCACAGACTAAAGTTAATTATGGAGTTCCACAAGGTTCTGTGCTAGGACCAATTTTATTCACTTTATACATGCTTCCCTTAGGCAGTATTATTAGACGGTATTGCTTAAATTTTCATTGTTACGCAGATGATACCCAGCTTTATCTATCCATGAAGCCAGAGGACACACACCAATTAGCTAAACTGCAGGATTGTCTTACAGACATAAAGACATGGATGACCTCTAATTTCCTGCTTTTAAACTCAGATAAAACTGAAGTTATTGTACTTGGCCCCACAAATCTTAGAAACATGGTGTCTAACCAGATCCTTACTCTGGATGGCATTACCCTGACCTCTAGTAATACTGTGAGAAATCTTGGAGTCATTTTTGATCAGGATATGTCATTCAAAGCGCATATTAAACAAATATGTAGGACTGCTTTTTTGCATTTACGCAATATCTCTAAAATCAGAAAGGTCTTGTCTCAGAGTGATGCTGAAAAACTAATTCATGCATTTATTTCCTCTAGGCTGGACTATTGTAATTCATTATTATCAGGTTGTCCTAAAAGTTCCCTAAAAAGCCTTCAGTTCATTCAAAATGCTGCAGCTAGAGTACTGACGGGGACTAGAAGGAGAGAGCATATCTCACCCATATTGGCCTCTCTTCATTGGCTTCCTGTTAATTCTAGAATAGAATTTAAAATTCTTCTTCTTACTTATAAGGTTTTGAATAATCAGGTTCCATCTTATCTTAGGGACCTCGTAGTACCATATCACCCCAATAGAGCGCTTCGCTCTCAGACTGCAGGCTTACTTGTAGTTCCTAGGGTTTGTAAGAGTAGAATGGGAGGCAGAGCCTTCAGCTTTCAGGCTCCTCTCCTGTGGAACCAGCTCCCAATTCAGATCAGGGAGACAGACACCCTCTCTACTTTTAAGATTAGGCTTAAAACTTTCCTTTTTGCTAAAGCTTATAGTTAGGGCTGGATCAGGTGACCCTGAACCATCCCTTAGTTATGCTGCTATAGACGTAGACTGCTTGGGGGTTCCCATGATGCACTGTTTCTTTCTCTTTTTGCTCTGTATGCACCACTCTGCATTTAATCATTAGTGATCGATCTCTGCTCCCCTCCACAGCATGTCTTTTTCCTGGTTCTCTCCCTCAGCCCCAACCAGTCCCAGCAGAAGACTGCCCCTCCCTGAGCCTGGTTCTGCTGGAGGTTTCTTCCTGTTAAAAGGGAGTTTTTCCTTCCCACTGTAGCCAAGTGCTTGCTCACAGGGGGTCGTTTTGACGGTTGGGGTTTTACATAATTATTGTATGGCCTTGCCTTACAATATAAAGCGCCTTGGGGCAACTGTTTGTTGTGATTTGGCGCTATATAAAAAAATTGATTGATTGATTGATTGATAAGGGAATCAATAAGGAATCGGATCGATAAGCAGAATTGATAATGGTATCGATGTCAATAAAATCTTATCAATACCCTTCCCTAATTTGGACTGTATTTATATGGTGCTTTACAGAGATGCTTCATAGTCACACTCTCACACAAAAACACACACACACTGATGTCAGGGTGGTGCCATGCAAGGTGCGCAACTGCATATCGGGAGCAACTTGAGGATGGTAATGAGAACTCAGTCCTCAGGAGAACTTGGCCTAGGTTTAAAACTCAGTTAGGGTTGGGGTAGTGCTAGCCCCTGGGGTAGGGGAAGGGTTGGCCCCTGGTTCAGTTCACACCTGGAGTTGAGTTTGCATCGGGCTGACTCCTGTATCTTTAGGTATCGAGGCCGAAAGTATAAAAGAATAACATTGTTGCTTGATCGTATGTATTTAAATGTGGGCGGGTTTAATGCCATGCTGACTCTGTAGCCACGTGGTCAGTCTTGCTGTGAGTATTGAAAGATATTAATAAACCAAAGTGCTGTTTGGTATTAGGATTGTAGGGGTGGTGGCCAAGTGGTTAATGCGCTTGGTTTCAGTGCAGAAGGTTCCGGGTTCAAATCCCACCCCTGCCACATTTCTCCATGTAATGTGGAGTTGCGTCAGGAAGGGCATCCGGCGTAAAACCTATGCCAGTTCAACATGCAGATCCACCTTGGATTTGCTGTGGCGACCCCGAGTGCAAACAAGGGAGCAGCCGAAGGCACTTACTTACTGTTTGGGCAGCAGTCCTTCCTGCACAGTGTGTTTATATTAGAGGTCTTTTGGATTAGCAGGGACACACACACACACACAAGGCGGAATTGACCTAGTTTTCCTAAATGGTACCAACTGTTAAAGCCTTTTAGAAAAAGACCTGAATTACTTGCTGTCACTGGATAATTGACATGTTAGACATTCAGCATTACCTTTAGAAACTAAGTGGATCTCACCCTGCTTGTCTGTATAGATCATGTTGTATGACAGCCAGATCCTGGTGTGGGCTGCTACACTGAACACTCCTGAGAGCTGGATTGCTTATTGAGGATCACGGAACGACTCCTCATGTATGGCCTATAAATGTGAAGAACTGTTTAAAATCAGTTTTTCCACAAGATGCTTGATAAGTACCCTTGAGGAGTTTCAGTAGCTCTTCGCGCCCTAAAAAAATCTTTATGTCTCAGTCACAGGATTGGAAGGTTACTTTCTCCATAAAGCTCTGTCTTCTCTTGTCTACGTCTCTTCTCTAGTCTGCTGTCTGTCTGGACTGGACCTACCCTGATGAGGGGGATTTTCCTGGGAAAGTCAAATGGAAAGAAAGGAAAAAAAAACCAGAGGCTTAATAGTAAAAGCATGTTCCATTCTATCTCTTTATCCATACTGTGTGTGTGTGTGTCTGTGTGTGTGCATGCTTGCGTGTGTTCGCATTTCGAGAGTGTAACTCCTTCCTAGCACACTGAAGGCATTGTGTCTTTCCTCTGATCATCGGAAGAGCAGGCTTTCTGGAATCAGGGTTTCCTGCTCACAGTGGGGTGAGGCAGGGAGGAAGAGAGACAGAGGGAAAAGATCCACCATGGTACTGCAGAGAACCAAAGAGAACCTGAGCTGATATCACGTTAACCAGATACCATGTAAGCCAGATCCTAAAAGAAGACACGAGTATCGCCTTGCCCACACTGAAATGAAACTTTCCCTATACAATTTTTTTCTTTGTCGTTTTCAAAAGGTGTTCCGTAAACACGGCACCACTTCAAGAAATATCTGTGTGCATAGGAAACCACTTAAAATGACTGAAAATGCTGTAGTATATATGCCAGGCCTGTATGTGGCATTTTGAGATCCATCCAGTCCTGGAACCCTTTTTCAAAAAGGCGCATTTTTGGGTTTCGAAAATGCGGGTTCTGTGTGGACAAAATGCCAATATGATACAGAACTTTTGCGGATATGCTTAAACTCATCTCCATGTGGATGGGCCCTAAATCTCTATACTGCATGAGTAATTTGAGCAACATCGGTCGGTCTATTTGTTTCCCTCCCTCTCCAATGTCCTTGGCACAATTTCCTCCAAACTCAGTATGTGGATGAAGGGTGAGCCTATAAGTACCCTTATAAGGTTTGTAAAGGTCATGTTTATTGGGTCAATGGGCTAAATTTGGATTTGTCACCGCAAGTGAATGAGCTGGCACTTTTCTCATCATCGAAAGCCTGTGAGCCCAAAGCGCATAAAAGAATGAAACAAAACTGAAACTAACAAAAGAAAAATGAAGCAAACTGCAACCTTGACGCTTTAAACAAAATAAAAAAAAACATTAATGATGACGTTACTTGACACCAGGTATCAGACCAAGCACCAGCTTGTGGTCATTTCTGCAGCCAGCCTGCGCTCTCTACAGCACCTGCAGGTGCGAGAGTTGTCTTGACAACAGGTTTGTCTTTACAAAAACAACATGTGCACACAGCTGTCTGTGGAGCACAGCTGTTTGTGTGTGTCCGCACAGCCTCTCCAGCCACAGACGGCATGTGAGCATGCGCAAATAGTTACAGTAGTTGATAAAACATTCTTGCCGCTATTGTTTCTGTATGACAACATTGCTTTTCATCCAACACACGGACGAGTCACGTTCAGCTCATCGGATCTTTAGTTACTGATCCGTTCAGATATCGTCAATGTTCGTGCAAGATGTCAGACTTGGGAGGTTGGACGAAGTTGGACGACAATCAAACGGAACACTGACGGTACAGGAACTACGCAAACGATGAGGAACCGTCAAGACAGAAAGCAAAATGGAATACAGACGAATTGAAGTTGTCGTTGGGATTCATTCACATTTTTCAACAGTTTTAAAATTCTGACGAATTGCCTGCTACAGGAATGAAGCTGGATAACAGTTAAATGATGTCTCCAAAAGTTAACGTAACTCCAGATTTCTTGTTTCATTTTGGCTTCGGTGTCCTTCGTTAGTGCCATGTGACTGGGGCTTAATTCTAATCCTGACAGATGTCAGAAGCTAAGCAGTGTTGGGCCTGGTTAGCACTTGGATGGGAGACTTCTTCAGAACGCCTGTGGGTGTTTCTCCAGGTAACACTGGAGTTGCATCAGGAAGGGCATCCAGCATAAAACGTATGTCAAATACCAATGTGGATCTGGCTGTGTCCACGCTGTGGCGGCCCCGAACAAAAGTGGCAGCAGCTGAAAGGGCGACAACTACAACCGTTACCATCTATGCCTCAGATTATACTGTCGTTGAATTTTAGGCAATACTACCCAGCCTAAAGTTACATTATTTATCCATAAGTCATGTTGTAAATGTTCTCATCATCTGACAGATTGCAGCTAACAAAGGTGACCTGTGTCCAGTTGACCATTCTCTCTCTCTCTCTCTCTCTCTCTCTCTCTCTCTCTGTCTCTCTCCTGGGTGCCATCCCGCTCCTCCACTCTGTCGTTAACCATAAACTTCAAAATGAAACAATCAGACTTTGCTGTGGTTTAATGCTGTCGGAGGAAATAAAACCAACCTGCTGTAACTCAACGCCGGCGATCCACAGCTGACACGATCACGCATTAAACGCCCATCTTTTCTCCATGTCTCATCTCTTCCCCTTATGCCCGTTTTTATCATTACAGAATAATCTCCACAGGATACTCACTTTGCTCCTGAAACGCAACACATTCATCTTCACATTCCTGTGCTTTTTTTTTAACTGGAGGTTTTGCACTTCATGGTGGGCTGCACACACACACACACACACACACACACACACACACACACACACACACACACACACACACACACACACACACACACACACACACTGCCTCAGGGTCTGTCAGCAGGGTACTCTAAACTTTTCTTCAGTCACTTCTCCTCAGATTTCTTTTCCTCCACCAGTCTTAGCCTGTCAAAGATTTTCTGCCCTTTAATTGCCATGGCTGTACTGGCCTTTCATTTCCAGCACTGTAATGTGCTGTTGCAGTGTTTACAGCCTGTATTCAGGTATTATCTGGTTACCAAGCACAGTCTTCACCTTGACAAATCATATATCCAGAAATGAATGTTGTATATCCTCATATTAGTAATGAGGTACAGCACTTTGCAAAAGTATTCACCCCCTTTGGCATTTCCCTTTGTGTGTGTGTGTGTGTGTGTGTGTGTGTGTGTGTGTGTGTGTGTGTGTGTGTGTGTGTGTGTGTGTGTGTGTGTGTGTGTGTGTGTGTGTGCGTGTGTGTATTTATACAGTGAGGAAAATAAGTATTTGAACACCCTGCGATTTTGCAAGTTCTCCCACTTAGAAATCATGGAGGGGTCTGAAATTTTCATCTTAGGTGCATGTCCACTGAGAGACATAATCTAAAAAAAAAAACAATCTGGAAATCACAATGTATGATTTTTTTTAATAATTTATTTGTATGTTACTGCTGCAAATAAGTATTTGAACACCTGTGAAAATCAGTGTTAATATTTGGTACAGTAGCCTTTGTTTGTAATTACAGAGGTCAAACGTTTCCTGTAGTTTTTCACCAGGTTTGCACACACTGCAGCAGGGATTTTGGTCCACTCCTCCATTCAGATCTTCTCTAGATCTTTCAGGTTTGGAGTTTCAGCTCCCTCCAAAGATTTTCTATTGAGTTCAGGTCTGGAGACTGGCCAGGCCACTCCAGGACCTTGAAATGCTTCTTACGGAGCCCCTCCTTAGTTGTCCTGGCTGTGTGTTTGCGGTCATTGTCATGCTGGAAGAACCAGCCATGACCCATCTTCAATGCTCTTACTGAGGGAAGGAGGTTGTTTGCCAAAATCTTGCAATACATGACCCCATCCATCCTCCCTTCAATACGGTGCAGTCGTCCTGTCCTCTTTGCAGAAGAGCACCCCCATGTTTCACGGTTGGGATGGTTTTCTTGGGATTGTTCTCATCCTCTAAACATGGTAAGTGGAGTTGATTACAAAAAGCTCTATTTTGGTCTCATCTGACCACATGACCTTCTCCCATGCCTCCTCTGGATCATCCAGATGGTCACTGGTGAACTTTAAACGGGCCTGGACATGTGCTGGCTTGAGCAGGGGGACCTCGCTGCCCTGCAGGATTTTAAACCATGACAGCATCATGTGTTACTCATGTAATCTTTGTGACTGTGGTCCCAGATCTCTTCACGTCATTGACCAGGTCCTCCTGTGTAGTTCTGAGCTTTCTCAGAATCATCCTTACCCCACAAAGTGAGATCTTGCATGGAATCCCAGACCGAGGGAGATTGACAGTCATCTTGTGTTTCTTCCACTTTCTAATAAATAATCATAACAGTTGTTGTCTTCTACCAAGCTGCTTGCCTGTTGTCCTGTAGTCCATCCCAGTCTTGTGCAGGTCTACAGTTTTGTCCCTGGTGTCCTTAGACAGCTCTTTGGTCTTGGCTATGGTGGACAGGTTGGAGTGTGATTGATTGAGTCTGTGAACAGGTGTCTTTTATACAGGTAACAAGTTCAAACAGGTGCAATTAATACAGGTAAAGAGTGCAGAATAAGAGGGCTTCTTAAAGAAAAATTAACAGGTCTGTGTGAGCCAGAATTCTTGCTGGTTGGTAGGGGATCAAATACTTATTTGCAGCAGTGCCTCAGGGTCTGTCAGCAGGGAACTCTAAACTTTTCTTCAGTCACTTCTCCTCAGATTTCTTTTCCTCCACCAGTCTTAGCCTGTCAAAGATTTTCTGCCCTTTAATTGCCATGGCTGTACTGGCCTTTCATTTCCAGCACTGTAATGCGCTGAGAGCCTACACAGAAACATTGCAGCAGTAAAATACAAATAAATTATTAAAAAATCATATATTGTGATTTCTGATTTTTTTTTTTTAGATTATGTCTCTCACAGTGGACATGCACCTAAGATGAAAATGTCAGACCCCTCCATGATTTCTAAGTGGGAGAACTTGCAAAACCGCAGGGTGTTCAAATACTTCTTCCTCACTGTATATATGTGTGCATTACAAACCATAATTTAAGTGCGTTTTGATTTTGATTTTATGCAATTACCTACAGAAAATAGTCCAAACTGATGAAGCAAAATGGTAAAAACAAAAGTATTCTTTAAAAAGGTCTCTGGGGGGCAGTTTAAACTGATGACTTTGTGCATGCACACGTATTCAAGCCATGAATTTCACAGGCATTTAGATATGGATACATGAACATTTTTAAGTCACTGAGTGTGTCTTGGAGTTATTTGTAGTCATTAAGAAACACAAACAGTATTGTACTGTATCTGTGTCAAGTGATTGTGCAAGAAGGAGAGAAGTGAAGGAAGCCACCACAACGTGTCGTCTCTACTCTGTAGGACTTACAGGCTTCTGTGGCTGTGACTGAAGAATATACATACAGTAATTTTTGTCTCTTGCATCACTAGTTACAGCTTCGTGGTAGAGTGAAGCAGAGTAGGAATTTCTTAAAGTGAAGATGTGACATTTCAGCTGCAGTTTGCCAGAAGGATCAAGGGAGACTCAGGCCTAGATTTGATTTGTTTTCTTGTTTTAAAGTCCTTTGTTTCACTGAATTGCTCATTGAATCCCACAATGCAAAACACAGTTCATGCATGATTGTAGCTGGGGCCACCACACATCCCTGATGAATCCCTGAATTTGCTGAGACACACTTCCAGTGTGTAGGGCGGCTACAGTGTCTCTCAGAATGTCTCACACATCAGTACAGTCCACAGAGAGTTCAGTTCTGCATGAAAATCAAAATTCGCTGCAAAGACCTCCTGTTGAAATTTACGCTTGCGTTCAAAGAGCTCAGATATGGAATATATATATATATATATATATATATATATATATATATATATATATATATATATATATATAGTGGATAGTTGGTTTTAGATCCTTTTGAGAACAACCCTTGCAATGACATCACCTGTTGCAGAAAGCATTCATTCTGTAGTTGTTGCAATTCATGTTGTTTTTTTCCTTTCTGTCTCCCAGTCAGTCAGGGTTCCTGTCTCCCAGATAAAAGCAAACATTAAGAGTTATCAGAAATGAAAACAATAATAATTTGTGCTCTACTTGCTTTGGTTACAGACAGTATTTTTTATTGCTGTGCTTTTTGAGGTCAAACAAATGAATCTCAAGATACTGCAGTACTCATAATGTTACCACTAGATGGCAGTAGCATGCTAATCTTGCAATATATTTTAATATTACACAGAAACTGCTGAAATACAAACACAGTGACCTTTTTATAATTTAACAAAAACATAACTACTATTGAGTTTTAAAATTTGAGTTGTGTAAGAGATTTAAAGACATTTTTCTTATTCAGTACCAATGAATATCATCCTGTAATTTCAGCAACCTTTGTTTATCCAAGGACCTTTGACCAGTTTCCACCAAACTTGCTGTATGGATGACAGTTAACCCCAGAATGTCCCTTAAAGGGTTTGTTTTGGCAAAGGTCAAGGTCATTGGGTCAAAAGTAAAAAATTAGATTTTCATGTTGATGTCCATCAAACCTTGCATACATATGAAGGTGGGTTCTGGAATTGCCTAGGCTAGGGCAAATTTACAAAAGATCAGTCACTGGGGTCAAAATGACAAAACCTAAATTTTTTTTTGCTCCAATTTGCACCAAACATGGCACACATGTAGAAGTGGATTCTGGAATTACCCAGCTGAGGTCAAATTTGCCAAAGGTCAATCATTGTGGTCAAGGTCATTGGGGTCAAAAGTAAAAACATTAGTGTTCCACTCCAGTTTTGCACCAAACCAGACACACATATGGGTGGGTTGTCAAGACCAAATTTGCCAAAGGTCAGGCTGTTTAATGGCCCTAGTCCTTCCAGGACCTTTTCCAAAATTAGTAGAATTAAATAAAGGTCAAGGAACTTGATTTTCAACTTGATTGGGATCAAATGTGCTACGCACGTAGGTGGACTCCAGAATTGTCCTGGCAAGAGGTCAATCATTTGTGTGAAGTTCAAGGTCATTTGGGTCAAATATCAGACTGACGTAGCTCTTACTGTCCTCATGCCCACTTCTTGTACTATTTAGTTCCTAACAACTGCTGAAACATCTGCTGAAAAGCAATTTTTTTAAGCCTGCCAAACTCAGAGTATCATTACTGAGGCAAAAATGGCACTTTGTGTGCCTGCTTTCTGGGCTTCAAACTAATCCACATCTCATTCTGGTTGCCATGAGGCATTTCACAGTGAAGGTCACCCTGAAAGCAGCGGGCTGACTCGCCTATTATTGTATGCATTGCCTGTCAGACATTTGTCATGCTATATACTGCTCCGGCTGTCTAACGTCTTTGTGAAACACAATAGCACCATCTTTAGGGAATGAGGGACTCTCTTTGACCACTCTGCATTTTCATCTCATGTAGCTGGTGCTACCACCCCTAACCGGCTTGGAAACCCTCTCTTTGTTCATACATCACCAAGGGATTTTAACTTGTTCAGCAGGCTTCCTTGGTCACTAACATCCTTACCTTCCTTTTCCCAGCATCCCTTTCACCAGCCCCAGCTTTCATCACCGAGCAGCCATAACACCCTGAGCTTAACGAGGAGATGAGAGCTACATCCACACAGATGGTTCCTGTCCATTACCTTTTTTTTCAGGCCCTAGTTCCCTAACAGGCACTTCATTAGATTTTCAACGATCCTAAAAGGTCAAAATGTAATAAAACATCAAACCACCCCAGACAGTGAGGCATGTGTGTTTGAGTGGCATTGTTTTCCGTCTCCAGCTTTACATGCCTGAAGGTGAGTGGTTATAATTAATTTCTTCTAGCAACATACTTGAATTATAAAGTGTGTGTACTGTGCATCTTTAAAGAGCCATTCATCACCGTGCTGCTTTTCAAAACTGAATGATGAGACTCATTACGTTATACCCAGTGCTTTTTGCTTGCCATTTTAGAGTATACCCCATTGATTTATTTTATACACCAAACTACATCGTCTTTAAAACCCTCACCCAAACCTTACTGTAACCCTTGCCACAGGCAACTCATTCATTCCTGGAATGGAAAAGTCACTGTTCCAGACAGACACAAAGAAAAATGGCACCCATGGGAGAGTGACAAGGTGAAAACCACTGTTAACCCTGAAAAACATTGAGGATCCCTCTGCATTTAGTCAAAGCACACATTTCACTTGGCTGTGACAGGTTGGTTGAAATCCAGGATCAAAGGTGGTTCTGTATTGTGGCGGATGCATGCGATGCATGGCACCAGCACATGCTCCCAGACCTGACGTGACACCTTGCAGAGCAGGTAGCTTGGATAAGGACAAGGAGTTTGGCTACCAATATGTGGACAGGGGTTTGATTCCCTGCAGACATTTCATCGGCATTGTCTCAGTCCACCCAACTGCAAAAGGGGATAAGCAGTGGCACCTATAGGGTTCACAGTATTTTCCAGAGTCCAAGTGACACCAATCAAAAAAATGCATGTTGAAGAGGAAAAAAAACCCCCACATATACGAGGTCTGTCCAAAAAGTATCGTACCTTTTTGTTTCTTTCAAAAACTATATGGATTTGATTCATATGTTTTTACGTCAGCCAAGCTTGAACCTTCGTGCGCATGCGTGAGTTTTTTCACGCCCGTCGGTTGCGTCATTCACCTGTGGGCAGGCTTTGAGTGAGCACTAGTCCACCCCTCTCGTCATTGTTTCATTGCGAGGAAATGGCGGAATGATTTGGGCTTTTTTTCCATCAGAATTTTTTCAGAAACTGTTAGAGACAGGTAGCTGGAAACCATTCGAAAAATTTATCTGGCTTTCAGTGAAAATTTTACGGGCTTCACAGAGAATAAGGAGTGTTACTACAGCTTTAAGGATGGCCCACAATGGCGCATGGCGCGCCGCGCTCCGAACCGCCATCGAGAGGCAGAAACCACCACATCATTTCTAAACGGATGGCTGTGTGGAGCCGGGACCGTCGTGTGCAATTTCTCTGGTTATCACAAGAGCTGGACATCAGCCATTTTCCGGCAGATTTCACTTTTAACAAGAGATTTTGTCATGGAAAGCCGCGCGGAGGCTTTGCGCGTCACGACCGATTCGCTGATGAAGCGAGACAAAGGAACACCTCCGTTTCGAAGTGCCAGAGGACAAGGTGGGACATGCCCAGCTCTCCACAATTTCTCTTATACTTACTCGACTGGTAAGCACTGAAAGCCGAGATAGGCATGTCCCAACTTGTCTTTTAACACTCCGAAACGGAGGTGTTCTTTGTCTCGCTTCATCAGCGAATCGGTCGTGACGCACGAAGCCTCCGCGTGACTTTCCATGACAAAATCTCTTGTTAAAAGTGAAATCTGCCGGAAAATGGCTGATGTCCAGCTCTTGTGATAACCAGAGAAATTGCACACGACGGTCCCGACTCCACACAGCCATCTGTTTAGAAATGATGTGGTGTTTTCTGCCTCTCGATGGCGGCTCGGTGCGCGGCACGCCGTGCGCCATTGTGGGCCGTGCTTAAAGCTGTAGTAACAGTCCTTATTCTCTGTGAAGCCCATAAAATTTTCACCGAAAGCCAGATAAATTTTTCGAATGGTTTCCAGCTGCCTGTCTCTTAACAGTTTCTGAAAAAAGTCTGATGGAAAAAAAGCCCAAATCATTCCGCCATTTCCTTGCAATGAAACGACGACGAGAGGGGTGGAGGAGTGCTCACTCAAAGCCTGGCCACAGGCGAATGATGCAACCGACAGGCTTGGAAAAACTCACGCATGCGCACGAAGGTTCAAGCTTGGCTGACGTAAAAACATGAATCAAATCCATATAGTTTTTGAAAAAAATAAAAAGGTACGATACTTTTTGGACAGACCTCGTATGTCACTTCTTTTTTCTGTTTAATTTGGTGTTTTCTGCATTATTGTAGTGTACTTTTATGTAAAGCACTATATAAACAGTTCCTATAATTATTATTATTTTTAATAACAAACCGTGATCCGTATATAAGTTACACCAGAGTATAAATCGCAGGCCCGAGTGTGATGTGGAGAGGCTTTGCTTTTTTCCACTGCAATGCTTGACAAAATATTCAAACTGATGTCATTGTTTAATAAACTGTACAGCTTTCCCTCTGGAGGAGGCGCCCCTCCCAACTGAACACTAAATGATTTTGCTTCAGCGAAGCGTTGATCATTTTTCACTCCGCTCTTTTGGGTGCGCTTTACTTGTCAGTGTGTGATCCATCATTTCGTATGGATGCTGGTGACAAATGTTCCCACATGCATTCTTAGTTCAATACATCCAGGCGTGCCGTACTATACGCCTATACACACACAGACCTGCACCATCCATCCAGCTGAACCCCCCCAAGACACACCTTTCCCTCTTAAATATGATGCAACACATGAACCTGAAACCTGCACTTTGCTTGCAGGTGTTGTTTTACAAAAGCTTAAAACTCAACAAGAATAGACTGCAGCGCTGGATGGGTTTATACGCTTGTGAGCTCGCTGTGCTGCTGCGTCACCCTCATTCTATTGATCTTGCTGTGCATCCACACATCCCCTCACATTTGCATTGTTCAAAACTTTTTCCAGATTTGAGCTGCTGTTTATTTCTCTTTATTCCCCCTCTTGCTGCATGGTAATCTCTATTGAGCTGTGCATAATCGCTGGCCATCTGGGCGCTGTAGGGAGAGATGAGCCTGCAGCTCATCAGATGAGCAAAATGCACAGTGGGGTGAATGGACACTCGTGCAAAGACACACACATACACACACAATCACACCTTTAATAGTAACAAACCATCCCAGGAACGCTTGAATCCATCACACCTTTCAAGAACTTGCTCAAGGACATAAACAGCATGTGAATGCAGCTCTGCAGTGAAGTGAAACAACAGCACAGTGAAGATAAAGCAGACAGCAGTGAAAATCAAATGAGTAGGAAGGAATTCAGAGAGAACATTAATGAAATGCTGGATGCAGTTTCATTCAAAGGCTTGCGTCATGTTTAATAGACTGAAAAAGTAATCATAAGATTTCTGCAGAAGTGCCCTTGAACAAGACTCTGAACCTCCTGTCATTGGAATTTCATGCCACGATCACATTACCAGCTTGAAGTGATGTGAATTAGATCCCCCACCACCACCACCACCACCACCACCGTCTTGTTCCATTCTACAGTTCACGTTCATGTTTGTCAGTGATCTGTATCTGATTTTACTGTGCTTACTGCCGTTGCATCCACAGAGAAAAGAGGGCCACATGCACGTGGAGGGAAAAATGGAAATATTTGACATTTATTTATGCTAATTAATTCTCTGTGATTCAGTGATACCATAATGTGTGGTTCTATGTGGTTGTGACATATAATCAATTCTGTTATCCTTGAGTAACAGGCAATCCTTCTACTGTGTTTAATGCATTTTCACAACAAACTGCTTGTGTTAAGCGGTTGTAACCTTTAAAGGTTACCTAAGGTAATCTGACCAATAAAAATGTGATTTCTCACTTTATATTATTGTTTCATGGTAACTGCAGGTTTATCTGTAACCAGTTCCTCAGAGTGGCCATTCTAAATTAATTTGACCTTTTGAGATCACCCAAGGTCAAATGTCATGTGACCAATTGAAAGGTGATGTATGACTTCATATGAGTGTTTCATAGTAACTATAGGTTTATCTGTAACCAATTTCTCAAAATAGCCATTTGATGGTCATGTGACCAATCAAAAGGTGATTCATATTTCATATTAGTAACCGTTGGTTTACTGTAATCAATTCCTTTGAACAGACATTGTCAATATCCCCTGCACACGAGCATTGGGCCAAAATATTTGGGGGTGCCCTGTGACTTTGAGTTTTGACTGATATTTCTCAAAATCAAATGGTGTTGGCCTTGGTTGACCTGAATTCATTCAACCAAATTTGGTCCAAATCAGATCAGAACCTTTTGAGTTATTTCCTTCAAATCTAGATGGACATAGAGGACTGAAAAAACAAAACAAAACAAATAGCAGTAAAAACAGATGCTAGTTACTTCAGATGGCAATGTGAACGTTGCATTAGTGTATGTTTGCATGTGGTAGAGTGAGGTGTAGTTTTAAAGTCATGATTCATATACAAATAGAGTCTACTTACCATTTTAGGATCGTACTTCACCAAAGGCTTTCTGGTGATGTAATGAATTAAATCCATTTTACTCTTTGTTCCACAATACAAATGCTCACAGTACAAATCTGGTTTTCCTCAAAGAGCAGCTTCTTTGTTCTCTGAGTTAATCTATGGAGAATGAAGGAAAGTGAACAGATGGAGAAGAGGCTTGTAAAATATTTTATTCATGGATTCTTCAGAGATGAGACTGTATTTGTTATTTTCATTAATTAACTATACACACAAAGAATTATTCCACAGTTAACACTTTGACCAATCAAATGCACACTGAAATTTCAGTAAAATGAAACATTCTTGCACAAATCCTAATATTGATTGGAGTTTGTTAATTATGTAGGAGATTGTGTTTTACCTAAATATTTATTTAATTCTTTCCTGGAAATGGTCTTTGTCAAAAATTATTGAAATTCTTGTCACCTAAAATTGTAACAATAAATAAATAAAAGATAAATAGAAGACTTTACAAGAAAAAAATCCACCACCAACACTGAACTTTAATTACTGATTGATTGATTTATTTAATGCTTCAGTGGTACAGAGAGTGGGAAAGCACACTGGTTCCCAAAGGGGTGGTTGACAAAATTAGAATTGCACATGTTAATTAAAGTCATAATAACACAGTGAACAGTCATAAGTAATTACTGTAAAAAGGACATTTTTTGATGAAATAAAGAGAGAAAGGAAGAAATGGTAAAGTTATATATGTGGTAAATGTAACTTTTGTGGGGAGAAAAAAAAATCACCCAATTTCACAGAGCGAGGTTACTTCCTGTTTCACCCCGAAATAGCAAATCGGGTCACATTTTAGCATCACAATAACTCCTTGATCCATCTTTTGTCAGTCTTGAACAGACTTGGTGTGCGCAGCAGTTACAGCCATCATCTGTACCAATGTTGAAATTGGAGTGAAATTTTAGAGCTGTTCAAAGATTTCATAGTCAGTATTCATAGTCTTTATACCATCATCAGCATCATGTTCAAATACCTTTTAAATGGCTCATCCTAGCAGGGTTCTCATGAGTATTGTAGGAGGGTCTGCGAGCATTCCCCCCCAGAAAATATTAAATTTATAACCTGTGAATCACTATTTCCTGCATTTTGTGAATTAAAGCCCAGGATTTTTATCTTTGTTTCAGCCTTACTTTAAAGCCAAAAGAAACAATGCATCAGGCCAAAACAGAGTGCAGAAATGTGTGTTAGAGGAACATGAGAACTGCTAATTTATACACAGCAGTTTTCTAAAGAAAATTCTTACAATTTTTTTTTTTTACTTCAAGATTAATTTCTGATTACTGTACATTGTGAGTGAGTAGAAACATTTCTTACATTAGAAAACTTAAAATAGTTGTAAGTAAAACAAAAAAAATTCTTTTGAACTCTTTAATATTCATCTGTAAATTAAAATCATAACTTATCTGTTGTTTCAGATGAGATGATTTTATGATTAACACTATAAGGGACCTAGGGCATTTATTTTTAACATAAAAAGTAATGTGTACATTAATAGATTCATTAATTCATTCATATCTGCATTTCAACTAGGAAAAAAGACACCGTAAATAAATAGAAATATTTATTATAAACTAGGGATACACCGATCAGATCCCGATACCTGAATTTGGATATCTGCCGATACCGATACTTTTCCGATACGATACCAGAGCTCTGCTTGTTTTAATATTAATATTATTATTATTATCATTATTGTTGATTTTATATGAGCATTTTCTTAAAAAGGAGACCTGAAAGTTCAGCTACAATTTGCCAGAAAGTGTATCTAAGGGCCCAGTCCCACTGGCGTTTAGGAGGATTTGTGTATGGATTGCGCACAAAATTGGCTCATATTCGCTTAACATCCGCAACTGACAGGGATTTGCGGCTTGGCAGCAGACTGGGACAGTGTGTAAAACTGATATTTTGCATGCCCATCATGTCCACATCATGAACTAAAATAAGTTGTAGCGACTGCATACAGACTGGCCATGAATAAAGCGTTTTTATTACGTCTGCATCGCATCTGATTTGCGGCGGATGCAAATCAGATGCACTGTGTTCACAGCTGGACGCCGTTCTTAGTTCTACCGGCTGCCACGCGCTCTGCACTGGATGCTGTGTATATAAAATAATTATTTTGTGGCGGATTAATCATTTTATTCTGCAAATTGCTTGTTGAAAACGGCTCTAATAATCACCTCCTGAATCACAGAGGAAGCTTTCTGCAGCTGAGCCGTTCAAACGGCCCAGCTGCCGAAAGCATTTTGAGCCATCTAAAAAGGTAATTATTTGACTTACATTGTCAAGGCTTGATGAAACAGTTGCTTGTTTTTTCCTTCTTGTCTACAGCTGTTACAGTATTTATTCCTATGTTTATAACAGATTTAACTTCTTGTTATAATCATTGAGACGAGCTGCGCTCTGATGTGATCCGCTGACGTCACCACTCGCCCTGTTCACTGCTTGTTTACTCCAATCAACTTGTCCAAATCCAGCAAATGCTCCAGAGGCTGTATTGTTGGTGTGACTAGTGATGCCAAAAGGCCCGAGTGTGCTTCTTTTATGACCATAATGCAGATGCCATGCACACCAGAGACAATACTGGAATTTATCGGTTATCTGTAACTTCCGATACATTTTTGGGTGGTTTATCGTTGTATCTTTATCAAAGATAACTTTTCAGTTATCTGATTATCTGTTACCGAAGAAATTTTTTGGGTTATCTGTGCCCACCAATGCATTTAATTATTCCCCCATTGACTATGTGATTGCTTTTAATGTTGTAATCAGAACAGAGTAATTACTAAAATATGAATTTGACTGTTCTAGTGATTGTGACTGCTTTGAAATTGTGAACAATAGAGGCGGGGCTTCTAACTGTGCAAGTGCCTTTTTGACTGAACTTTGACTTCATGGACATGTTTAATGGTTCATTCATTTAATGTTAATATATAAAAGGAAACAGCTTTTTCAAATAATAGTTGCTTTTTAAAGAGCCTTTGTTTTCTTTAGAAGCATAACAGCAGGTGTGAGTTTTCAGAGACGACAGGTGAGCTGGACATTTAACTAGATGAAGGTATCCTCCGCAGCTTCGACCTCTTGGTGGAGTTTTTGGATACACTTTCCTCACATTTTGAAGAGCAGCGATGTTCTCTTCTTCCTTCTGGACTTCAGGTTTTTGTATTCAGCTCCATCACTGGAAATTTTTAAAGTGCATCTGTATTCACTAGGTTCTCTGTACAGCAAATGCTGAAATGTGCCTGATTTGGGACAAGTGAAGAAATGTATTTCTTACAATATAAAGAAAGATGAAACAGTGCTGTGCTGTTTTCTTTATCTGATTAGTAGATAGTTAAAAAAAATTGAAAATAAAAACTCTTAAGTTATTTAAAGTTGAGATTTTTCTTGCAGTCAGAGCAGTAACCATTAAAAAAAGCTGTATAGCATTATTTGGTAAAAAATAAAAATAGATCAAACAATTTATTAATATAAAACATTCAGTCAGCTTGACTCGGCTCAGTGATTGATTCGACATTCTGCAGCTAAAGGCTAAGCTAGCGTTAGCTGTAAACTTCAGCAGTGCACTAACGTCACATATTATTTTCAGATCACTCACTCACTTCAGACAAATTTGCAGAAGTTCTGTTGCTCAAACTGAGTGTGCCTATGTATCAAAAAGTGAAGAATTTCAGACTGAGTGTGTCTGCTCGATCACACCGACTGTTGGCTCTCTGCCTGACCAAGTGGTGTAGCTCTGTGTTCGGGCAAGCATCTTTCACTCCGTCCGACCTCACTGATGAACAGTCGCTGAAAAAACTTTACTTTACATATTTTATTATGCACAGGTAAAATATACATGTCTGTTTGTTAATAAAAAATTATTTATTACAATAAACAGGACATTAAAGTGCAAACTTCACTTTCTCCCCGAATGACATGAACAGGAAGCGATCGCAGCTTGCAGCAGCTCCCATTGAAAATAACAGAGAAACAACCTGAGTGTCTGACATTTTTACATAAAACAAACGCAGTAACAACGTCTAAAAACCCAGTTAATATATCCAGGAGAGTTTTAGGCACAATATACAAAGAGTTTTATGTTGCGATGTTAATGCTGTTGTCCGTGTGCAACGGTGTAAGTGCAGCCTGATCAGAGCGTCTCAGTGCATTTCTCAATGTTAATGACAGCGCGCCTTTTTTGTTTGGAGCCGGAAGTTAAAAATCACATGATGCGTTACGTCACACTTATCAACCGGATTACCGCATGTGCACAGATAGATTTACAAACATGAATACTTTGTGTTGCTAACTGGGACATTAAATAACGTGCGACACGTCCTTTAATAAAGAAAAGAAAAATGGAAAAGCTCCCCCTATGCTGGTTGAATCGCAGTGTAGAGGCCCAAGTCACAGCGTAGGGGATCCAAATCACAGCATGGGGGCCCCATAGTCTCAACTGCGCTGGCGAGAACCCTGCCTAGTGAGTACAACTTGATACTTGTTTGACTGTGCTCCTTCTGGGTAAAAACTTGAAGCAAAAGCAGCGTTTTTGTTGTTCTGGCTGAGAACGTGGCCGGGAGCGGCTTTACTTTCGTTTTTGAGTGGGTTGGCAGGTATGTGCTTTATAACGCAGCCTGATAGGAGGCATACCAGAGTCAGTCCTTTAATCCTGTTTTTACACTTTTTCTGGATTGTAGGGGATCTTAATAGAACGGTGTCCTGTGGAATAGGGAAGTAAGTTTGGTGTGTACCTACATGCATGCATGTATGTGTGTGTGTGCGTGCATGTGTTTATGTATATGTTTGGTTGCCTGCGTCACTTTGTGCGTGCGTGTGTGCAAGCAGGTGTGTATGCAGGCTGGAGGTGGGGGTGGGGTGGGGTGGGTGCTCAGCCTTTCTATAAGTGGGGCTGCTCCAAGCAAAAAATGTTGGGATCCACTATCACTGGGATGTAGGACAGCAGTCCATGAATCATTTTCTCTCAGGAGGCGCGTTCATACATCAGTGGATTATTCTGGGCTCAGGCCTCTTTGTAATTCAGATAAGACCTTGATGCCCCGCAGGTTCTTATATTAATAATGAATTAAAAGATTTTCCTCTGGTTGAAATATTAATGATGACTTTAAAGAGAAGTTTTGGCTCCTAAGAGGAGAAAATGGAAGTCATCTATGTGATCTTTAGCTGCAAAATGTTTGAGGTCAACATTTGAGCCGGCACACACCCAAGAACGTCCAGTAAAATTACTTTTATTCAAGGTATTCTGACTAATCTTCAATTGAAACTATAACTTTTTTTGCCTCCTGAACACTTTAAATGATCCATGTATTGAATGTTTTCGAGTGAAGCTGTTTGCAGTCAGACGTTTGCGCGTCAGTGAACATGCGCTGACAAAGCTGTGTTCTTCCTTAACCTTTGTCTTCTGCAGACGTTTGGTGAATGTTGTGTCTTACTGGCACTCTGGGGCCTTCAGAATCATGGGAATGTAAAATGTAACCTTTTTCCAGCAAATGATTTTGTGTGTGTGTGTGTGTGTGTGTGTGTGTGTGTGTGTGTGTGTGTGTGTGTGTGTGTGTGTGTGTGTGTGTGTGTGTGTGTGTGTGTGTGTGTGTGTGTGTGTGTGTTAGCCTGAGAAGTAGCATGTACTTATTTATAATGCATGCCTGCCTGTGTTGTGTTTGTGTGTAGTGGCTTTTTGGAAAAATCCTGGAGTTTGGACAGCATGCTGTGGAATTTGAGTTGTCTCCATGACAACAACCCAGTGTCCTCCTCCCAGCTTTCATCTACAGAGTGCATACCGAGACCACCGAACCAAGTGTGTCGTGGCATCAGCCTACTGCTTGATCCGAGTTATTTCAATAAAAATGAAAAAACCACTTACTTATATGTGCAGAATTCTCACTGACGTGCCTTCTGAGTGTATCTGTGCCACGTCGTCAGTGCATCTGCTGCTCGAGGCCTAATATAGAAAGAAAAGCCCTCTGTGTGTGTTTCTAGGTCAGTTTTAGCACTGAACTTTGAAAGCATTTGACAGAAATTTATGAAGCCTTCAACAGTGTTGTCAATCCTTTGGCAAACAGTGCTATGTCACCATTTGTGACCCTTTGAGCTTACAAATGTTATTTTTTTGTCACATAAAATTTTAATGTAATGTGTATGTGGATAAGAACATGGATTATAAAATAGTAGACAATATGACAACTGTGATTGATAACTTATTAGAATGTATAACTATTGAAATATGTGAAAAAAAAAGCAAAAATGTATTAGTCAGCTGTATATATAGAGCACCAGGATCTAGTATTGAAACATTCACTGACTGTATGGGAAAAATGTTCTCAAAAACTAATCAAAAAACTGTGTTCATTTGTGGTGACTTAAATATTGATCTGCTCGATCCAAATAAGCATAAAATAACAGATGAATTTATCAGTATAATGTACAGTATGAGTTTATATCCAAAAATCACCAGGCCAAGCAGAATTACATCCCATAGTGCTACCTTAATTGATAATATATTCAGCAATGATATTGAGAATAACACTGTGAGTGGATTATTAATCAATGACATTAGTGATCATCTACCAGTTTTCATCGTTTATAATAGAAACCATCGGCGGAATCAGCCAGAGGAGAAAATAAAATACAGGCGAGTGCGGACAGAGGAAAACATGAACACACTAAAGAAGGATTTACAGGAGCAAAACTGGGAAAAGGTATACAGTGATGTTGATAGTGCATATGAAACTTTTTTACAAATATTTACATCATTATATGATAAAAATTGTCCAATTAAACAAGACTACAGAAAACAAAAAATCCAAGCTCGACCATGGATGACGAAAGGGTTACGAAATGCATGTAATAAGAAAAATACACTGTATAGAGAATTCATAAAACTAAAGACTAAAGAGGCAGAAAACAGATATAAGAAATACAAAAATAGATTAACTAATATTATACGGGTATGTAGGAAGGAATATTATAGTAACATATTCTATAATAACAAAAACAATATTAAAGGAATATGGGATATATTAAATAGCATTATCAAAAATGGTAATAAAAAACAGAGTTACCCTCAGTATTTCATTGATAATAATGTCAAGAAGGAAAATAAGGATGAGGTAGTCAACGGTTTTAATAATTTTTTTGTAAATATTGGACCAAGCTTGGCAGAAAAAATTCCCGATTCCCAATCTGAGGATTGGGATAATAATCTTATAGAAAGAAATCCCTGTTCAGTGTTCCTCACAGCAGTGGATGGAAATGAAATTATAGACATTGTGAATAATTGTAAATATAAAACATCTACCGATTTAAATGAAATTGATATGGTGGTGGTAAAACAGGTCATTGAATGGATTGTAGAACCATTAACATACATCTGTAACTTATCATTTCAAACCGGTAAATTTCCCAATCAAATGAAAATAGCTAAGGTTGTGCCGCTGTATAAGACTGGGGATAGACACCACTTCACAAATTATAGACCTGTTTCTTTGCTTCCACAATTTTCCAAATTATTAGAAAAGTTATTCAATAATAGATTAGACAAATTCATAAATAAACATAAATTACTTACTGATAGTCAATATGGATTCAGAGCACATAGTTCAACATCACTTGCATTAATAGAATCAGTTGAGGAGATTACAAACGCCATAGACCACAAATTACATTCAGTTGGAATATTTACAGACCTTAAAAAGGCTTTTGATACAATTAATCATGACATATTAATCAATAAACTTGAACAGTATGGGATTAGGGGGTTGGTGTTGCACTGGGTGAGAAGCTACTTAAGTAACAGAAAACAGTTTGTGAAGTTGGGGGAATATACATCATCATGCTTGGACAATGCTTGTGGCGTCCCACAGGGGTCAGTATTGGGTCCAAAACTGTTTCTAATTTATATAAATGATATTGTCAATGTTTCCAAAATATTAAAATTAGTATTATTTGCAGATGACACAAGCATTTTTTGTTCAGGGGGGGATTTGCAGGAGTTACTGAGGAGGATCAGTATAGAAATGGGAAAATTGAAAATATGGTTTGACAGAAACAAATTATCATTAAACTTAAGTAAAACAAAATACATGTTATTTGGCTATTGTAATACAGACATACAGGTTCAGTTACAAGTCGAGGGGGTAGATATTGAAAGGGTACATGAAAATAAGTTTCTGGGGGTGATAATAGATGATAAGATAAACTGGAAGACTCATATAAAACATATACAAAGTAAACTGTCAAGAAGCATTTCAGTTCTAAACAAAGCGAAACATATTCTGAACCACAACTCACTCCGCATTCTTTACTGCTCACTGGTTTTACCATATTTACAGTACTGTGCAGAGGTATGGGGTAATACTTATAAAGGTACAACACAATCACTATCAGTAATGCAGAAAAGAGCTATAAGAATTATTCATAATACTGGCTATAGAGATCATACAAATCCACTATTTTTACAATCCAAATTCTTAAAATTCACAGACTTGGTTCATTTTCAAACAGTACAAATTGTGTATAAAGCAATAAACAATTTACTTCCAGCAAATATTAAAAATATGTTTTTTAACAGATCAGGGGATTACAGTCTGAGGGGGAAATTTAATTTAAAGCATCAGTGGGCACGAACAACATTAAAAGGTTTCTGTATTTCTGTCTGTGGGGTGAGGATGTGGAACAGATTGGGAGTGGGGCTCAAGCAATGTCCAAGCATGAACCAGTTCAAACAGCGGTACAAAAATGTTTTTTTCTGGGTATAGGGAGGAGGAAGGGTAATGAGGGTTAGGGTGTTTTTGTTTTTTGCTTCGGCTTGTAAATATATAGTATTTTGTATGTAAGTAGGTATGTGTAGGTGTATATTTATGTTTGTGTATATATATGTGTATATATGTATATGTGTATATATGTGTATGTATATGTGTATGTATGTTGATGTGTGTATGTATATATATATGTGTATGTATATGTATATATATATATATTGATATCGGTTTAGGTGTGTAGGAATCTATGTGTATATGTGGCAAAGGGTATTACTGGTTGTGGGGAAGAAGGGGTAGGGATAAATAAGCTGACGCTTCACCCTACCCCTTTTCGGACATGTTGGGTACACAGTAGGAACTTTTTTGTTGTTGTCTTTACTGATCTATCTTGTAATTGTTGTTGTATCAAATGTTCGAAATAAACAGTTTTTCATTCATTCATTCATTCATTTCATTCATTCATTCATTCATTCATTCATAATGTAAAGAATTCAGGCTTCTTCACATTAAAATTTCTGAAAGTATGCCCTTTTATCAGGGCACAGACCAGGGCTGGATCCAGAGTGAAAATCTGACAGATGCATTTTTGCCCAATGATAAAATAAAAATCGTATGTGTCTTGTTATTCAATAATCTTCATTTTTTTATTCGTGTGCAACATACACTGTCACACTTCTTTTAATATATTTATTATACTTCATGGACCATAGTGAACACTTCTTATTCGTATAAATATGATGTCCTAAAAAACAACACTATAACAAAAATTGACATGGTGGCTCCTTGATCTCTGGACATAAATAGGAATAAACAAAATCTGTAGTTTTTGTTAAAAGCATTTCCTTTCAGACATTATTGGCATGAATGTATTTCCATATATCTGAGCTGAGCTCTTGCAGCTGCTGTGCTGCACGTCAGGATGTAATTTAAGAAATACAGCACGTCTCATTTTGAGATGAAAAAACGTTTTAGTCGATTGTAGTTTCTTGTCTGTATTACAACGTTTGTAAGAGGTGTCATTTTATTTAAAGTGGAAATTCATTTTGAAGTTATTAATTTTGACGGGACCCTGTCTCAGCAGAGAGCTGCGCAGTGTTTGGAGCTGTGCCATAGGAACGGAGGACGATTCTCGTTTCTTGACTGCAACAAGACAAGAGTCCCAGTTAGTGACTTTAATCCAATCAATCAATCAGTTCAATCAATTTTATTTATATAGCGCCAAATCACAACAAACAGTTGCCCCAAGGCACTTTATATTGTAAGGCAAGGCCATATAATAATTACGTAAAAACCCCAACGGTCAAAACGACCCCCTGTGAGCAAGCACTTGGCGACAGTGGGAAGGAAAAACTCCCTTTTAACAGGAAGAAACCTCCAGCAGAACCAGGCTCAGGGAGGGGCAGTCTTCTGCTGGGACTGGTTGGGGCTGAGGGAGAGAACCAGGAAAAAGACATGCTGTGGAGGGGAGCAGAGATCAGTCACTAATGATTAAATGCAGAGTGGTGCATACAGAGCACCACTCTGCATTTAATGGCTTTGAGAGGGGTTAAGAAGCGGACTTGCCGTTTCTGAAGAGCAGCGAATCAAAGAACCAATGAACCAGCGGATCGAAGCATTGCTTCAATGGTTCACGCTTCAAAGTGGAGTCGCGCTGCAGAAACGGTTGATTACAGACCCGCTGCAGACCAAACCCTGAATATCTGCATTTATTTGTACGTCCGTATGACTCTGAAACTCGGAAAAATCCATATAATTTACGGACAATCTGTATAGGTTGACGGAAAACAACCGAAAATGTAATTTCAGTCATCATAGAATGCCTTTCAAACACACTATTATCTGAAAACTATTTATAAACCACTCACCGTTTCTTGCTGAAATAAGTGCCCTATTCGGGATTATTCGAGTTTTTTTTTACAGATGACGAACGATGTGTAAAAAAAATCTGACTGATGTAACTGCATCGGTCCAAACCGGTCTGGATCCGGGCCTGCAGACAAAAATATGTGCTCCCATTAGAAAAAACACATAAAGCATCACTTTAACAGGAGGTTTTCTTGAGACAAATCAGGATACGTGAGCATTTTCAAGCCAGTGAATATGTTTTTGACTCCATTTACATCACTCATCAAGAAATACAAACAGTATGGTCCTGTGTGCTGAATCTGTCTGGAGTAGACAGTCTCTAAAACTGAGCACAGAGTGTGGACAAAGAAATGTACTGGGAAAAAAAAGCAAGTGATAAACAATGTAGAATACACTAAAATAGTGTATGTGTTTTTACCAGTATCAAACAATGGGGTGGTGGACGTACATTTCAAATTATTATAATAATAATAATCATATTTATTGTGCCTGAGCATTCTATTGCTAGTCTGGGATTGGCCAAAGATTCTCATGAACATCATAGGAAATATTAGTTGCAGAGGGGAAAAAACAACCCCTGTGGAGATGTTCAGTCATCCAGGTCATGGTATCAAGAGTAGGTTGAGTTGGGTCAAAAAACAAGTCCAGTTGACCTGACTCAACCAATGAATGATGAATGGTAGTCATTCTTTCCTGCCTTACCTACAACTGGCAAGGCGATTCAGTTTCTTTGTCATTTCATGAGCTAATTCACTTTTCTGTGTGTACTAGCTTGGTGTTTGTGTTTTATGAACCTCTCTATGTCAGGCATTCCTGAAAATTGCATCATGTAAATGCCAGAAAATCTGCACTGAGGTTTTTATTGATCTGTGCTGGCTCACAGCAGCTATGAAGCAGCACTACACACCTCAGTTTAAGACGGAGCTACCCAAGTCGGTTCCTGGATGTTTTTTGTCTACCTGCTGTACTAACACCTGATTATTTAATGATGGTGTTTCCCAGCTCCTCATTGGCTGAGCACACCTGTCAGAGTTAATTAACCATGGATGGAGCAGGGAGAGTGGAAACATGCAGGGCACATGCCTGTGGTTAACACTCTGCCCTCACAGTAAATAAGTTGTGGGATCACTTGCTGCCTGGTTCTTTATTTGTGGAGTTTGCATGTTCTCCTCATGTACACGTGGGTTCCTTGGTGACTTTACATTGACTTTAGGTGTTCGTGCAGGTATGAATGTGTTTGTTTGTCTGTATGTCGCCCTGCAATAGACTGTTGTCTTGTCCAGCATGAACCCTGCCTCACACCCCATGACTTCTGGGATAAGCTCCAGCCCCCTGTGACCAGTGACGTGCGGTTAGGAGATGTAATCATGGAAAAAAATGTAAAATGAAAAACTAAATTAAATGGTTATATTTATCCAGTGATTTGTACTTTAAAGTTATTTTCATTTTAACTTCACCAGTTTTAGATTATTTTTTATTCGAAATTGCTGAATTTTCACATTTGCCGTTCAAATTCTGAAAAGAGACGTGCGTTGAGGCAGCAGCCAGTTGTGCCTCACCTTGGATTGCGCAGTCGCTGGGCTAACTGCTGGCATGCTGCGCAATAAGACTTTGTCTCACTGTCTCTCTGTAACATATAACACTTTGGTTATATGAACTTAAATTACATAGTTTAGCTGATGTAGATAATGTACAGTGTGTTTTGTCAACAACTATGCCTGTGTAACGTGTTTCATGTGCTGAGCGTTCATAAAACAGCTGCAAAAAGCCAATAGGTGAGGCACGCAGTTCTCCTGCCTCATGTTAGGGGGCACTAGTGATCCCAGGGATTCTTCCAGCAGTAACTCCTCAGCTGCAGAATAAGTGACAGCAAGCTACAAGAGCAGCTGTTCATTTATTTTTTTCCCTCTCACCTGGACTTTGCTTTCAGAATGGAGGATTACATATCCAAACTGAAACAATTATCAATCGAAGCAGGAGGTAATATTTAAAGGAAGACCAACACCAGAGCCAAAAGGTTTGCTTCAGATAACAGAAGAGCCGCTCTTTTCAAATGAAGTGGGACACACGTAAAGTCTGGCTGTGTGGACGTCCGGTAAGAAACTGCCTTTTTTTGCCTTGTTTTCTCAACTTGTGACAATGTAAGTGACAATGGACACAGATGGGATATTGTGGCCTAAAGAATTTACAGAGAAGTCAAATCAAACACGAACAGTCGACCACTTACCACTCAAAGCCACAAAAGGCTTCAAACATACAGTCGGAACAGAACTGATGAAGGACGACTTTCTTCCCTGGCAGTTATCTCCACAGAGACAGGGAGACTTTTAAAACTGAAGGAAAATAAGGTAAACTTCCACAAGCAAGTCATTGATGCTTTTGTTCAGAAGGAGCGGCACATGGACTTTATTTATAAGTAACAGTAAGACCATAATAATGTTTTTTTTTATTAAATGTGCATTTTGTGTGTTACAGTTTGTATGTGTAAATAATGCTGCTATGAGATTTTAAACATAACCCATTAACTGCTGCCAATCAATCGGTGAATAAGCTACTCTGTGGAGTTCATATGTTTGTAAATCTGATTGTGATGAAATCAGTGCCTCACCAGCCGTCAACCTCACCACACGTCACTGCCTGTGACCTTTAATTAGAATAAGCAGGTACAGAAGATGGATGGATGAATGAATGAATGAATGAATGAATGATGTCACTTTAGGTTCTCACAAATTGTGAGAGTAATTTGTTTTTGCTGTTTTCTGATCATCTTTAAACAGCTGATTAATGGTTTAAAAAAAGAAAAAATCTTCAGTGGTGATGTTGAGTGTACAGAACTTGATGTGTGGTGAACTCTGGGATAAAATATCCCAGTTTTTGTAAAAACACACAAAGCCTCAAGATTGACCATCAGTGTGTCATTGTCTGTTATTAGTTTCATTGGATGGGGGTGGGGGTGTTGGGGTCGTGCTTGGGACTAAAACATGGGGATGTTTGTTATTTTCCATTCTTGTGTCAAGTCTACTGCTGTGTGTAGATGCTTGCATGTGGAGTGTGTGTATTTGTTGATCCCATCACGCAAATGTGTGACGGATGACCTCCATAAGTCAGTCAAGCGGAGGGCGACAGCAGATGACTTAGTGCAACCATCCGTATTCCTGTGTGACCAACACCACAAATAACGACAGTTTTTTCTTTGTGGACAGATGGAGAGGGATGAATGTTGTAATTAGTGAAAGCCTGGCCGTATGTGGTTAAGAAGAACTGTTCCAGGGAGCTTACATTTACTAGTCACTCAGTCCGATTCCGTATCTCTTGGCTTTTTCCAGGATGGAAATCAAAGCCTCCAATTTCTTCCTTTAAAGCCAAATTCTACTTTGAGCTGCAACCTCTGACTGTCATGAGCTTATAAGATGGTGAGATTTTCAGCATTCCTCTCGAACCCACAGTTCACATTCCTCTCTTTGGTGTAAAGAGGGTGCATGTTGACCTCCATCACTCATTAGATAACCCACAAAGGAAAAGCTCTATTCTTGCTCAAAATAGGCTTTCCCCCTTTATGTGGATTGGTCTTGAGGGCAGCTGCAGTGCCAATTCTTGATCATGTCTTTCTTTCATGGAAGAATATTTTTCCTCAGGAGGTCTTATGGAAGGCTGAGAGTCTTGATTTATCAGTTGATTTATAATCCAATCCTCACCTATGGTCATAAGGTTTTGGTAATGACCTCAAGAGCAAGGATGCAGATGCAAACTCCTCCTTTCTCCTTTGGGTAACTGGGCTTACACTCATGGACACGGTGAGAAGCTTGACTATCCAGGAGGGACTGAGTACAGCCGCTGCTTCTTTGCATTGAACGGAGCCAGCAGAGGTGGTACAGGCATCTGGGGAGAATGCTCACTGGTCTTCATCCTAGGGAGGTCTTCCAAGCACTTCTAACTTAGAGGACGCCTGAGGGAAGACCCAGGACATCCTGGAGGGATCATGTTTCCCAAGGTGGTTGGCAACACCTCGGGATCCCCCAGGAAGAGTTCAAGGACTTATTTGAGGATAGGGAAGTGTGGGAGAGCTGCTTGCTCTACAACCACTATAAGATAAGATATTTATCCTGAAGGAAATTATTTTGCCAGAGTACTGAAACAGTAAACGGTGAGCAGTATTTTATTTATTTTTCTTTTACAATAAGTACAACAAATTTATATGAAATGACTAAAAGGCATTTGCACAAAATGTTTGATAATATTGGACATAACTCTTAGTAACTGAATAACTCTGTTCATTATGTATTCATCCTACAGAAGGGGAAGAGTTATATAGTCTGATTGCCACAGGTAGCAAAGACCTCCTGTAGCGTTCTGTGGTGCACCTCAGTGGTCTCACTCTGTAGTTGAAGATGCTCTGACAGGACGTCAGTGTGGCATGTAGGGGGTGGGAGGTGTTGTCCAAGATGCTGAGCAGTTTCCTCAACATCCTCCTCTCTGACACCTCTACCACAGACTTCAGCTCAACCCCCAGGACAGATCCAGCTCTCCTGATGAGCTTGTTGAGTCTGTTTGTGTTAGCTGGCTTCAGCGTGCTGCCTCAGCACACTACAGTGTAGAAGATGATAGTCCAGAGCCGGATAAGCTGCAGAAAATGAATAAATGAATGAAATGAACAGTCTTCTAGGTTGAGCCATGAGCTTTATTGCCGTGAGGTGCGACACCTGTTGTCCTTCCATCCCCACTGCCCACCAACACCATCCAGAATAATGCACATTTTGCTGTGGTGAGAATTTGAATCAGTTCAGGTGGAGGTCAGGTCAAATGCGAGCGAGCGGGGTTCCTTTTGGTGAAACGAGTACAACCCACTTTCAGCCACTCATCTCCAATTTTAAAGCTCCTGCTGATACTAAATCGACCACAGCCACCCATCTCCAGCCCCACCCTGACATTCTGCCTCTCTTCCGCTCCTCCTGGCTTTAAAGCCCTGTTATGGTTTAGGAACGGAGAATATTCCAGCAGTGTTTCCATGGTTATTGGGGGCATTCATCTGTGGTGTTCAGGGTGGGTGTCGGGAAATGTCACTCCGTCTTTCAGGCTGATGTCACCCCAACCGCAGAGAGGGAAGGAGGGCATAGGAAGATATGGAAGGGGGTGTGTGTGCTCTTTATATGTGCATATAAAGAGCGCTGGAGCCCCTTGGTCACGTCATCCTGCCAGCTTTTGTGATTCTCATGTCTGTGGGGAGGGAAGTCACACAGACACGGATGTCCTCCCCAGAGGCCGGCAGTAAAGTGGCTCCCAGAGGAATATAGCGGCATTCATTATTTACATGGTTATATTCAGCGACACCTTGTCAGAGCGTCACGTTGTGACCAAAGTTAGCCGCGCTGAAGCCTCCCCCCTTCTCTCCATTTCACTCACATCCTCTCACTCACGCAACAACCATGCGGACACGCCCACTAATAGTCATCCACACTTCCCCCCATCTTTCATTCAGCCACTTCTTCCCTCTCTCCCTCCTCCATGCTCTCTCTCCTAACTCTCCCCCTCCCTCTCCCTGCCAGCCCAGGCTGTCATTAGTTTCCATGGCGACAGTTGGGAGGCATTATTGCCGGCTGAGAACTGCTCCGGGTTTCCTTTGAGAGTGGCGGCCGCGGAGGCATTGTTTCGTCCAGCGCTCTGAATAGTGTAGGGATCAGAACAGGGAGAGCATTGGAACGAAGTGCATTTTTTGGGGCTGGGAGAGAGTGTTTGTAGAGGGGAGGAGGAGGAGGAGGAGGAGGAAGCAGAGGAGGAGGAGAGAGAGCGCGGCAGTGTTGGTGGATTTGGTCAGAGCGGAGTAGTAGCAGAAGCACACTCGAACCGTCTCCCTGTCAGAGCTCCGGAAGCATCCGGGCTCATTAAACATCCTTCTTCTGACTCGGCGGTCTGCTGGATCAGACTTTGTGTTTGTGTCGCACAACAACAACACAGCGGGATCTGCAGACGTTCAGCTTGAGAGAGTGAAAACTGATAAAGCAGATGGCAGACGGAGATTAGCCGGTGAGTTAATATCAGTGCTTCTGCAACAGATTTTCAAAGCGCATCTGTGTGAGAATAAATGTGGCCCCCGGCAGGAGTACAGTGAAGAGAAAACGCTTTTAAATCAGTCTGAGTTTTGTTTGGGTTCATAGCGTTGGGGCTGAATGTGGGCTAATTCTCAATGCCTTTTGAAATACACATGCCCGTCTACATGTTTTATTGAGCGACGTGCAATGAGGTTGATTTTGTGCTGGTTTGAGTTTTTCTCTGCAGTATTTTTGGATCCTTGGACTCCGGTTCTAGTTTGGTTTTCTTGATCATTTGAACAGCGGGTAATTTCAGAGGCCAAGTGATGTGTAGTGAGTCACATCCCGAGCCATGAAGGCTGCTGATGGTTTGTTTTTTTCCACTTCACTGCCCCAGTGCGATCTCTGATTAAACACCCTGACATGTTGATGACCCGGAGTCCACACAAGCTCGCTAAAGCACCGGCTGAGAGCCGAGGTGGCATTGACGAAAGGTGGCTACCTGCTTGATGATGTCATTGCATAACTGTTCCACAGTGTTCTCGGAGATTATTTGAAGTTGACAGGATTGCACTGCCATTGCTTGTGTATTTTGGCAGCTATTTGCCACTGTTATGTGTGTTTGTGTTCAGTATGTTTTTGTTTTTGGCACTCTATAATTTTGCTGACTGGCGGAGTTGTTTTAAAGATGTGGAGAGTCTGAGTGTTTCCATGACTACCGGCAGCAACTGTGTGAGCATGGCTGAGTGTGTGGCAGACACTGTGCCATTGCCTAGAGATGGAGGAGGCACTAATCAGTGACCTTTTGCCCCAGATCAATGTGGCAGTGCTGACCCAAGCGAGCATAGGAGTTGGCTGATGCGTGTATTATGGAGGTCCTGCTGCACAGCGGCCTTCTACAATAGTCGCAGGTTTCAGTGGCATCAGGGCGGCCTGATGCTCTGCACTGAGGAAATATTAATGTAGAAACAGAGCTTTCATAAGGCAACATAGCATGAATGTTATATTTATTGAAAGTGTAATTAAACAATGACAAAATATCATGGAAACACAGAACAATGATGCCATGCGTCACATTTTGGCTGTAGTTCTCTTTTGCTGTTTTGATCAAATGTTATAAGTATACAACCCCCGGCAAAAATTATGGAATCACTGACCTCGGAGGATGTTCATTCAGTTGTTTAATTTTGTAGAAAAAAAGCAGATCACAGACATGACACAAAACTAAAGTCATTTCAAATGGCAACTTTCTGGCTTTACAAAACACTATAAGAAATCAGGAAAAAAAATTGTGGCAGTCAGTAACGGTTACTTTTTTAGACCAAGCAGAGGGAAAAAATATGGAATCACTCAATTCTGAGGAAAAAATTATGGAATCATGAAAAACAAAAGAACGCTCCAACACATCACTAGTATTTTGTTGCACCACCTCTGGCTTTTATAACAGCTTGCAGTCTCTGAGGCATGGACTTAATGAGTGACAAACAGTACTCTTCATCAATCTGGCTCCAACTTTCTCTGATTGCTGTTGCCAGATCAGCTTTGCAGGTTGGAGTCTTGTCATGGACCATTTCCTTCAACTTCCACCAAAGATTTTCAATTGGATTAAGATCCGGACTATTTACAGGCCATGACATTGACCCTATGTGTCTTTTTGCAAGGAATGTTTTCACAGTTTTTGCTCTATGGCAAGATGCATTATCATCTTGAAAAATGATTTCATCATCCCCAAACATCCTTTCAATTGATGGGATAAGAAAAGTGTCCAAAATATCAACGTAGACTTGTGCATTTATTGATTATGTAATGACAGCCATCTCCCCAGTGCCTTTACCTGACATGCAGCCCCATATCATCAATGACTGCGGAAATTTACATGTTTTCTTCAGGCAGTCATCTTTATAAATCTCATTGGAACGGCACCAAACAAAGGTTCCAGCATCATCACCTTGCCCAATGCAGATTCGAGATTCATCACTGAATATGACTTTCATTCAGCCATCCACAGTCCACGATTGCTTTTCCTTAGCCCATTGTAACCTTGTTTTTTTCTGTTTAGGTGTTAATGATGGTTTTCCTTTAGCTTTTCTGTATGTAAATCCCATTTCCTTTAGGCGGTTTCTTACAGTTCGGTCACAGACGTTGACTCCAGTTTCCTCCCATTTGTTTCTCATTTGTTTTGTTGTGCATGTTCGATTTTTGAGGCATATTGCTTTAAGTTTTCTGTCTTGACGCTTTGATGTCTTCCTTGGTCTACCAGTATGTTTGCCTTTAACAACCTTCCCATGTTGTTTGTGTTTGGTCCAGAGTTTAGACACAGCTGACTGTGAACAACCAATGTCTTTTGCAACATTGCGTGATGGTTTACCCTCTTTTAAGAGTTTGATAATCCTCTCCTTTGTTTCAATTGACATCTCTCGTGTTGGAGCCATGATTCATGTCAGTCCACTTGGTGCAACAGCTATCCAAGGTATGATCACTCCTTGGAGTGCAGACTAACGAGCAGATCTGATTTGATGCAGGTGTTAGTTTTGGGGATGAAAATTTACAGGGTGATTCCATAATTTATTCCTCAGAATTGAGTGAGTCCATATTTTTTTCCCTCTGCTTGGTCTAAAAAAGTAACCGTTACTGACTGCCACAATTTTTTTTCCTGATTTCTTATAGTGTTTCTTAAAGCCAGAGAGTTGCCATTTGAAATGACTTTAGTTTTGTGTCATGTCTGTGATCTGCTTTTTTTCTACAAAATTAAACAACTGAATGAACATCCTCCGAGGCCGGTGATTTCATAATTATTGCCAGGGGTTGTAATCAGAATAAAACCTCTTGAAATCATCCTTCATTGTGGTTCTCTGCACTGGGGTCATTGAATAGATCCTTTACAAATGTCTTTGAAGTCACTTAATAATCATTAAGATTAAGAAAGCAGCACAACTTGATTATAAGATGACAACATACACAAGCATCATGTGTTTTTTAATTGTTTTGTATTGTTGTTGTTTAAATCTGAAGCAGTTCCATGATAAAATTAAGTACTTTGGCAATAAAACTGGTTAGTGGAAATTTTTGGCAGTATTACGGAGCTGTCTGCACATCAACCGAATTTAGCTGAAGATGATTGGCGGTGGATAACATTCTGAAGCACTGTCAAGGTGCAGCTAATTGGAAAAACAACAATCTACTCACTCATGAATATTGGTTAATGTTTTCAAAGTTCAGTTCAGTTCTTCTTCTCACTAACTTTATTTCTTCCGCACACAGTCATTTTGACACAGTGATCCAACTTTTAACTTTGTGTTCATCCCTTATTGACTGCAAAATCATTCTTTTGCGAGCTGGCGTTTTGCGTAAATGCTCGCACACACAGCAGAGCTCATCTGATCCATTATAACAAGATCTATCATAAACATAGTTTTACAGCTGCTTATAAAGAAGGAATGAACATGCAACTGTACCAAGCTATTACAATAAAAACATTACAAATACTTACCTTTTAAGCTGTTCCAAATACGTTCTCCACATCAGCACACGAGACAGAGACAGGAAAAAAGCTCCAGATGTCCTCTGTGATTCCAGAAGCGATTAGAGGTGTTTTCAACATCCAAGCTCTGACAGAAATTATTAATCCGCTACAAAATAATTATTTTATCTACAGCATCCAGCACACAAAGCAGGTGGGATTGTAGTGCGCAAGAGGGCTGAGCCTGTCCAAAATAGCCTGTCCAGTCCTTGTAGCCACCAGGTGCTCAGATAATGAGCTTTTAACTGCATCGTCCTCACCACAAACATGTCTTTAAATCCTCGTTTGTCCTCGTAGTACCTTGCACACAAACTGCCCCATGCTGTTGTTGCTAAATTTTGAACTTGTTGAAATTAGCGCCACGCTCAAAGATGAGCCTCGTTAACAGAATATTCTGCCTCTAAGAGTATCTCAGATCCACCATTCTCCCACAATTGCTGAATAACTGGACTTGTACCAAAAAAACATGCTCCGTGGCTCATTATTCATCCTTCATTATTCGGTGGGACCAGGGCTTAAATTATAATTTTGAGCTAGCAAGACACGTCCACATTTATCATTTAAAAGGTGGCAATGAAAACCCAGTTGAAAACTGGTGTAAATGCGAACATTTATATACGAGGTCTGTCAATAAAGTAACGGCCCTTTTTATTTTTTTCAAAAACTATATGGATTTCATTCATATGTTTTTACGTCAGACATGCTTGAACCCTTGTGCGCATGCGTGAGTTTTTCCACGCCTGTCGGTGACGTCATTCGCCTGTGAGCACGCCTTGGGAAGGAGTGGTCCCGCCCCCTCGTCGGATTTTCATTGACTGGAAATGGCGGAATGAAAAGGACTTTTTTTCCATCAGAATTTTTTCAGAAGCTGGCACCTGGAAACCATTCGAAAAATTTATCTGGCTTTCGGTGAAAATTTTACGGGCTTCACAGAGAATAAGGTCTGTTACTACAGCTTTAAGGACCCCTTTAAGGACGCTCGGTGCGCCGCGTTCCAAGCTGCGACGACGTGGCACAAGCCACCGGACCATTTCTAAACGGATGGCTCTGTGGATACGAGACCGTCGCGTGCTGTTTCTCTGGTTATAGAGCTGGACATCAGCCATTTTCCGGCAGATTTCACTTTTAACAAGAGATTTTGTCATGGAAAGCCGTGCGAAGGCTTCGCGTGTAAAGACCGATTCGCTTTGGAAGCGAGACAATGGAACACCTCCGTTTCGGCTTGTCAGAGGACAAGTTTGGACATGTCTATCTCGGCTTTCAGTGCTTACCAGTCCAGTAAGTATCAGTGAAATTGTGGAGAGCTGGACATGTCCAAACTTGTCCTCTGACACGCCGAAACGGAGGTGTTCCTTTGTCTCGCTTCCAAAGCGAATCGGTCTTTACGCGCGAAGCGTCCGCGCGGCTTTCCATGACAAAATCTCTTGTTAAAAGTGAAATCTGCCGGAAAATGGCTGATGTCCAGCTCTTGTGATAACCAGAGAAAGAGCACACGACGGTCTCGTATCCACAGAGCCATCCGTTTAGAAATGGTCCGGTGGCTTGTGCCGCGTCGTCGCAGCTTGGAGCGCGGCGCGCCGAGCGTCCTTAAAGGGGTCCTTAAAGCTGTAGTAACAGACCTTATTCTCTGTGAAGCCCGTAAAATTTTCACCAAAAGTCAGATAAATTTTTCGAATGGTTTCCAGGTCCCAGTCTCTAACAGCTTCTGAAAAAATTCTGATGGAAAAAAAGTCCTTTTCATTCCGCCATTTCCAGACAATGAAAATCCGATGAGGGGGCGGGACCACTCCTTCCCAAGGCGTGCTCACAGGCGAATGACGTCACCGACAGGCATGGAAAAACTCACGCATGCGCACGAAGGTTCAAGCATGTCTGACGTAAAAACATATGAATGAAATCCATATAGTTTTTGAAAAAAATAAAAAGGACCGTTACTTTATTGACAGACCTCGTACATTTTCACTTGTATACCAGTGTTCAATGTGTTTTCACCATAACCATTTTAAAAGTTTTGTTCAGTGTTAAAGTCCTCCCTTTTTCCACCATAACATTTTTAGTTAAAACTACCAACACACAAATTACACTTTGATACATCGGCCTGGCTGTTGAGAGACAATTACATCACCATCAAATAGCACATATGCGAGGTCTGTTAGAAAAGTATCCGACCTTATTATTTTTTTCAAAAACCATATGGATTTGAATCACGTGTGATTACATCAGACATGCTTGAACCCTTGTGGGCATGCGAGAGTTTTTTTCACGCCTGTCGGTTACGTCATTCGCCTGTGGGCAGTCTTTGAGTGAGGAGTTGCCCACCCTCTCGTCGATTTTTTCATTGTTTAGGAATGGCTCAGAGACTGCTGCTTTGTTTGATCAAATTTTTTTTCAAAACTGTAAGGCACAACTGAGTGGACACCATTCGATAAATTCAGCTGCTTTTCGGTAAAAATTTTAATGGCTAATGAGAGATTTTGGTCTGGTAGTGTCACCGTAAGGACGGCCCACGGTGCCTGACGGTGATCTGCGCTTTGAGGCGGCAGCGTCTCACCGTTTCAAGTTGAAAACTTCCACATTTCAGGCTCTGTTGATCCAGTAAGTCGTCAGAGAACAGAGAACTTTCAGAAGAAGTCGGCATGAGGAGTTTATTCGGACATTCCATTGTTAACGGACATTTTGTAATGAAAGAACGTGCGGGCAGAGTCGCATGTCAGGCTGGACCCGACCGCGGGGGGTCGCGACAGGAAAAACACCTCCATTGGAAACCTTAACGGGCAAGTTGGAACATGCCCAAGCTGTTAAACAATTTCTCTGTTACTCACTTGTTGAAAGCCATCAAAAGCCGCCTGAATTTTACAAATGGTTTTCAACACGGAGGTGTTTTTCCTGTCGCGGCGCACACAGATTCGCCGAGTCGTCACGGAAACGACTCAGTGAATTTGCGCGCACGTCTTTCATTACAAAATGTCCTTAAACAGTGGAATATCCGCATAAAGTCCTCATGCCGGCCTCTTCTGAATCTTCTCTGTTCTCTCACGACGTCCTGGATGAATTAAGCCTTAAATTAGGATGTTTTCAGGTCGAAACAGGCCGACGACGGCGCCTGGAAGCACTGCACGACGTCCCACTGCGTGGGAAGTCCTTACACCGACAGAAACACCCCATAATCTCTCATCAGCCGTTAAACTTTTCACCGAAAACCAGCTTAATTTCTCGAATAGTGTCCACTCGGATATTCCTCACAGGTCCAGAAAAAATTTTGATAAAGCAACGCGCGCCGTCTCGAGCAGCGTGTGAAACAAAGGAATTCAGCCGAGAGGGCGGGACCACATCTCACTCAAGGCCTGCCCACAGGGAAATGACGTCATCGACACGCGTGAAAAAACTCATGCATGCGCACGAGGGTTCAAGCATGATTGGTGTAATCGCACGTCATTCCAATCCATATAGTTAAAAAAAAAAAAGGGTCGGTTTATTATCTAATAGACCTCGTATAATCATAATAGTTTACAAAAGAATAAAAAAATAAACACAGTAGAGGACATAATAAATTTATTTAAGCAACAATTTAAATACAACATGAATAATGTCTTTGAATCTCCCCAGTTGGGGACAGTTTCTTTGAATCTTAAATCTTTTCATAAAATTACCAAGAAATAAAATCAACACCAGTGCAATATATTAAAATAAATAAGTAGTGCTACTTGTTTCTGGCAAAGCCACACACCAAATTCTGAAGACAATTATTTTTCTTCAAAACCTAAATAATTAATTGACATCAATACAACATGTCCAACATACGTTTGAATTTCAAATGTGTATGTGTACACACACACACACACACATACTGTGATGTTGTAATTTGTAAATTAAGATTTCCTTGATTATACTATTATTAGTGTAATTTGCAGTGCAAGTTAGAAAATGATTGTCATGGCAATCAGGGAATTAAAATATAATGCATATTATGTGGTTTATATGAAAGAGTTTAAAGAATTTTTTATTTATTTATTTATATTAAAAAATGGATGTGCATCCTCTGGACCACTGGGATAGGCTCCAGCACCTCACAACCCTGAATGGGAACATGTGGGTTTAGAAAATGATTGGAAAACATCCTCTGTCCTGTAGTTTTCAGTTCATCTAGGGTTTTTAATTTTTTTTTCCGGAACATCCCCCATTCTTTTGATATCCAGCAATTTTCAGAGAATCACCTCCTGGGGAAATAAATAAATATAATTAACACATTTTGCCAGCTTCTGCACATACTGCAGACAAATCACAACATCCAAAAGACAGTTTACTTGGTGTGGATCAGACAAACACAGAGATGGAATCTGACTTCATGCTGTACTCCAGACACAATTACTCCCTTTTACAGTGGCTTGCAAAAGTATTCAGCCCCTTGGTATTTCACGCAATTTAATTTGTTTATGGCATTTCAAATACAAAAAGTAAATCAGGCTTCTCAATATAAAAACTTCTAAAATTATCTTCCTTATACTCAAACTGAAAGTAAATCTCTACAACTTGACATAAATTAATTAAAAATATAAAAGCCAAGATGATGAGTTGCATAAGTAATCAGCCCTTTGGTATAACACCTGTAAATAATCACTTTAATTGCCAGTTTTCTTCAGACAAGTCAGGGGATGGATACATGAACATTTCCAAGCCAGTGAATATGTTTTGAACTTTATTTACATCAGTTATGAAGAAATACAAACAGTATGACACTCTATGTTAAATCTGTGTGTAGTAGACAAAAACTGAGTGACTGTGCAAGAAGGAGACGAGTGAGGAAAGCCACCAAGACACCCAGACAACCCAGAAAAGGTTTTAGGCTTCCGTGACTGTGACTGGAGAAATTGTGCACAGTGCATGTTTTGCATTTTGTATCCATGGTTATACAGCTTGGCTTTTATATTTTTAATTAATTTATATCAAGTTGTAGAGATTTACTTTCAGTTTGAGTCTAAGGAAGATAATTTTAGAATTTTTTATATTGAGAAGCCTGATTTTGAACCAATCTCCAATTGGTTCAAAATGCTGCAACCAGACTTTTGACATGAAGCAGAAGGTTCGACCACATTACACCCATTTGGGCATCTCTTCACTGGCTTCCTGTCCCAGTGAGATCAGATTTTAAGGTTCTGCTACTAACCTATAAAATTATTCATGGACTGGCTGTTGTGTGGGCCGCTGAAGAGGAGGTACTGCTGGCCCACCACCACCAGAGGGCGCCCTGCCTGGAGTGCGGGCTCCAGGCACCAGAGGGCGCTGCCGCCTAATGAGAGCAGCCAGGGTGACAGCTGTCACCCATTACTGGACACAGCTGACTCCACTCAGCATGGAGGTATATCATCAGGACGGCGTCTCCACCTCGATGCCGAGATATCGCCTTGAGATAGAGGTAACATTCTCTGCAGCATATTCTGTGTTAATTGATAAACTTGTTAAACCTTTCAGGACAGCTGACTACCGCAGGCCGAGTGACTAGATAAGTACTCACCTTCCTGCTTTTTTGGGACGAGAGGTGGAGGCAGCTTCTCCCCTCTCCGTGTTACTGGGTGCAACCGCATCCACACCTGTGTGTTGTTGCTCTCTCTTGCCAGCAGTACCGGATCCGACGAGCGGAGGCAGTGGCCACCTGGGAATTCGGGACTTGGCGGTTCCAGTACTTCCAGGGTTCGGTGGCAGAGGAAATCTGGATGGTTCCGGTTCGACCTGGACGGACGTCTCCTACCTTCGAGCCTGCCCACACGACACCAGCAGAATTCGGCTTAACCCCAAATTGTTGATTGTTGTATTGGTTGTGCTCGTTTCACAATAGTAAAACTTGTTATTTATCTTCTCCATTGTCCGTTCATTTGCGCCCCCTGTTGTGGGTCCGTGTTCCTACACTTTCACAACACTGGCACCTCCCTACCTAGCTGACCTAATTAAACCTTACGTACTGGCCCGGGCTTTACGTTCTCAGGGTGCAGGACTACTTTGTGTCCCTAGGGTGAATAAGAAGTCTGCAGGTCATAGAGCTTTCTCTTATCGTGCCCCTGTTCTGTGGAATGATCTCCCTGCATCAATAAAACAGTCAGATTCTGTGAAGACTTTCAAGTCCAGACTTAAGACGCACTTCTTTTCCCTTTCATCTGGCTAGCATACTGGTACAGTTTTGTTTTACGCTTTTTACTCTTTTAATTCATGTTATTAGTAATTGGGGTGGGCTGCGGCCTCAGCTTTACCTAAATTCTGGGTCTTTTAGTGAAGCTTAGGGCTAGTGGCCGGCGATCACCTTAGTATTTCTTCTGTTTTTCTTGTTGATTAATGCTGGCAAATTATACAGTATTTTTTTTGTCTTTCTGATGCCTGATTCTATTTTTATAAATGAAAATAAATTGAAATTGAAATTGATTTACTTTTAGTATTTGAAACGCCATAACAAATTAAAATTCATGAAATACCAAAGGGCTGAATACTTTTGCAAGCCACTGTATAAGGAAATATTGACATCTGGAGGAACCAAAAGTTGGACATAACACCTTTAATATAAACAAACCACATGTGTCTTATGTTATAAACGTATATTTTCACCTTGTCCCTCTGGATGGAGAAATAAGTTTGATGTGATGGACACTGTAAAAAAAACAAAACAAGAAAAATTAAAAAATTATACTTGCATGAAAGATTCAGAGTTTTCAACATAACTGCAATTATAACTGGAATTGTAGTTTAACACAGTATGATAAAGTTAAAGTTATAACATGATAAAGTTAAGTATAAACATTTGTAAAGTAAATACATTGGCATGTATTAATTTGGCAATATTACATGTACATAATACAATTTGCCAAAGGATAACACAAAAACAAATTACTTCTTTCCACTGTGGTTCTCAGAAACAAGAAAATACAACAGCTAAAAAGGCACAACAAAACAAAAATACAGCACATTTAATCATAGTTTTTTCTGCATTGTGACAACATTAGCACATCACATAGCTTCCAGTACTGGCTAAAAATGAAATATTACAAGCTGCACAAACAGCCAGTTATGAAACCAGTGGTGAAAATAATTTGGGGATATTTTTGATTAATAATTTATGCTCAGTCAGCATTTGCATGCTAGCTTTATCTTAGCAGGCCTAAGACTGGCATAAAAAAACAAAGCAACAACACTCATTTCTGGGTTGTTTTGTTGAGAGACAGTAGTAAAAGTGCTTACCAAGTGTGTTGTTGTCATAAAATTTCATATCTCTTCGGCTCGTTCACATTACACGTCTCTTTTTTATGGTGTTCCGAGTCAGGATCCTACAGCATCTCATGTGTGTAAGCAGCGATCAAAGCATAAACTCCAGAAGTGCTTGCACATGCAAATTATAATAATAAACGTAAATTCTTAGTTGAAAATACTCCATAAATCTGATCACATTACAGTGGTCTGAGGGCTTCTTTTTGACAGCGCGCATCCAGCACAGCTCTGTATTTATGTCATTTTATGTCAAACATTAACTGCACTGAAAAGTCATCTTTTTTGTAAACCAGATTTGATCGACCAGTGAAAAATGAATTGGGAAAAATTTCACTGCAGTAATCAGTATCACCTCTGTTTAAAGCTTCAACTGAACAAATCACCCATATAATGAAAGAAATTTGTGTTTTGTGGCATGTTGATAATGTAACCACATTTTTGCTGGTTTAAAAGTGGGTGAAAAGACTTTCAGACAGATGTCACCCAGTTTTCAACCAAAAACCAACGTTAACATTATGTCTTGTGCTCACTGGCTTCAAGTGAGATACAACCCTTGGCAAAAGGACATGATAAAGAATGTTAACAATGGTGAAATATTTTGAGGAGAGTATTACATACATATAATCTTGTTGTGACATATGTAATGACCTTATAGGACGCTCATGTCTACACTGCTGCCTACAATTTTTTCTGTTGCTGAACAAGCATTATTATGACATCTTTGACCTTTCCCAGGGCAGACAGTGCCCTCTGGTGGATGTTTTACTTAAGATTCATGCCAACATAAAGGTGGCATGTGGGCAATGATGGTTACATGGTTTGAAACACAGGGACAGATTTATGTGTGTAACTGGAGCATAAATTTATTTTAAACTGTGACTAATTAATATTTGCAAACGTTTTCCTCACGACAGATCTAAACATACTAATATCTACAAATTTGGTCTGCAAAGGTGTTTTGAAACGTAACTACAAAAGAGATTCTATCACCTGGTTAACACTCAACAAAGAGGGGTCACTTAAAATGATTGACGACATCTTTCTTAAGCCCCGGTCACACAGCACTAATGAAGGACACCGAAGCCAAAACGAAACAAGAAATCTGGACTTAAGTTGACTTTTGGAGACATCATTTAACCATGGTCCAGCTTCATTTCTGTAGCTGGCGCTTTGACAGAATTTTCAAACTGTTGAAAAATGTTAACGAATCCTGACGACAACGTCAATTCGTCCGTATTCTGCTTTCTGTCTTGACGGTTCCTCATTGTTTGCGTAATTCCCGTACCGTCGGTCAGTGTTCCGTTTGACTGTCGTCCAACTTCGTCCAACCTCCAGCCTCTCAACCTCCCTGGCTGCAACATGCGTGTACATGCACACGTTGTCAAGACAACGCAGCTGCAGCGAGCCTGTAGACAGCACAGACTCGCTGCAGAAATGATCACACGCTGGTGCTTCGTTTTCATTTTGTTTAAAGCGTCAAGGTCACCATTCGCTTCATTTTTCTTTCGTTAGTTTCAGTTTTGTTTGTCTTTTATGCTCTCTGCACTCGCAGGCTTTTTGGTGATGGGACTCAGTCGTCCACTTTTTCTCAATTTGTGACTTTGGGACTTTTTTCCTTCATTCAGCTAACGCCGTGTGACCGAGCCCTTAGCCAAATCCTGAAGCTGAAGTCTGATGATTCAAATAGAAAGAGGAAAAAGAAAACATGCGTAAGTGCAGCACTGTGGTAGAGACACAGATGGTTTCTACAATATAGGAAATATTTCAGGAAGTAGTGAAGCTCATTAAGAGCTTGTCCTCGCTCTAACTTTGCTGTACATGTATAATACACATGCCGCTTCAATGTAGGATGTGTATTATATTGACAGATGTAAATGGGCTTACACTGACCACGAAGTGTTGTTGGATGTCACTTTGCCTGCAACAAAATCCTTAGAGAAACCCTCACTTGCTGCTGCGTGTCACTGTATCTACCACGCTACAGAGCCGTCTTTGGTCCTGGATGTCAACCAGCCAGTCAGGCATCTGATCCATCACCACCTCTTGAAAGTAGCCATCTGTCTACTGCAGCCAGGTGGATCGTGAGCATCCCCTTAGCCTTTTCCAGTTGCTGGGTTCCTCATTGCAGAGGCACCTGCATGCCGGGTCATGCCCAAAGTAGTGTGTCACATAATCAAAATGTGTCTTATCACCATTTCAGAATAAACTTCAGCTGAGTGTCCCTGAGTAACCATTTGTTTGGCACACAGTCATTCCAGTGGTACCTAGAGATCCTTTGAAGAGGCCAAGTACCAAAGACATCCCAGTCATCACCTTCCGTCACTTGTTAGCATCCAAGTCTCATAACCTTATGTTAAGACAGGAATCACCAGGACTCTAAAAACGTGGGCATTCCTCCCACAAAGATAACGACATTGCCAAACTCATCTGTCCTGAGTCTGTGAGCTCTTCCCAAGTGTCACTTGATCTCAGAGGCTGAGGATCCAGAGACAGGCTTGGGTGGGTAGGGAGAGTTCCCATGGGATAAAAAAGCTTTTTAACCTACCATCCCTGGTTCTCAAGACCAGGCACCTAAGTGGCTCTACTCTACTCTTTTCTACTCTCCTATTTTGCTCTTCCTTTTTAGATATTTAGATATACCTTTGTATACTGGCATAGTTCCACCTAAGAAATGGAATATAATATATAAGATATACCTTACTGAATTTTCATGAATGTCACTGCTGAAATAAGTGAATCTTTCTACAAGCTTTCACCACATACAGAAATACTTCTAGTCAATTACAGGAAATCAGTGAAGGCTTGTGTCTTAGCCTTGCTCCAGTACTTCACAAACTCAGACAGTCCCTCAGGCGACAACACTTGGAAGTTGCCTTTGGCCCCTTTCTGTGGTTGATTTGGAAAGAAGCCACTCGACCCCGGTTAGAAACACTGCAGAAGCTGCCTTGGTGTTGATGCAAACATGTGGCCAACATATTTAACAGTCACCCCAACTGGTGTACTCAGTCATCATCATCATCATCATAGTAATTATGCCCACAACTTCCTCTTTACCAACTGCACCTGGGGTCTCATTCCATTTACACGGATGACATTTCCTGTGGTGTTGGCATGATAATTATAGGAATAAACAAAAACAAAAGGAGACATGTCAACTGACTGACTGAGGAACAGCCTGCTGCTGCCTCCAGAATGTGTTTGTGCATACAGCCAGCTTTCGCTAACATTCATCAGGACCGGCAGTAAAAAGACATAATCTTGTTGTCTTTTTGTATACGTGGCTTCCTGTGCGTGCTTCCTTTACTTCTGTGTTAAGGCTAAGCAGTCGGTCAGAAAGTGTTAGCAGCTCTCTTGTCTCCAGTGAACCATGTGCATCTCTCTGATGGACTTCAACAGAACAGAAAAAAGTGCACACTAATATTCAACATCTTTTCCTTTGACTTCTTTCAGGCCATTTGCATTTAATTGCAGCCTACGATTTCCAAATCACAGCTTACTCCAAAAACCTTTGAAATTTCAGTTAATATTGGAGCTACATCCCATTGCTGTGCGGAGGATGAGCTTTGGCTGCCAGAGGCCACTAACAGCGTCCTTATGCATGTGTTTATATGTCTCGAAAGTTAATCATTTGCATACATTTCTGCATGTGAGCGTTGAGACAAATTTTGGTTAGAAGACTTTCCTGAAGGGATGTTTGATGAGAGGGTCCTTTGCAGTTGTATTCACATTGGGGGGGAGACTTTAATGTTTTCCTTGTAAAGTGGAAAGTGAGTTACTATGGACACATGGAGCTGCTTGGCATCAGCGCTGAGCTACCATAAATGGTAAATTTCAGGACAGTACGCTGTTGTCAGTGTCCTTTCACTTCTCATGAAGCATGATGGGTGTTTTTCAGTAACAGAACTGAAGAATGTGTCAACATGGAGAAGTAAAATGATTTGTAGCATTCATCTAAAGTTTACTGCATCATCTACTGATGTCAGGGCTTCTTCATTATCACTATTATTAGTAAATTGTTGTGTTGTTATTATATTGTCACAATCTCTCAGTGGTCTTTGGACTGTACACAACATATGATGCCTGCTATGGAACACCTCATAAGAATCCGGTGTCGCAGACCGAACAATCCTTCCCTAAAAATTGGTCCGGCTTGCCTTCACTGCGTATGTGTCATTTTGGACCACAGCAGTACATCTGAGTCAGACTCTGTACACTCAAAGCGATCAAAGGGAATAATCTGATTATTAACCATCAACCAGATGACAAGGTAAAACCTCTTAAATCATGTTAAAGTCAGTTTTAAGCAGAAACTAGGCGATAATTGGTGAGTGACTGACAATTTGAAATGACGGAGGCGCAGTGAATGCAGCAGCAGCTCCTCTGGCTGCGGCGCACTGATTGCTTCCTCTGTCTTTTATTATGAAATAATGCTGAATTTATGTGGAAATGATTGTTGTACAAAAGCTTCAGATATCTGTTGCTGAGATAGATGATGGCTGGAGCGCAGTTATAAGCAGAAATGAGGTGATAATCGGTGAACTGTGGCTGATGCACAGAAATGACGCATGCGCAGCGAAGGCAGGGCAGACTGATTTTTAGGGGGGGGGGACCGTTTGATTATTGATGCAATCAGCATACTTTTTTATACCTTTATTTAACCAGGTTAGTCCCATTGAGATCAAGACAATTGAGATCGAGAGAATAATTGAAAGTAATGTGGAAGTGTGTCCTTGAGTTCTAGTTCTGACAGTTCTTCATGTGTTTGTTGACATTATTGTAGAGACTAAACAGTTAATTGATTAATTGTCAAAAAAAACTGACTGATTGTTTCTCTGTAATTGTGGCAGTGTTTGTCTGTCCTCGGAATACTTCATAAGATAAACAGAACTCCATGGACATAAAAGTCTGAAGACAGTCGTTATTTAAACATCTTGATTGTTTTTCAACTCCACCAATGTGGTGTACAGTGGCAAAATTACAAAAATTGCTTTGCTGTCAAGCTACTTATGGACCTCTAAGATTATATATTTTAGGTTAGAAGATCTGGTGACAAAAACATGGTTGATGCCATTACAGTGCTGGACGTGTCCTGTGTGGATACACTAACATGTTTCTTCAGTGTTTTGCTGTAAAAACAAATATTAGAGTGATCAGAGAAGAAACACAAACTTTCATTAGTGTTTTGCCTTGTTTCCACTAGAACCCGACCGATATGGATTTTTTGAGGCCGATGCCGATAACAATATTTGGGTGAAAAAAATGCTGATAACCGATAAATCAGCCAATTTTTTTTTTTTTTTTTTTAATGAATAAAATGTTCTTTTTTGGTCCCTTAACAAAAAAGGTATGAGTTAAAAGCTGAAGCTTTGTCCTCATATTGATTAACTTTATAACAGAGAGGAATTTTCAAGTTCAAAAAATGTAAAAATGCAATTGGAGCAGTTAGGGGGCTATTCAAATGGGCCAGCTAGTAAGATATCACTCCTGAAAACAATCTTTGCCATATCACGTGAGGTAAATCTGCCGTACGATTGGATTTTGGAAAACCATATGACAGAGAACCAATTCCAATTGGACACTCACATTGCACACGTCATCACACATCTTCTATGAGGAGTACCAAGATGGCCGATGGTGGATCGAAAGTCCGCGGAGTTAATTTTTCAGCAAAAAAAAAAAAAAGTACATTTGTATCTCATATCATTAAAAAGTTATTTACAATTTAGTAAAGCTTGGACCCAGCCGTTGTATACGACGGCGTTGGCCCCAGATGGTTAATGGCGAACGGCAGTAATTCCCAGAACCCTTCCAGACGACCAGTGAATCTGAATGTTTCAACCTCTTAGCAGTAAATGAAAGTTTTTCATGCTAGAAATAAGGTCTACACAATGTGGGCTTAATAAAAAGCGTGACCGACGCAATGAAGCACATTTGACACATTACTACATAAGCTGAGTTAATCACAATGAGTTGAACTGAAACAGGAGAAATGTGGGGTGAATGTAATCGCAAAGGTATTACAAACAACATCCTTATAAACTTACTTGCATGCTTTTGTCAGCCAATCAGTGCAGTGTGACGGTGAACTACGTGGGCTGGTGATGAACACATTTAAGCAGGGGTGTAAGCAGCTCTCAGTTGAATGGAGTCAGAGCTCCATCTACTGAACAAACGGTGCAAGGACATTTTACATTGCCAACACAAACATTATTTCAGTAACTGTTCTGTTTATGAGAAATTATCGGCATTCTGTCGGCAAAATTTCAGCTGATAGTGAGTACTTTGAAAAGGAATTATATCGACCGATAATATCAGCTGGCCGATATATCGGTCGGGCTCTAGTTTCCACATACCTCTGTGTATTTATGTTTGACAGCCGTTTACCAATTCATTTCTATAGAAGGAGGGAGGGGTGTTATTTCAAAGATTTTTGCATGGAATATGGAAATATACATGGAATAAACCATAACAGTATAATTTTTGGGTCATTTGGTTACAAAAACCCATATGGATGGAGCGTTTGAAAATTTCAAGTAACGCGTGTGTCATATATGTGCTGTTGACGTATAAAACCACTCTGTTGCTTATAATTAGTTCATTGTGGCCATGTCATTCTTTACATGTGAGGATTATATTCAACTGATGTTCCTGAAATAAAAACTACATAGATTTTCTTTGTTACAGTTGATCGTAACATATTACTGAAATTAGGGTTTTTTTTTTGTCAATTACTCTTAAAAAAACACCAGATAAGCTTATTGTTACTATAAAAGTTGAATATAAACTTGGTATCAAGCAACATTTGGAGCCAAATTTCAAGTCTCCAGTTGCAGCGGTTCTCAAGATATGACATTTTTGTCGATATTTTTGGCAATTTTTTAACCCGATATCTTCACTGGTCCATATGGGTTTTTGGACAAATGACCTAAAATTTATCCTGCTATGGTTTATTCCGTGTATATTTCCATATTCCATGCAAACATTTATAGATTTCCAAATTTTTTTGAAATAACACCCCTCCCTAATAGAAGCCTCAGTTATGTCAGATGTCTGTGCGAACCTTCTCCTTTTAAATTATTTCTTTTAATTAATACTATTTCATTTTTTATTCCTGGTGTGGAATTTTCCTTGAGTACATTAAAAAAGTGAACTTTTGCTGTGGATTTCGGAATGACTGTATGTATTGTGTGTCAGGAAGCTACCTTTGGTAAGCTAGCAAGCTTTGTGAAGCTAGCATGCTAGCTTATTCAGTTAATCACTCAGTTAAGTCTTTGCTCTAGACTAATATATATAATATGTCTGAAATTCGGTTTGCGTTTATTAAATTCCACGCAGATTAAACTTAGCAGACACGGATTGTTATAATTGTTTTAGCAAGTTTTCAGGGTATCATGCATGCAGTCTCTTATTGATGTGAAGAAAAGCATAAAAAAAATTACATTTTTGTAGTATAATATTCATTTACAATTGTCATCATGTGGATTCTCTATGTTGTTTTGACTGCAGCGACTCTCGCGCGCAAGGGATTATGGGATACGTGAAAACCCTGAATCGTTTTTTTGGTGACATATTTTTGTTGTGGATTATTTGTGTGTGTGTGTGTGTGTGTGTGTGTGTATGTGGATTTTTCTTCGAAATAAATTCAGTTCATTCATTTATTTAAGACTAATCTATCATGGTGATATGATGACAGAAATAACTCAAGTTTTTATGTCTGTTTTTAAAAACATCACTGATCATAGTGATGCTATACAGTTGTGAACGCAGTCTTTCTGTCATCATATCGCCATAATAGATTAGTCTTAAATAAAAATGCACTAATTTTCAGTTATGAACGCAGTCTTTGCTGGCAAACATAAACTTCATGACGGAGCTAACACAGGAAGCTACTGTGTAAATTAATCCACGTGATCATTGGTAATATTTTTAAGGACAGACATAAAAGCTTGAATTATTATTATTTCTGGCATAGCACCTCCACACATGACGAACGTGAGAAGAAGCAAAGCCTTTGAAAAAGGAGAAAAGTGTCTTGAAATAGCGACAACAGGTGAAACCTGTTAACTCACGCAAGTTGGGGTCCACAAAATGGGACCGCACATTATCTGAAACTGCGAGTTAATGAGGCTGACAAAAAAAACCCTAAGATTAATTATACAGTTGTCTAAATTTGTGGGGTCCACAAATTGACCGTGGGTAACGCCAAAACGTGAGTTACACATATGCGAGTTAATGAGGTTTACCTGTATTTTGAACTAGTTTCAGTTGTTATTGTTAAATCTTTCAGTTATTCCACCGTGAACATAGTGAAGTCAGGAGATGCTGCTGTTGCGTTCCCCCTTGCCTTCCCAGAATGCATCACACATAGCAAATATGGCGGTATCTACGATGCAGCGCAGTGCACTATGGCTGATATGGTGTTGAACCATAAGATAAGATAAGATAAACTTTATTGATCTCACAGAGGAGAAATTCATGTTACATCAGCTCTTAAGAAAACACATAGGGTCATAAAGGTCATTTCTACTACTATAAGCAACAGGTTCATCATTGTGTCCCACAGCAGCCTGTACTGAAGGTTCTTGAAATGGAGCAATATCTCCACCTGGTGAACATTTATTGTTAATGCACATACAATTTTGACAAGCATTTCAGTTATGTATGTTAGAGATGTTATACAAAAAGTAGGCATTTCTGGTGCACACATGGCTTCTACAGCGGACTTTTCTCTCCTTGTACTGTCATTTTCTTAAAGAAGACTTTTGTTGTTGCTTCGTTCTAGAATTCGTCCTTTCACACACCTTGAAGAAACCTCTTTATTTACAAAAACTGTAATTTTGGCTCCTTGCTCAGTGACGTTAAATCAGAATCTCGGCATTCAGCCTTCAGTGACTCATCTCGGAAATTACAGCTATTAACCCATGCCAGCCACTTAATTCATAGGTTTCAATGGCCTGACAGGACCTGCTTGCCTCAGATGCTTCTTGCTAGTGTTCTCTTTGCTGACACTTCCATTCAGGAGCCCAGTGGCATTTCAAAAGTGGTTCTAACATTTGTGTTGACTGCAGGGAAACGTTTTGTCTCGTGTGTATGTTGGTCTGAGTCCAGTCTGTATCAGCACGAAGATAAGAACAGACTCTGACTTATCAAATCACACTCAACCCACCCTTCTGGGGTGTCACCATTTCATGATTAGAACAACCAAACTGGGCTGAAATGGGCACCACCCTGACCTGTACTGGGCGGAGCCGTCCCCCTTTGGGACCTTCGAGCTGTCAGCAGCCTCAAAGGCACTCCTCATGCTGACGTCCATCCTGCTTGGAATAATTGTGGGGTGTTACAATGGGCACATCAGCCACACTTCCACCAAGAGCACGTGAGGCTTACAAAAAAAGAAGAAGAATATTGCATTCATTTGTTGGCTGTAAATGGCAGGCGGTAAACCAGATATTCCACTGTGTTCAGTGAGAGGACAATGGAAAATTCTGCTGCCGCTGGCTGTGAGTGCGGTAACCGTGCGCTGCGACAGCATTTGCCCTCAAAAAGTCAAAAAATTAAAAATGACCTTTCCCACTTGCCGCAGTGACAACAAACTAGAGGTTGTTTGATCTTCAGTGAGGAGAAAAGAGGGGCAGTAAGAGATGGACTGTTTCACTACAGAGCCTCTCCAGGTTTTTATTTAATCTGGTAAATGGAAATAACTTGTATGATATGATACCATCAGAGCCAGGCCTTCCTGTTTTAATATAATGCTAGATCACTGTTGTGGCTTTCAGTTAAGTAAATTATTGTCCCTCTATTAATACTGAAAAATGGCCAAGTCTGACATCATCATATACTGTCTGCTGCTGCAGGAGACAGTGATTCTGCGGTAATGATCAACACGGGAAGGCAGCATTCGGTGAAACTAAGTTGTTTGTTGACTTGCACAATGTAACACTCTCTGCAGTGCAAATGTAACTTCTCTGAAACTAGCTGCAATGTTGCAAAACTCTTCAACCTTCCATCCATTTTCTAAACCCATTTATTTTAGTTTAAGATCATGGGGTGGGGAGGGGGGACTGAAGCCTATCCCAGTGATGATTAGGGGGGAAAAGCAGGATACACCCTAGACAGCCCACCAGTCTGTCGGCGGTGTGATATGTATCGACAAACTCATACACATACGCTTTTCCTACAAACTCAAGATCGCCTGGAAAAGTTGGATTCAGTATGACGTTCTGTGTAATTGCCGTTTCCTTATGTCATTTTGTTTAAGCTTTTCCAAAGATGTAATTCTATGGTCATGAGCAGTGTGTTTGGGTTGTCAGTGTATTGTTCTCAGTGAAATGTGGCCATGTGTACGCACGCCTGTGAATGTGACAGAGGTGTAGTAGAGAGCCGTCGCAACACATGAGCCCATAGCACCATCATAAAAATACCAAGCTCCCCCATAGCACCTGCAGAAAAAAAATCTCTGGAGCCGCCACTGTGTGCAGCCTTACTGCTCTGAGCTGACCTACGGTGCATCCAGAAATTAAGTATTCACAGCGCTTCACTTTTTTCACATTTTATGTTACAGCCTTATTCCAAATGTAGTAAATTTATTTTTTTTCCCTCAAAATTCTACAACCCCCCATAAAGACCTGAAAGTTTTTTTTAATTTATGCAAATTTGTTAAAAATGAAAAAACTAAGAAATTACATATACATAAGTATTCACAGCCTTTGTTCAGTACGTTGTTGATGCACCTTTGGCAGCAATTATGGCCCGAGGTCTTCTTGAATATGATGCCACAAGCTTGGTGCACCTATCTTTGGGCAGTTGCAGCACCTCTCAAGCTCCATCAGATTGGATGGGGAGCATCGGTGCACAGCCATTTTCAGATCTCTCCAGTGATGTTCAACCAGTTTCAGGTCTGTGCTCTGGCTGGACCACTGAAAGACATTCACAGCATTGTCCTGAAGCCACTCCTTTGATATCTTGGCTGTGTGCTGTGGGTCAGTGTCCTGCTGAAAGATGAACCATCTCGCCAGTGTGAGGTCAAGTCCAAACTCTGGAGCAGGTTTTCATCCAGGATGTCTCTGTACATTGCTACATTCATCTTTCCCTCAGTCCTGACTAGTCTCCCAGTTTCTGCCGCTGAAAAACAGCCCCACAGCATGATGCTGCCACCACCATGCTTCACTGTAGGGATGGTGCCTGGTTTCCTTCAATCAATCAATCAATCAATTTTTTTATATAGCGCCAAATCACAACAAACAGTTGCCCCAAGGCGCTTTATATTGTAAGGCAAGGCCATACAATAATTATGTAAAACCCCAACGGTCAAAACGACCCCCTGTGAGCAAGCACTTGGCTACAGTGGGAAGGAAAAACTCCCTTTTAACAGGAAGAAACCTCCAGCAGAACCAGGCTCAGGGAGGGGCAGTCTTCTGCTGGGACTGGTTGGGGCTGAGGGAGAGAACCAGGAAAAAGACATGCTGTGGAGGGGAGCAGAGATCGATCACTAATGATTAAATGCAGAGTGGTGCATACAGAGCAAAAAGAGAAAGAAACAGTGCATCATGGGAACCCCCCAGCAGTCTACGTCTATAGCAGCATAACTAAGGGATGGTTCAGGGTCACCTGATCCAGCCCTAACTATAAGCTTTAGCAAAAAGGAAAGTTTTAAGCCTAATCTTAAAAGTAGAGAGGGTGTCTGTCTCCCTGATCTGAATTGGGAGCTGGTTCCACAGGAGAGGAGCCTGAAAGCTGAAGGCTCTGCCTCCCATTCTACTCTTACAAACCCTAGGAACTACAAGTAAGCCTGCAGTCTGAGAGCGAAGCGCTCTATTGGGGTGATATGGTACTACGAGGTCCCTAAGACAAGATGGGACCTGATTATTCAAAACCTTATACGTAAGAAGAAGAATTTTAAATTCTATTCTAGAATTAACAGAAAGCCAATGAAGAGAGGCCAATATGGGTGAGATATGCTCTCTCCTTCTAGTCCCCGTCAGTACTCTAGCTGCAGCATTTTGAATGAACTGAAGGCTTTTTAGGGAACTTTTAGGACAACCTGATAATAATGAATTACAATAGTCCAGCCTAGAGGAAATAAATGCATGAATTAGTTTTTCAGCATCACTCTGAGACAAGACCTTTCTGATTTTAGAGATATTGCGTAAATGCAAAAAAGCAGTCCTACATATTTGTTTAATATGCGCTTTGAATGACATATCCTGATCAAAAATGACTCCAAGATTTCTCACAGTATTACTAGAGGTCAGGGTAATGCCATCCAGAGTAAGGATCTGGTTAGACACCATGTTTCTAAGATTTGTGGGGCCAAGTACAATAACTTCAGTTTTATCTGAGTTTAAAAGCAGGAAATTAGAGGTCATCCATGTCTTTATGTCTGTAAGACAATCCTGCAGTTTAGCTAATTGGTGTGTGTCCTCTGGCTTCATGGATAGATAAAGCTGGGTATCATCTGCGTAACAATGAAAATTTAAGCAATACCGTCTAATAATACTGCCTAAGGGAAGCATGTATAAAGTGAATAAAATTGGTCCTAGCACAGAACCTTGTGGAACTCCATAATTAACTTTAGTCTGTGAAGAAGATTCCCCATTTACATGAACAAATTGTAATCTATTAGACAAATATGATTCAAACCACCGCAGCGCAGTGCCTTTAATACCTATGGCATGCTCTAATCTCTGTAATAAAATTTTATGGTCAACAGTATCAAAAGCAGCACTGAGGTCTAACAGAACAAGCACAGAGATGAGTCCACTGTCCGAGGCCATAAGAAGATCATTTGTAACCTTCACTAATGCTGTTTCTGTACTATGATGAATTCTAAAACCTGACTGAAACTCTTCAAATAGACCATTCCTCTGCAGATGATCAGTTAGCTGTTTTACAACTACCCTTTCAAGAATCTTTGAGAGAAAAGGAAGGTTGGAGATTGGCCTATAATTAGCTAAGATAGCTGGGTCAAGTGATGGCTTTTTAAGTAATGGTTTAATTACTGCCACCTTAAAAGCCTGTGGTACATAGCCAACTAACAAAGATAGATTGATCATATTAAGATCGAAGCATTAAATAATGGTAGGGCTTCCTTGAGCAGCCTGGTAGGAATGGGGTCTAATAAACATGTTGATGGTTTGGATGAAGTAACTAATGAAAATAACTCAGACAGAACAATCGGAGAGAAAGAGTCTAACCAAATACCGGCATCACTGAAAGCAGCCAAAGATAACGATACGTCTTTGGGATGGTTATGAGTAATTTTTTCTCTAATAGTTAAAATTTTGTTAGCAAAGAAAGTCATGAAGTCATTACTAGTTAAAGTTAATGGAATACTCAGCTCAATAGAGCTCTGACTCTTTGTCAGCCTGGCTACAGTGCTGAAAAGAAACCTGGGGTTGTTCTTATTTTCTTCAATTAGTGATGAGTAGAAAGATGTCCTAGCTTTACGGAGGGCTTTTTTATAGAGCAACAGACTCTTTTTCCAGGCTAAGTGAAGATCTTCTAAATTAGTGAGACGCCATTTCCTCTCCAACTTACGGGTTATCTGCTTTAAGCTACGAGTTTGCGAGTTATACCACGGAGTCAGACACTTCTGATTTAAAGCTCTCTTTTTCAGAGGAGCTACAGCATCCAAAGTTGTCTTCAATGAGGATGTAAAACTATTGACAAGATACTCTATCTCCCTTACAGAGTTTAGGTAGCTACTCTGCACTGTGTTGGTATATGGCATTAGAGAACATAAAGAAGGAATCATATCCTTAAACCTAGTTACAGTGCTTTCTGAAAGACTTCTAGTGTAATGAAACTTATTCCCTACTGCTGGGTAGTCCATCAGAGTAAATGTAAATGTTATTAAGAAATGATCAGACAGAAGGGAGTTTTCAGGGAATACTAAGTCTTCTATTTCCATACCATAAGTCAGAACAAGATCTAAGATATGATTAAAGTGGTGGGTGGACTCATTTACTTTTTGAGCAAAGCCAATAGAGTCTAATAATAGATTAAATGCAGTGTTGAGGCTGTCATTCTCAGCATCTGTGTGGATGTTAAAATCGCCCACTATAATTATCTTATCTGAGCTAAGCACTAAGTCAGACAAAAGGTCTGAAAATTCACAGAGAAACTCACAGTAACGACCAGGTGGACGATAGATAATAACAAATAAAACTGGTTTTTGGGACTTCCAATTTGGATGGACAAGACTAAGAGACAAGCTTTCAAATGAATTAAAGCTCTGTCTGGGTTTTTGATTAATTAATAAGCTGGAATGGAAGATTGCTGCTAATCCTCCGCCCCGGCCCATGCTACGAGCATTCTGACAGTTAGTGTGACTCGGGGGTGTTGACTCATTTAAACTAACATATTCATCCTGCTGTAACCAGGTTTCTGTTAGGCAGAATAAATCAATATGTTGATCAATTATTATATCATTTACCAACAGGGACTTAGAAGAGAGAGACCTAATGTTTAATAGACCGCATTTAACTGTTTTAGTCTGTGGTGCAGTTGAAGGTGCTATATTATTTTTTCTTTTTGAATTTTTATGCTTAAATAGATTTTTGCTGGTTATTGGTAGTCTGGGAGCAGGCACCGTCTCTACGGGGATGGGGTAATGAGGGGATGGCAGGGGGAGAGAAGCTGCAGAGAGGTGTGTAAGACTACAACTCTGCTTCCTGGTCCCAACCCTGGATAGTCACGGTTTGGAGGATTTAAGAAAATTGGCCAGATTTCTAGATATGAGAGCTGCTCCATCCAAAGTGGGATGGATGCCGTCTCTCCTAACAAGACCAGGTTTTCCCCAGAAGCTTTGCCAATTATCTATGAAGCCCACCTCATTTTTTGGACACCACTCAGACAGCCAGCAATTCAAGGAGAACATGCGGCTAAACATGTCACTCCCGGTCCGATTGGGGAGGGGCCCAGAGAAAACTACAGAGTCCGACATTGTTTTTGCAAAGTTACACACCGAACATGATGCTTGGCATTCACACCAAAGAGTTCAATCTTTGTCTCACCAGACCAGAGAATTTTGTTTCTCATGATCTGAGAGTCCTTCAGGTGCCTTTTTCAAACTCCAGGTGGGCTGCCATGTGTCTTTTACTAAGGTGTGGCTTCCGTCCGGCCACTCTACCATACAGGCCTGATTGGTGGATTGCTGCAGAGATGGTTGCTCTTCTGGAAGGTTCTCCTCTCTCCATAGAGGAATGCTGAAGCTCTGACAGAGTGGCCATCAAGTTCTTGGTCACCTCCCTGACTAAGGCCCTTCACCCACAATCGCTCAGTTTAGATGGGCGACCAGCTCTAGGAAGAGTCCTGGTGTATCTGAGCATCTTCCATTTTTGAATGATGGAGGTCATTAGGCTCAATGGGACCTTCATAGCAGCAGAAATGTTTCTGTTCCCTTCCCCAGATTTGTGCCTCAAGACAATCTTGTCTTGGAGGTCTACAGACAATTCCTTTGACTTCATGCTTGGTTTGTGCTCTGACATGCACTGTCAACTGTGACCTTATATGGAGACATGTGTGTGCCTTTCAAATCATGTTCAATCAACTGCATTTACCCCAGGTGGACTCCAATTAAGCTGTAGAAACATCTCAAGGATGATCAGTGGAAACCGGATGCACCTGAGCTCAATTTTGAGCATCATGGCAAAGGCTGTGAATACTTATGTACATGTGATTTATTATTATTTTTTTTTTGTTTGTTTGTTTTTAGTTATATATATATATATATATATATATATATATATATATATATATATATATATATATATATGAGGTCTGTTAGAAAAGTATGCGACCTTTTTATTTTTTGCAAAAACCATATGGATTTGAATCAAGTGTGATTGCATCAGCCAAGCTTGAACCTTCGTGCGCATGCCTGAGTTTTTTCACGCCTGTCGGTTGCGTCATTCATGGCGCAAAGCAACGCCGTGATGAAGCCTCACAGGACATGTTCTGGCATGTCCAGCTCATGCAAAATTTCTCGGATAGTCACACGACTGAAAAGCCACCGAAAGCCGTCTGAAAGCCATCTGAAAGCCGTCCTGTGAGACCAACACGGAGGTGCTTTTGTCCCGCGCCATGAGCGGCATGGTGGCGCATCCCTCCGCTTCTCTTTCCATGAAAAAAACTCCTGTAACAGTGGAATGTGCTGAAAAAGTCTTGATGTCCACGTCTTCTGCCATTTTTGTGGAAGTCAGACGACGTCCCGGATCAATCAATCAATCAATCAATTTTATTTATATAGCGCCAAATCACAACAAACAGTTGCCCCAAGGCGCTTTATATTGTAAGGCAAAAGCCATACAATAATTACAGAAAAACCCCAACGGTCAAAACGACCCCCTGTGAGCAAGCACTTGGCGACAGTGGGAAGGAAAAACTCCCTTTTAACAGGAAGAAACCTCCAGCAGAACCAGGCTCAGGGAGGGGCAGTCTTCTGCTGGGACTGGTTGGGGCTGAGGGGAGAGAATCAAGAAAAAGACATGCTGTGGAAGAGAGCAGAGATCAATCACTAATGAATAAATGCAGAGTGGTGCATACAGAGCAAAAAGAGAAAGAAACACTCAGTGCATCATGGGAACCCCCCAGCAGTCTAAGTCTATAGCAGCATAACTAAGGGATAGTTCAGGGTCACCTGATCCAGCCCTAACTATAAGCTTTAGTAAAAAGGAAAGTTTTAAGCCTAATCTTAAAAGTAGAGAGGGTGTCTGTCTCCCTGATCCGAATTGGGAGCTGGTTCCAGAGGAGAGGAGCCTGAAAGCTGAAGGCTCTGCCTCCCATTCTACTCTTAAAAACCCTAGGAACTACAAGTAAGCCTGCAGTTTGAGAGCGAAGCGCTCTATTGGGGTGATATGGTACTATGAGGTCCCTAAGATAAGATGGGACCTGATTATTCAAAACCTTAAAAGTAAGAAGAAGAATTTTAAATTCTATTCTAGAATTAACAGGAAGCCAATGAAGAGAGGCCAATATGGGTGAAATATGCTCTCTCCTTCTAGTCCCCGTCAGTACTCTAGCTGCAGCATTTTGAATTAACTGAAGGCTTTTCAGGGAACTTTTAGGACAACCTGATAATAATAAATTACAATAGTCCAGCCTCGAGGAAATAAATGCATGAATTAGTTTTTCAGCATCACTCTGAGACAAGACCTTTCTAATTTTAGAGATATTGTGCAAATGCAAAAAAGCAGTCCTACATATTTGCTTAATATGCGCATTGAAGGACATATCCTGATCAAAAATGACTCCAAGATTTTTGACATTATTACTAGAGGTCAGGGTAATGCCATCCAGAGTAAGGATCTGGTTAGACACCATGTTTCTAAGATTTGTGGGGCCAAGTACAATAACTTCAGTTTTATCTGAATTTAAAAGCAGGAAATTAGAGGTCATCCATGTCTTTATGTCTGTAAGACATTCCTGCAGTTTAACTAATTGGTGTATGTCTTCTGGCTTCATGGGTAGATAAAGCTGGGTATCATCTGCGTAACAATGAAAATTTAAGCAATGCTTTCTAATAATACTGCCTAAGGGAAGCATGTATAAAGTGAATAAAATTGGTCCTAGCACAGAACCTTGTGGAACTCCATAATTAACCTTAGTCTGTGAAGAAGATTCGCTATTTACATGAACAAATTGTAATCTATTAGATAAATATGATTCAAACCACCGCAGCGCATGCTCTAATCTCTGTAATAAAATTTCATGATCAACAGTATAAAAAGCAGCACTGAGGTCTAACTGAACAAGCACAGAGATGAGTCCACTGTTTGAGGCCATAAGAAGATCATTTGTAACGTTCAGTAATGCTGTTTCTGTACTATGATGAATTCTAAAACCTGACTGAAACTCTTCAAATAGACCATTCCTCTGCAGATGATCAGTTAGCTGTTTTACAACTACCCTTTCAAGAATTTTTGAGAGAAAAGGAAGGTTGGAGATTGGCCTATAATTAGCTAAGATAGCTGGGTCAAATGATGGCTTTTTAAGTAATGGTTTAATTACTGCCACCTTAAAAGCCTGTGGTACATAGCCAACTAATAAAGATAGATTGATCATATTTAAGATCGAAGCATTAATTAATGGTAGGGCTTCCTTGAGCAGCCTGGTAGGAATGGGGTCTAATAGACATGTTGATGGTTTGGAGGAAGTAACTAATGAAAGTAACTCAGACAGAACAATCGGAGAGAAAGAGTCTAACCAAATACCAGCATTACTGAAAGCAGCCAAAGATAACGATATGTCTTTGGGACGGTTATAAGTAATTTTTTCTCTAATAGTTAAAATTTTATTAGCAAAGAAAGTCATGAAGTCATTACTAGTTAAATTTAAAGGAATACTCGGCTCAATAGAGCTCTGAGTCTTTGTCGGATCAACAAAGCCTTCACATTGGAAATGATCTGGTTGTTTCAGCGGGGCGTCAGCCTGTTGATCGGCGCTCGGAGTGCGCCGTGCTCTCAGACGCTGTGGGCGGTCTTTAAACCGGCTTGAGCACTCTTTAATCTGTGTAGTCCCCATAAAATCGTCCCTGAAAGCCATCTGAATTTTCCGAATGGTGTCCACCTGTAGGTCTCTCACAGTTTCTGGAAAAATTTGATGCAGCAAAGCTCCAAATCGTTCAGACATTTATTCGCAATAAAAATCCGATGAGAGGGGTGGACCACTGCTCACACAAAGCCTGCTCACAGGCGAATGACGCATCCGACAGGCGTGAAAAAAGTCACGCATGGTTCAAGCTTGGGTGATGCAATCACACGTGATTCAAATCCATATGATTTTTGAAAAAATAAAAAGGTCAGATACTTTTCTAACAGACCTCGTATATACACACAGTGAGGAAAATAAGTATTTGAACACCCTGCGATTTTGCAAGTTGTCCCACTTAGAAATCATGGAAGGGTCTGAAATTTTCATCTTAGGTGCATGTCCACTGTGAGAGACATAATCTAAAAAAAAAAAAAAAAAAAAAAAAAAAATCCAGAAATCACAATGTATGATTTTTTAATAATTTATTTGTATATTACTGCTGCAAATAAGTATTTGAACACCTTTGAAAATCAATGTTAATATTTGGTACAGTAGCCTTTGTTTGCAATTACAGAGGTCAAATGTTTCCTGTAGTTTTTCACCAGGTTTCACCACACTACAGCAGGGATTTTGGTCCACTCCTCCATACAGATCTTCTTTAGATCTTTCAGGTTTGGAGTTTCAGCTCCCTCCAAAGATTTCTTATTGATTTCAGGTCTGGAGACTGGCCAGACCACTCCAGGACCTTGAAATGCTTCTTACGGAGCCCCTCCTTAGTTGCCCTGGCTGTGTGTTTTGGGGTCATTGTCATGCTGGAAGACCCAGCCATGACCCATCTTCAGTGTTCTTACTGAGAGAAGGAGGTTGTTTGCCAAAATCTCGCAATACATGACCCCATCCATCCTCCCTTCAATACGGTGCAGTCGTCCTGTCCCCTTTGCAGAAGAGCACCCCCAGAGTATGATGTTGTCCTGTTGTCCTGTAGTCCATCCCGGCCTTGTGCAGGTCTACAGTTTTGTCCCTGGTGTCCTTAGACAGCTCTTTGGTCTTGGCTATGGTGGACAGGTTGGAGTGTGATTGATTGAGTCTGTGAACAGGTGTCTTTTATACAGGTAACAAGTTCAAACAGGTGCAATTAATACAGGTAAAGAGTGCAGAATAAGAGGGCTTCTTAAAGAAAAATTAACAGGTCTGTGAAAGCTAGAATTCTTGCTGGTAGGTAGGTGTTCAAATACTTATTTGCAGCAGTAACATACAAATAAATTATTTAAAAAAATCATACATTGTGATTTCTGCATTTTTTTTTTTTTTTAAGATTATGCCTCTCACAGTGGACATGCACCTAAGATGAAAATTTCAGACCCCTCCATGATTTCTAAGTGGGAGAACTTGCAAAACCGCAGGGTGTTCAAATACTTATTTTCCTCACTATATATATATATATATATATATATATATATATATATATATATATATATATATATATATATATATATATATATATAAAGACAAGGTGTGTGCTGTGCAAACCCATCGCACCCTCTTGCGAAATTGCCAAACTCCAGGTGACACACACGAACATCTAACACCGCTCGCATGGCACTTACAAAATGTGTGGCCAGTCGCACTCTTGGCACGATAACAGACTGCAGATAATCACTTTCGTACTCGCAGAGATATTTGTCTGCGGGTTTGGCTGTGGTGTGTGCACTGAGATGACAGGAGGTGTGTCCTCCCACTGAAGCGGCTGTGGAAATCTGTGGCTCTGGACAGTCCAGCTGGACACCACGTACTGTGTTTGGACGGACCTGGACAAACAACTACCCACTGTGACGCGCGTGTGTCTGTTTGCTGTTATCAAGTTGACATAAATAAAAACATATATCACTGTGGCAATGTGCTGCATTGAGCGAGTGCACGCACAGCGTGCACATGGACAGGCTGCTCCCAGGTTGAAATGGACCGTCAGATCAGAACCCGCAGCAGGCGATCTCACTGTCACGTCACCCACGTGAGCTCTGTTCCAGCTGACGTGGTGTCCTGCGGCGCGTCGTCCACAAGACACACACGAGCGGCCAGTTGGAGACACGCCAGCAGATGTGGACACAAATGAGACGAGTGAATTGCTTCTCATTTATGTCATTTCATGATTGTATGTCTGTGACCATGGGTCATTTACAGAGGAACAGACGGATCATATTTGTATTGCTCACTTGGTAAATGCTGTGTTTTTATATGGTGTATGATTAAAAAATTTTTTTTGTAATACTTCCATGGCCTTCCTGATATGAGGCAGATTCCCGCAGCTTTCAGAGAACAGCTGCATAGCTCAGTGGTAAAGTCACTGGCTGGCAGTCAGGGCTTTTGAAAGGCGCGAGTTCGCGTCCAGTGGGTGGTGTGTTTTTCCCTCTTTTTTTTTAATCCACATAAGCGGTACAATGTGGGTTCACAGGTACCGGCTGGTTTTTATTTTTTTATTCATACCACATAAGCGGCATCATGGGCAGTGTTCCTGCTCGAAAGACACCAGTGTGTGCACAAACTCTCGCACCGGGTCCGTGCATGCCTCCCCATCAGTGCAATGTTTTGTGCGCGATGTTTTGTGCGCTAATTTCAAACTGTTTTGCGCTGTTTTGCTGTTTTCGTCCAAACGCCGTAGTGTGAAGGGGCCATAAGCAATATTTGATGGAACTTGAAATTTGACATTTTGCTCATGAATGACAGAAGCAGAACATTGTAATGCTTTGTAATGAAAGAAATTAAATACATCCAAATACTAAGTTTGTAATTGAGTCATAACATTTGATATCTGGTTCATAGGATTCAAACCACTAGTCAGTGCATTGATTACTTTTCAGAAAAGTAATCAATGTCTGTGTCCATGCTTGTGGAAGGAGATTGGTGCACAGAGACCTTAAAAATGTCATTTTTTGACCAGCAATAAATTAGTCATGTGCAGTGATGCCGGTAACGCGTTACTTAGTAACGCGTTACTCTAATCTGACCACTTTTTTTAGTAACGAGTAATCTAACGCGTTAATCTTTCCAAATCAGTAATCAGATTAAAGTTACTTCTCCATGTCACTGTGCGTTACTATTATTTTTCATTGTGGGTCGATAGCAGCATTAAACTTGGTCCGTGGGCAGGAGGTCGGGGTTTGACTGAACTGCCCATTTTAAGCGAGCTGTGAGCTTTTCATCCGCGGTCTTTTGCAGCTGCTCAACTCGTCCTCACCTCTTAAAGCGCTGTGATCAGCACACCTGCACTGAGCTTTACAAAGACATTTTTATACTTTTTTTCTCCTTTATTTAGAATTCTGAGCTGAGCCGCTCCGTATCATCTCGTTAAAAACAGCTGATCCTTCGCAAAGTGTCAACATCTAACACTATTTTCCACTCAAATGCACCTAAACTCTCTTTCTGAGGACCACATGATGTGAAAATGCAATAAAACTTTCTTACCTGTAAATCTGGTCATGTTTTCTGCATAAATAAATGTTATCCATTCTTTGTGCTCAAACGCCAAAGCAGGGGCGAATCCAGATGGAATGGGGGCGTGGGGCAAGGATGTGCCTCCCCTCACAACACCCCTAGATTAAAGGTCCAGTTTTGAAGCCATTTTTTACTACAACTACTAATATTGCTTAAAATAATAATAATTTCGACAAGTAAAATGTTTAGAGAGAATTTAAATGTTAGAAAAATGTTAGAATTTAATAGTTACATTTATAAACAATGTAGGTTCGAAATTGCAAGTTTTACTGTTACAGTGCTGTCAACAGTTAAATATGAGGTCAAGAGAGAGGTCTTTATTTTACTTTTTATAAAACAAGTTTTTATTTTCATTGAAGTCAAGAAAGGGTGACTATAAAGTGAGTTTTGGCAAAACAGGTATCATTGTCATGTTGAGGTGGCAGAGGGTTGTTGTCGGCAGTTGGGAAAAGTAACTAAAAAAGTAACTAGTAATCTAACTTAGTTACTTTTACAATTGAGTAATCAGTAAAGTAACTAAGTTACTTTTTCAAGGAGTAATCAGTAATCAGTAATTGGATTACTTTTTCAAAGTAACTGTGGCAACACTGGTCATGGACTAATTTCCACAAAAAAGTCCACAAAAAATTATGAAAGTAAATCCATGCACTTGCTTCCAAAAATAAAAGGTGCCTGTTTTACAGCCACTTGTACCTATTCTCCATGTGCATATGGAGTTGTTCAGGAAGGAGATCCGATGTAGAACTTGTGCCACATCATGCAGATAAATGTTGGGAAAGTGTCAGTACACGGACCCACAACAGGGGGCGCAAATGAACGGACAATGGAAAAAGTCAAATAACAAGGCTTTACTGTTGTGAACGTGCACAACGAATACAACCAATCACGAAATGGACAACAGTCAATTCACAAAAGTGTCGTGTGGGCAGGCTCGAAGATAGGAGACGCCTCTCCAAGGTAAGACCCGAACCACACGGCTTCCTCCGCCACAGGACCCCGGAAATACTGGAGCCGCCAAGTCCCGAACTCCCAGGTGGCCACTGCCTCCGCGTGTCGGACCTGGTACTGCTGGCGAGGAACAAAGAACAGTTAGATGGGGGCGCGTTTGCACCCAAGACTCCGAACAGCAGGGAAGTTACCTCCACCTCTCGTTGGAACAGTAATCCACAAGCTATACACTAATCCAAAAGGATACACTCTGTCAGCTTTGATACGTTACCTCGTAGGTAGAAACGATATCTCGGCAATGAGGTGGAGGTGCCGTCCTGCTGATATACCCCACAGATGATTGCCGTCAGCTGTCTCAGGTGATGGGTGACAGCTGTCACCGTAGCTGCTCACGTGAGGCGGCGGCGCCCTCTGGTGCCTGGAGCCAGCACTCCAGGCAGGGCGCCCTCTGGTGGTGGTGGGCCAGCAGTACCTCCTCTTCAGCGGCCCACACAACAGGACCCCCCCCCTCAACGGGCGCCTCCTGGCGCCCGACCGGGCTTGTCCGGGTGGCGACGGTAGAAGTCGGCCAGGAGGGCCGGGTCCAGGATGAAGCTCTTCTTCACCCAGGAGCGTTTTTCGGGACCATACCCCTCCCAGTCCACCAGATATTGAAAGCCCCGGCCCATCCGTCGGACGTCCAACAACCGGCGCACTGTCCAAGCCGGCTCGCCATCGATGATCCGGGCAGGAGGTGGTGCCGGACCGGGTGTACAGAGGGGCGAGGTGTGATGGGGCTTGAGCTTTGACACATGAAATACTGGGTGGATCCGCAGTGAGGCTGGAAGCCGAAGCCTCACTGCGGCGGGATTGATGACCTTGAGAATTTTAAACGGTCCTATGTATCTGTCCTGCAGTTTTGGGGAGGCCACCTTTAGCGGGATGTCCTTCGTGGACAACCACACTTCCTGCCCAGGGCGATACGTAGGGGCCGGGGTCCGCCGCCGGTCTGCATGGGTCTTCGCCCTCATCCGGGCCTTCAACAAAGCAGAACGGGCGGCACGCCACACCCGACGGCACTTCCGCAGGTGGGCCTGGACCGAGGGCACACCGACCTCTCCCTCAACCACCGGGAACAATGGGGGCTGATACCCCAAACACACCTCAAAGGGGGAGAGGCCGGTGGCTGATGACACTTGACTGTTGTGGGCGTACTCGATCCAGGCCAGATGAGTACTCCAGGCCGCCGGGTGCGCGGCTGTCACACAACGCAGTGTTTGCTCCATTTCTTGATTGGCCCGCTCTGCTTGCCCGTTGGTCTGGGGGTGATACCCGGACGAGAGACTGACCGTGGCCCCCAGTTCCCGGCAAAAGCTCCTCCAGACATGCGAGGAGAACTGGGGACCGCGATCGGAGACGATGTCTGATGGTATCCCATGCAGGCGGACGACATGGTGGACCAGGAGGTCCGCTGTCTCCTGGGCCGTTGGGAGCTTCGGGAGGGCCACGAAGTGGGCCGCCTTGGAGAATCGGTCCACTATCGTGAGGATCACGGTGTTTCCCTGGGACGGCGGGAGGCCCGTGACAAAATCCAGGCCGATGTGGGACCAGGGGCGATGAGGCACGGGCAGCGGCTGTAGCAGTCCCGGAGCCTTGCGATGGTCGGCCTTGCCCCTGGCGCAGGTGGTACAGGTCTGGACATAGTCCCGGACGTCGGCCTCCAGGGACGCCCACCAGAAGCGCTGCCGGACAACTGCCACGGTTCTTCGCACCCCTGGATGACAGGAGAGCTTAGAGCCATGACAGAAGTCCAGGACTGCAGCTCTTGCCTCTGGTGGAACGTAAAGTCTGTTCTTTGGTCCAGTCCCGGGGTCCGGGCTTCGTGCCAGGGCCTCCCGGACGATTCTCTCTACGTCCCAGGTGAGGATGGCCACGATAGTGGACTCCGGGATGATAGGTTCCGGTGGATCCGACAACTCCGCTTTGACCTCGTCTTCGTGTACCCGGGACAAGGCATCCGATTTCTGGTTCTTGGTCCCGGGCCGGTAGGTGATGCGGAAGTCAAAACGGCCGAAGAACAGTGACCAGCGGGCTTGCCTGGGATTCAGCCGCTTGGCGGTCCTGATATACTCCAGGTTCCGGTGGTCAGTGAAAACCGTGAATGGCACGGACGTCCCCTCCAACAGGTGTCTCCACTCTTCAAGAGCCTCTTTCACTGCAAGGAGTTCTCGGTTGCCGACGTCATAGTTCCGTTCAGCCGGGGTCAACCTGCGGGAAAAATAGGCACACGGATGAAGGAGCTTATCGGTCTTCCCACTCTGGGACAGCACAGCTCCTATCCCTGAGTCCGAGGCGTCCACTTCAACCACTAACTGGCGACTAGGATCGGGCTGCACCAGAACGGGTGCAGACGAGAAGCGCGATTTCAACTCCTTGAACGCGGCCTCGCAACGATCCGACCAGGTGAAGGGGACTTTTGGTGAGGTCAGGGCTGTCAGGGGGCTAACAACCTGACTGTAGCCTTTAATGAACCTCCTGTAGAAATTCGCAAAGCCGAGGAACTGTTGCAGCTTCCTACGGCTTGTGGGTTGGGGCCAGTCTCTCACCGCAGCAACCTTGGCCGGATCAGGTGCGACGGAGTTGGGGGAGATGATGAACCCCAGGAAGGACAAAGAGGTGCGGTGAAACTCACACTTCTCGCCCTTAACAAACAGCCGGTTCTCCAATAACCGCTGCATGACCTGACGTACATGCCGGACATGAGTCTCAGGATCCGGAGAAAAGATGAGTATATCGTCTAGATATACGAAGACGAACCGGTGCAGGAAGTCCCGCAATACATCGTTAACCAAGGCTTGGAACGTCGCGGGGGCGTTTGTGAGGCCGAACGGCATGACCAGGTACTCAAAGTGACCTAAGGGGGTGTTGAATGCCGTCTTCCACTCGTCTCCCTTCCGGATCCGAACCAGATGATACGCGTTTCTAAGATCAAGCTTGGTAAAAATCTTGGCTCCATGCAGGGGCGTGAACACCGAATCCAACAGGGGTAACGGGTATCGGTTGCGAACCGTGATTTCGTTCAGCCCCCTATAATCGATGCATGGACGAAGTCCGCCATCTTTTTTACCCACGAAAAAGAAACCTGCGCCCATCGGGGAGGTGGAATTTCGGATCAACCCGGCAGCTAACGAGTCCCGGATGTAGGTCTCCATTGATTCGCGCTCAGGCCGTGAGAGGTTGTACAGTCTACTGGACGGGAACCCACTGCCTGGAACCAAATCGATGGCACAATCGTACGGACGGTGGGGGGGGAGTGTGAGCGCCAGATCCTTGCTGAACACGTTTACAAGGTCGTGGTACTCCACCGGCACCGTCCCCAGATTGGGCGGGACTCTGACCTCCTCCTTAGCTTGGGAGCCGGGAGGAACCGAGGAACCTAGACACACCCGATGGCAGGTCTCGCTCCACTGAACCACTACCCCGGACGGCCAATCAATCCGGGGATTGTGCTTCAACATCCAGGGAAAGCCTAAAACCACACGGGAAGTGGCCTGAGTCACAAAAAACTCGATCACCTCCCGGTGGTTTCCTGACACCACCAGCGTTACAGGTGGTGTCTTATGTGTGATCAGAGGGAGCAGGGAGCCATCTAGCGCTCGAACCTGCACAGGCGAGGTAAGCGCCACCAGAGGGAGCCCTATCTCCCTGGCCCATCTGCAGTCCAACAGATTCCCCTCAGAGCCCGTGTCCACCAGTGCTGGGGCCTTCAGGGTTAAATCCTCATACAGGATCGTGACTGGGAGTCGTGTAGCAATGTGGGTGTGTCCCACGTGAATGTCTCGGCCCACCCCTAGCCCAGTCTCTAGGGGCGGGCGTTGGTGTTGTAACCGCTCGGGGCAGTCTCTCACATGGTGCTCTAGTGCACCACAAACAAAACAAGCTCCATGGGCCCGTCTCCTCTGTGCAGCTGGTGCCCTAAATGTTGCCCTACTCGTGTCCATAGCTTCGTCAGTAGGGGGAGCTGTGACCCCACGGAGCGCAGGGGCCGTGGAGCGTGGGGAAGGCGGAGCGCGGTCGGAACCGGAAGGGAGAGGGACGGCGCGTGCCCGGCCACGCCCTTCGTCTCGTTCCCGCCGACGTTCTTCTAACCGGTTGTCCAACCGTATGACAAGATCGATAAGCCCGTCTAAATCCCGCGGTTCGTCCTTAGCCACCAGGTGCTCCTTGAGAACCAAAGACAGTCCGTTTACAAAGGCGGCGCGGAGGGCAGCGTTATTCCAGCCGGATCTCGCAGCCGCGATGCGGAAGTCGACTGCATAAACAGCTGCGCTCCGGCGCCCCTGTCTCATTGACAGTAGCACGGTTGAAGCGGTCTCGCCCCTATTAGGGTGATCGAACATGGTTCTGAGCCCCCTCACAAACCCATCGTATGTCAGAAGGAGCCGTGAATTCATAAACCTGCTTCGCAGTGAGGCACGCGCTGTAGCCCAAGCGCGTGCCTCACTGCGAAGCAGGTTTATGACATAAGCTACTTTACTAGCATCGGTCGCGTACATAACGGGACGCTGTGCGAAGACGAGTGAACACTGCATCAGAAAGTCCGCGCACGTCTCCACACAGCCTCCGTATGGCTCAGGAGGGCTTATGTATGCTTCCGGGGAAGGAGGGAGAGGTCGTTGAACAACCAGTGGAACGTCAACGTTACGCACAGGATCTACGGGAGGGAGAGCCGCAGCGGCGCCCAGAGGGCGCGCTTCCACCTGCGCGGCGAGAGCCTCCACCCTGCGGTTCAGGAGGACGTTCTGCTCGGTCATGAAATCCAACCGAGTCGTGAAAGCGGTGAGGATCCGCTGCAACTCACCGATTACCCCTCCCGCGGACGCCTGCGCGTCCTGTTCTTCCATTGGCCGTTCAACAGCCGGTTGACGCCCCTCGGGATCCATGGCGTGGCCGAGATATCCTGTTGGGAAAGTGTCAGTACACGGACCCACAACAGGGGGCGCAAATGAACGGACAATGGAGAAAGTCAAATAACAAGGCTTTACTGTTGTGAACGTGCACAACGAATACAACCAATCACGAAATGGACAACAGTCAATTCACAAAAGTGTCGTGTGGGCAGGCTCGAAGATAGGAGACGCCTCTCCAAGGTAAGACCCGAACCACATGGCTTCCTCCGCCACAGGACCCCGGAAATACTGGAGCCGCCAAGTCCCGAACTCCCAGGTGGCCACTGCCTCCGCGTGTCGGACCTGGTACTGCTGGCGAGGAACAAAGAACAGTTAGATGGGGGCGCGTTTGCACCCAAGACTCCGAACAGCAGGGAAGTTACCTCCACCTCTCGTTGGAACAGTAATCCACAAGCTATACACTAATCCAAAAGGATACACTCCGTCAGCTTTGATACGTTACCTCGTAGGTAGAAACGATATCTCGGCAATGAGGTGGAGGTGCCGTCCTGCTGATATACCCCACAGATGATTGCCGTCAGCTGTCTCAGGTGATGGGTGACAGCTGTCACCGTAGCTGCTCACGTGAGGCGGCGGCGCCCTCTGGTGCCTGGAGCCCGCACTCCAGGCAGGGCGCCCTCTGGTGGTGGTGGGCCAGCAGTACCTCCTCTTCAGCGGCCCACACAACAGATAAATATCAGATCCACTGTGGCCATTCAGAGTTAAAAGGGAGAAACTAAATTAAATTCTTTCACTCTATAAAACTACTGCATATTCAAATGACATTTGGGGTACAAATGACAACCAGTGAACCCCCTATTTCGGGCCATGTTTGTATCTTTTAACACGCATAATAACATAACTAAAATATAATGCAATGCTAAAATTCCCTTGTCATATGAGCATTGTGTTCTTTATAATTTGCAGTTGTTAAATTAATGATTAAGTTCCTATTGTCTTACATACAATTTGTACCTGTTCAATAAAGCCCCTCTATCAATCACTGCCTACCTTATTTTCAGCAGGGCCGTTAGTCACAAGGAACATTAGTCAGAACCTCTGAACAATAACAGTTAAAAGTAGAAAATGTCTTCATCTTAATCTAAAATATAATTCAAAAATTAAATAAACACCAGCCTGAATGAATAGCATGCATAAGAACATGTACTTATCTCAACATAACAAGCAGAGGAAAAGACATTTTCTGACTACCGGGCTATCTGAGAACTGGACTTTCTGAAAACAGGGCAGACCCCCTATCAATCAATCAAAAACAATATTTGCATTTTAACAGCATCTGAAGGAGGCATTGCTTGTGCATTTACATGAGCTTTTGACAACACTAGAAGCTGTGCAAACCAAGGAATATTTGTAGATCACCCTCTGTGCATTTGCAGGTATTAATGAGACAAATTTAACTCCATAGGAAGTTAGCTTTGAGTTAGTGGACGTTAACGTGCACGTTAACATCCGCTAAATGTCTTATAAATCACTCCAGAGGTGTTATTAGGTTCCAAAGACAGTGTTTTCAGTTTTAGAAGTGTTTATTTATTGCTAATTTTTACATAATATATGAGAAAGGTGTTATTTCTAGACAAAAATGAAGCAAAGTTAGCAGCTAGCGACACCAGGAAGTGACGTCACCGAGCTAACATCTGCGAGATCATCACACTAAGCTCTGCAAGATCATATCATAAAAATAGTAGTAGAATGTGACTTTTTAACCTCTTAAAATGCATCTTAGAATAGTTCCAGGTTAGCCATCTTTGAACTTGTCCAAGCTCTGTGTCCCAAGAATGTTCCCAGTGAATTTGAAGACCCTGGCAGTAACAGGACTGGACTTATGCTGAGCACAGACAGACGGACGGACGAAAAGCTTTCGCAACACATGATGGCCATATTTGATGGCCTCAGGTAATAAAGACAGATACACCTCTTAAGTCACTTGTGAAGCCATGTTGCATTTGCACTTGAGAGACCCTTAATCATTGTGAAGAGTGCTCATGCATGGATCCAGGAGATTAAACTGGTTAATCCTCCTGATAATATGCCATCCTTATAGGACAGGGAATGATTGAAATGTGTTTTGGAAATGACAGGCTATTTCAGGCTTTGGTTACTCATGAGTCATGGAGCAGACCTGTGCTGGTTAAGGCCTTGCCCACCTCCAGCTGGAATGGAAAGAGCTGGGTTATTTTTTCCAGATCCAGCAGTTACAAATTCCCCTTGGTACTGAGGTGTGTAAATGTTTGGTAAATTAACTCAGAGGAAATGATGGTGCTCTCCTGTTCATTTTTTTATTTGCCATGATTGTTGTGTAAAGTGGCAGTTGCTCCTTTTTGAATGTTGCACAGTTATAAACAGCACTGAGAGGTGGTCCTGTAGGCTTCAGTAGTTTCTGGGACAGTCAGACAGTCATCTCCACAGGCAGGTCTGTAAGCCCCCTGTTCTGCTGAATGTGTGCTGTCCTAATTGCCAATCTGTAGCTGCTTCTTTTACAGTATTGCCCTGGGCTGCTCTGCACTGTGTCCAGACGAACAGAGGTTTTACTTCTCTGCACCCTGCCCCATAAAAGTCCTCTTGTTCCGGTTGTGGTGGGAGGAAGTTGTGAATTAGTGTAGGCATTCCATCAAGACACTTAGATGCTGGTGAATTGAATAATTTATTTAGCATATCTTTATCTCCCGAGTTCTGATTATAAACATTAAAATTTGTCACACCCCCCCCCCCCCAAAAAAAAGCCGAAAGGAAATACCAGATTTTACAAACTATAACTGCACTTTTTAAAAAACTTGTTACGCTACTCCTGTGACATATGTATCTAAATGACTCATCTTCAACCACTTAGTCCAATCAAGGGTCAGGGGGGAGGAGGCTGGAGCCTATCCCATCTAGACAAGTGAGAAGTTGCTTCTGTATACTTATCTGAATGAGGTACAGCCTAATGCACACTCCAGAACAGAAGGTGGCAGTAATACACCATTGAGGTGGATAGCAAGCACTGTAAAACAAGAAGAAGATCTGAATAAAAGTAAGTCCCTTCGGCTGCTCCCTTTTTTGCACTGGGGGTCGCCACAGCAAATCCAAGGTGGATCCGCATGTTGAATTGGCACAGGTTTTACGCCGGATGCCCTTCCTGACGCAACTCCATATAACACGGAGAAATGTGGCAGGGGTGGGATTTGAACCCGGAGCCTTCTGAACTGAAACCAAGCGCATTAACCACTTGGCCACCACCCCTCCAAGAAGAAGATCTGAATGAAGAGGATGTATAATTAATAAAACAAGCTGTCAAACTGAAAGACCACGCTCTTGACTAAAAAGAGGGAATAACCAAACAGTTAGGATAATAGTTTGGCTAACTATTCAATCATCCATTCATTCATTTTCTGCCTCTTATCCAGATCTAGGTCACAGTGGCAGTAGACCAGACACAACATCCCACACTTCCCTATCCTCAGCCAAGTCCTCTAACTCTTCCTGGGGTTGTGTACTCCAGAGATCCTGTGAGATGTCTTGTCTAGAGCATTAGCACCTGGTAGGGCCACCTTTGATAAATTGGTCCCTGGTGAGGAGACAGATACAGTGCACTTCAAAAAGACCCTTTATGATGGACAAACATATAGGGTCACCTCAGCCCAAAAAACCCCCCCCAAAAAAAACACCATGGTTCACTCACCACCTGCAAGCTGCGTGCAAAGGATCTTGTGCACTGTTCTACATACAATGGACAGGGGCAAATGTCTGCACGGACTGGCGGCACACTATAAACATTTAAAAATGCATTTTGTTTCTTCAGTGGTGTCAAGAAGTAGTTTACTCTTGAGTTATTTGTGTCTCATACAGTAACATTAATTAGCCCATTAGTTTCTGCTTGTTAATGTAGTGTTTAGTTATAATTAAATAAGGCACCGATTAAATTCAATGTGTTCCTTGCTGTATGAAGCAAGGAACAAGTCGCATTTTTTCAAAAACAAATGCAACTTATAAACCGATGTGTCTTATATGTTTTTTCCTTTTCATTATGCATTGTTGACTAATATAACTACTACTCCGGCGCAACATATTGTCCAGAAAATTCATTAAGCACACATGCACATGCACAGTTATACAGCTGATGGCTTTGGGGTTGTTCACCATAAACCTCCAACTTAATTTGACTATTAATGGGGAAAAAAAAGATTTTGCACATTATGACCTCTTCAGCTCTGTGTGCGCCTGCGAAATTGTCTAGAATCAAGCTGCTAGAAAGAAAAAGATCTCTAACCTAATCTGGCTGTTTGACACAATTCATTCATACATACACAATAATTAATGGAACAGGACTTAAAATTACAAAGTCGTGATTAAAGTCGACTGTCCAACCCTCTTGATTAGGTAGGTGCCTTTTAATTACATTAGCCTTTTATACATAGTAGTAGTACATAGTAGTAGTACTGATGCAAGGTCAGGTTAGGTCTGGGAGAACACATTGGTGCTGTGTGCCAACTCATCCACCAGAACATGAACCACCCAGCCAGACAACCAACCCATCCCCACCTCACAAAAGGTTGTGGGATCGCTTTCCACCTGGTCCTTTATGGAGTTTGCATGTTCTCTTCATGTTCATGCGGTCTCCTTCTGGGTGCTCCAGCTTACTCCCACTTCCAGAGACATACAGGTGAGGTGAAATCAAAACTTCAGATTGCCCGTAGGTGTGAATGCAAGAGTGTATGTGTTTGTTTGTCTGTATATGGCCCTGCGATGGACTGCCGTCCTGTCCAGGGTGTACCTCTCTTGCCCCATGACTGCTGGCTTAGGCTCAAGCCCCCCAAACCTTAGTAATTGGATGAGGTACTTTATTTGGGAGTACCACATGTAATTATACAGTAAAAGAAGGAGAAAAATATTTGATTTTACATTGCACTGACTGACTGAACAAAATTGTTACTGAATTATTACATATCTATGGATTGCAAGTACTTGCTGTGACGGAGGCTTCAATCTTGTTCTCTCTCTCTCTCTCTCTCCCTCTCTCTCTCTCTTTGTCGCCTCTCCCTCTGTAGAACGGACAGCTGGGTTTCTTTCTGATTTATAACTCCTGGCAAAAAATAATGCAATCACTGCACTGAGAGGATGGTCACCCGCCTTTTTTACTTTGTAACAAATAAACAAATCACAAATATGTCACAAAACATTTTTTGTTCAGTAGCAGAAACATACATCAAAGAAGCTTAATTTAATTCCTGTAATTAAAAGCATATTTATTTCCACATCAATAGAGGAAAACCTTATTGAATCACTCAGTGGTCAGGAAAAAAATGATGGAATCAAAGAAAAAACTGTCAGTACTTTGTTGCTCTTCCTCTGGCTTTTATGATGCCATGGCTCCTCTGAGGCACGGATTCAGTTATGAAAGACAACATTCTCCGTCGGACTTGTTCCTCACAGTCTTAAATAGTAAATGTCAGATCAGCTTTGGAGGATGGAAATTTGTCATCAGTGGAGGAAAAAAAAGGATTGTGGGAAGTTCATACACACATTTGGGCATAGTCGGTGGTATGTAACACGGTCAATTCTCACTACCGCATATAGGAAATGCATTGCATCATCAGCATCTTTTTTTAAGGAGATCAATGTGGCAATTTTCAGTTAGCAAAGCCTGGCTAATGTACTTATTTTGCAATTATTTTAAGTGTTTGTTTACTGTTACTTGTCTGTTGTCAAGGAGGAGAATGAACATTTTAGTAATGTGATGGTTCCACAGCTGAAAAAAATGTTGCTGTAAAGGATGGTCCCTGCAGTGCACAACTACATTGGGAGTTGGCGAACATCACTGCCCAAGCTGCACAGGTTTATCAAATTTTGGAGAAGTGTGACCACAATGAGTTGGTGAAAAAGTGACAGCGGGTGATGACAGCGGACAGCCGTGTTCACAGTCTCAGTCGGAGAGTCATGATGTGGACATGGGACTTGAAACAGCTATCGGCTGTTTGTGTCAGCCATGTTACCTGCTTATTGTCCGTGGACGGGCAAATGAAAGACTCAAGCTGCACAAACATGACGATGGCTATCGAATGTTTCCTACATGTGGAAGTCATTGAACTGGGAAATATCAAGGGAGATAATTACTTTGTATACAGTAAAACTTGCATATAATGGATTCAGGTGCACCAGCAAATTTTGTCCGTCCTAATCAAAATCCGTTATATGTATGTAACAGGTTAGCTACAGTCAGGAGGCGGCAAACGATCTACAGGGAAAACCCCAGCACCAATTAGGCTTATGAATTTCCTTGATTAAATGCCTGACCTTGAATCAGGACCTGCCTCATTTAATGACCAAGTCAAAACTTCGTCTGAAAAAATAAATGCCTGCCTTAAATAAGAGCCAGATATTATGTGCATTAAAAAGATTACATTTAGTCGAGTCACACTTTTTTCTGTGTCTGCTGTGGAGTAGTACATTAAAATCCTAAAGCCTGATTTATGCTACTCCAGCTCTGTGGCCATGCAATGAGGTAAACGTGCACGTGAAGCCTTTTAAAGTTCTCCGTCGCATCTTTATGCATTTTACAGCAAGAACAGCCACTTTTTCTGGATTAATTTGTCCCTCAACGAGCTCTGCTTCTTTATACAATCATCAACCTCCAAACCATCGATACGTACAATTTCTTTCCATGAATTTCAAGTCATTTGAGTGTCTTTTTCAAACTCCGTGTTGTGAAGTTGGTTATATTTGCGAACTTTTCTGCCAAACGTATACTATCCATGATTGAAATGATTGTGGCTGCAGCCACGCAGAGGGCTCTGATCTAAAGCGGTTTGGTTCATCACACCCAGGGATATGTATGAAACTTAACACCATATTACAGTGCAGGCAGCAAGCAGCGTTTTGTTAACAATCACCAGCCTTGAATTATGCCATGCCTTGTTTCGGTCCTGTGTCTGAGCACGGTTTGAAAAAAATAAAGAGACAGACATTTAATCATGGAAATATGGTACCCACTTTCCTCGAACTGGCGAGTCTCAGTGCTGAACTTCATTTCGTACCTCTGTTACTGGGCACATCCAGACTGCTTTGTCTGGTATATGTGAGGGGTATTAAATGGAATTCATTATGATGGGGCGGGACCTTTTGTGCGATGTGAGCGAAAACCCATCATACAAAATCCATTATATAGGTTGCATTGGGACTTTTGCTTTTGTCCGGTGAGTGCAAATTTCTGGTTTACGCAATGAGGGTTTAGGCGAGTTTTACTGTACATATGAAGCTGTGTGAAAATGGAGCAGCACCAGACAGCAGAATGATATTCTACATTGGTGCTGTGTGCAAACACAGGAGAGGCAAAATCAGTAGGTTGCAGCTGTGTTTCAGAGTATGAATTTTTTACTGTTTTGTTTGTGATTATCTAATCTTATTTACGCGTATTTAATGTTTTCTTTTTTCTGAATACAACGTCTGTTACAAAGGAGCAGAGCCGGATCCAGAAACGCATTGGTCTGCCAACCTTTGAAGATTCAGGCATGTTTTTCTTTTGTTGGTTGGTTGGGTTTCTTTTTTGTACTTCATTTGTGTCATAATAACATAATAATAAATACAATCCCTCCAGCATCTCTTGTGTCTTCCCCTGGGTCTTCAGTTGGACTTGACTGGAAGACCTCCCTTAGGAGATAACCATGCAGCATCCTCACTAGATGCCCGAACTGCCTCTGCTGGCTCCTTTCAATGTGATCAAACAGCAGCTCTATGCTGAGTCCCTCACAGATGTTTCTGTGTAGGCTCTCAGTTGTCCAGGTGGTTTCCATAGTAGAGAAGCTTGAATCTTCGACTGGACTGGGTTGCTTGACGCGAGGACGTTTCGCTTCAAATTGCAGAAGCTTCCTCAGCTAAAATTCTTGCTCTGGTAGTCTGACTTCTGTCTTGACTCTTGTAGAGAAGAATAAACAGAAGCCACAAAAGCTGGAGTTTAAACCTAACCAGACCCCTCCTACCGAGAGGCAGACTGCTATAGGCTAGTGACTAAACAATAGCTCTAATTAGCAACTATTGTGCTCTAGTTAGCACCCTCCTAATGACACGGCAGCTGTCCCTCCTAAGGATGGGACGGATGCCTCTCCTGATGGCTCCCTTGATGACTCTCCTGATGACGTGAATGACTCATTACCATGAACAACAGACTGAAACTGCTTTGACCTGAGTACCCCATTGTAAACAGGGGACAAAGCGTGTCTCAGACCCCCTCCCCGGTTAAGGCTGGGTTTCAACTGTTTCACATAGAATGCCTCCTCAAACAATTTCTTCTCTCTGGCTAAGATTTTAACTTCCTTGTCCTCAAACGTGTGGTTAGTGTCTTTAAAGGTGGAGATGAACTGCAGACTGAGGTCCATTGGCGCCCTCTTTGCGGTGCTGGTATAGCCTTTTGTGTAAAGGTTGCTTAGTCTCACCTATGTAGTGTTCGTTACAGTTTTGTACCCCATTGTAAACAGGGGACAAAGCGTGTCTCAGACCCCCTCCCCAGTTAAGGTTGGGTTTCCACTGTTTCACATAGAATGCCTCCTTGACCCCTCTCTCAAACCATTTCTTCTCTCTGGCTAAGATGAGGACAAGGAAGACGAGGACAAGGAAGTTAAAATCTTAGCCAGAGAGAAGAAATGGTTTGAGAGAGGGGTCAAGGAGGCATTCTATGTGAAACAGTTGAAACCCAGCCTTAACCGGGGAGGGGGTCTGAGACACGCTTTGTCCCCTGTTTACAATGGGGTACTCAGGTCAAAGCAGTTTCAGTCTTCAGTCAAGACAGAAGTCAGACTACCACAGCAAGAATTTTCGCTGAGGAAGCGTCTGCGATTTGAAGCGAAACGTCCTCGCGTCAAGCAACCCAGTCCAGTCGAAGATTCAAACTTCTCTACTATGTCCCTCACAGATATTCAAGCTTCTCACCCTGTTCTATCAAGTTCATGCTTCATGTTATCCCCACCCATGAACACGACCCAGAGATACTTGAACTTCTCCACTTGAGACAATACCTCTCCCCTGACCCAGAGGGGACTATCCACACAGTAAAAATCACCAGAGTGAATTTAACACTGGTGATTTTGCTGTCCACCCTATTTCAACAGAGGATCATGGCTTCAAATTTAGAGGTGCTAATCCTCATCCCAGTCGCTACACACTTGGCCTTAAACCTGCCCAGTGAGGTTGAGGTTGTATTCAATAAATAAATAAAATCAAGACATATAAATATGCCTTTGTCAAAATGGTGTATTTGCTCACCTGCTCACCCTGACACCTGCTGCCAACCCATATCTGTCACCTAACTACTAGCAATAGAATAGAATAGAAAAGCATAGTTGTTTATTGTCATTTCATTTCTGCAATGAAATCCATCATTGTTGCCATGGTAATTGCCTTTTCTTTTGATTTCTCTGGGGCACTCCGAAACACGAGTCTTAATTTAGCTTTGGACTTCTAAGCACGATGCCACTGTGATATTAAGTCAGTGAGCTTTGTTTGTGTTTAGCCTGCTCTACTTTTTTGACAGCTGCAGTGTATCATTAGAGGAACTGAAAGCAGATGATTCTATTTCCAGCGTATAACATTGTACTGTAAGTCGATGATTTTCTCGAAAGCTTTCTGCAGAAGTTCGGTGACTCGAGATTTGCAGTAATGGTTAATTTTTTGATTCCATGTGAGGAGGTTATGATTGCATTCTTTCTTTCCAGCCATATGCTGTTTTTCATCCTCCATGCAAAGTTTCTCACTTGTTTTATCCCTGCAAAATCTCGTGGTTCTAATCTGTGGGAGCTGATGAAATCCAACCACTTAGTGTGGGAGACATTTCAGTGTGCCTGCTGTGCCAAATGACCTGATTTAGGGGGAGAGGACCGAACTAACAAGATGACATGACTCCTCCTTCCTCACCCCTCATACCCTGGGAAACCATTGAAATGTCAGGGGCTGCTCATTTTGAACGGGCTCAAAAATATTCTCCACAATGAGACTCCACAGTAACGGAATTCTTGACAGTGAGAATGTGACGGCTACCCGCAATAAGAAATGGATGAATATAGATTTGTATTCTGCAGCCAGATGAGGCTGCACATAATTGGACAGATGTTGATCCACTGATCAGCACAGATTGTGGAACGTTCTAATGTTGATCCCCGAGCAGCTGTTGTTGTACTGACTGAGATGACCTTTGCTTCTTTGTCTGAACATAGATCCACCTAAAGTCAAATTATGAAGCATTGAATTGACCTTCATAGTGTCAAACTCACTTGAACCTTGAAACATGGCTCTTAGAAATTTGCCTTTTCACTGTGGTCCAGTTGGACTCCAAATGTGACCAGTTTTCATCCTGAAACGTCTAAAGAGACTTCTCAAACTGCTTGTGCAGCACAATACAGTTTTTAATCTTACTCCAAGCAGGTAGCTCTGTGGGTTAGACGTTGGACCACCAATATTTAAACTGGGCATTTATTCCAGTTGTGTACTTAAGGGTATCTGTCATAAGTGTCTTGGTGACACAAGGGGAGGTGATGGTCTAGTGAGTAAGCGTTGGGCTTGAGACCATAGGATCCTCGGTTCAAACCCCAGCCTGACCGGAAAATCACTAAGGGCCCTTGGGCAAGATCCTGAATTCCCAAGTTGCTCCCGGTGTGTAGTAAGTACCTTGCATGCCAGCACCCTGACATCGGTGTGTTTGTGTGCATGGGTGAATATGAGCCACCAATATTTAAACTGGGCATTTATTCCAGTTGTGTACTTAAGGGTACCTGTCATGAGTGTCTTGGTGACACAAGGGGAGGTGATGGTCTAGTGGTTAAGGTGTTGGGCTTGAGACCAGAAGATCCTTGGTTCAAATCCCCGCCTGATTGGAAAATCACTAAGGGCCCTTGGGCAAGGTCTTTAATCCCCTAGTTGCTCCAGCACCCTTTATGGCAGCACCCTGACATCGGGGTGAATGTGAGGCATAATTGTAAAGTGCTTTGAGCATCTGATGCAGATGGAAAAGCGCTATATAAATGCAGTCCATTTACCTTTTTTTTTTTTTTTTTTTTACATTATAAGACAGTATCTTTGCTTCATTCTGATTCATTAATTGTAAAAACTAGGGATGGCATGATACCACTTTTCATGTCCCATAGGATACTGATACTATATCCTTCAGTATCTACTGAGACCAATCAGATACTGTTTTCCCTGTCATGATACAACTAATCAGTTAATAAATACATTTGGCTCAATGTACGGTGCAAACCTAAACATCTAATAAGAAACATATATTCAGCTCTCTTAAGGAAAATATGCACAGCCCAACATAAGTTAGACTCGCAATAGAAGACTCGGATCGAAGTCTTTTGTTTGTTTTTCCTTTTTTCTTATTTCCAGTATCTAAACTGCTAATTTTGCCAGTAGCAGAGCAAAAGGGGTGAACCCCTACTGAAAGTAATCATGTGTTGCAGCCCTGTACATGAGGACTTTTGAGGAGTTAACTGTCTTTTCCAGTTATTATATTTGCTGAACAGTATCATTTTTGTGAAATGCTGTTGGCTGTGAGACCTCTTCAGACTCAGTTCCATAAATGTATTCAAGTTTCTGTCTTTCTCTGTGGATTTCTGGCTCGGTGCTTTTAACTGAAATGTAGATCAAGGTCAAAAAGCTCGTTATTGTCTCGTGCTGCACAGAGAGGACAGAGACAGCGTGAGATGACAGGCGATATGAAGGGTCGATATTACAACTGAAAACATATTATGGAGGTCATCCTGTCCGCACTCTTCAGTCTTTCCTTTCAGACTTTTTTTACTCTCTTCAACCTGTATGACTACATTTTCCACATCGTGTATAAGACCATTGAGTCGGGTCCGTGCTGTGTACTTCCCTCTGTTAGAGTTAAGTAGTTCGATGTCATTATAAATCACACAGGCATTAGATGAGAGACGGCCTCTCTCAGTCGTTCAGGGTAGCAAATGAGAAAACAGATCAATGTGGCTCAGGGCAAAGACAGAGAGAAGGACGCATCTAGATGAGAGGAGTAGAAAGATATTATTCAAGCAGAGATTCAGGAAAATTTGACAGTAATATGGGAATGACGAGGTGGCGCCCTCCTCAGGAAGAGGGTAAAACAGTTCTTACACCTGGCCGAGTTCAGTACAGAGTCTTCCCGAGCAGTGACCCGACACGCGTATGTGTTTCTCGAGGGGAGGGGGAGGTTGGCATGCTGCTAAACATAGATCAGCACGAGTCAGGAAGGGATGGTTAAACTTGTGCTGATTTACAAAATTTTTTGCTGAGGTGCGTCAAGCCTGTGTCTGGCAACCTTGAGCCGAGCAAAAGGTGTGGGGTTGATGCACCTTAGCATCCAGTTTTCATGCTAAGCTTAGACAGATTTATCCCCAGATATCAAGAGTTGAGGATGGAGTGTACATTACATCGAGCACTACCAGGGCAGAGTTCACCGAGCCTGTAAAAAAAAAAAAACCCCAGCATGTTCTAAGTTTTTCCAAGTGGTCCGTCAGTGGTGTGTTGGAACTCATGAGCGGTTGATGAGTGTTGTTTTTCAACTCACCATCACCAGGGGTTGGAATTTTTTAGGGGGAAAAGACTTAACTGAGTCGCCTCGTGACTGTGGAGACTGAGAGATTTTTTTGCCTCTCAGACAGCACGAGGGGAAGAGGACTGCACTCAAAGGATGATGGGTAATAAATGACAGTGAGTTGATGAAGGATTGTCTTTGGGCTGACGGTGACTGACAGTCCGCTCTGTGTGTGTGTGTGCACGTGTGTCTGTGTGTGCGTGTTTGATAAAGAGAGGACATGTGAAGAGCTTGTTCCAAACCGAGGCATTCTACAATTTAAAAACTGTACATTAGCACTGAGCAGAAACTGCCCTGTTTTTGACCAGAGGTACCACAGTACTGCAGCATAAGAAGTCTTCAACTACCGTACATCACTACAGGGTTGTCCACGCTTCTGTGGACTCACGGTGCCGAATTATTGTGAGTTCCCGAGCATGGAGAAGAGGTCTGCATGCTGCTACAACCTGAGCTTATTGTGCTTTAACTTTGTGGACTGATCTGCCTGTTGAAATTCACCAAATTCAGTTGGAACATTCAAATACAGTCCAAAAATATACCACTTTAAAAGTATTTATAATTAGTAGACATTTAGATATGTTTGTTTTAGTTTTGCATGATTATATATAATTGTGGTGATTAATCATTGTCTGCTTTTGTCTGCTCTCTTGATATTTTATTTGTATTTTATTTACACTCAACAAAAATATAAACGCAACACTTTTGGTTTTGCTCCCATGTTGTATGAGATGAACTCAAAGATCTAAAACTTTTTCCACATACACAATATCACCATTTCCCTCAAATATTGTTCACAAACCAGTCTAAATCTGTGATAGTGAGCACTTCTTTGCTGAGATAATCCATCCCACCTCACAGGTGTGCCATATCAAGATGCTGATTAGACACCATGATTAGTGCACAGGTGTGCCTTAGACTGCCCACAATAAAAGGCCACTCTGAAAGGTGCAGTTTTATCACACAGCACAATGCCACAGATGTCGCAAGATTTGAGGGAGCGTGCAATTGGCATGCTGACAGCAGGAATGTCAACCAGAGCTGTTGCTCGTGTATTGAATGTTCCTTTCTCTACCATAAGCCGTCTCCAAAGGTGTTTCAGAGAATTTGGCAGTACATCCAACCAACCTCACAACCGCAGACCACGTGTAACCACACCAGCCCAGGACCTCCACATCCAGCATGTTCACCTCCAAGATCGTCTGAGACCAGCCACTCGGACAGCTGCTGAAACAATCGGTTTGCATAACCAAAGGATTTCTGCACAAACTGTCAGAAACCGTCTCAGGGAAGCTCATCTGCATGCTCGTCGTCCTCATCGGGGTCTCGACCTGACTCCAGTTCGTCGTCGTAACCGACTTGAGTGGGCAAATGCTCACATTCGCTGGCGTTTGGCACGTTGGAGAGGTGTTCTCTTCACGGATGAATCCCGGTTCACACTGTTCAGGGCAGATGGCAGACAGCGTGTGTGTTGTCGTGTGGGTGAGCGGTTTTCTGATGTCAATGTTGTGGATCGAGTGGCCCATGGTGGCGGTGGGGTTATGGTATGGGCAGGCGTCTGTTATGGACGAAGAACACAGGTGCATTTTATTGATGGCATTTTGAATGCACAGAGATACGGTGTCGAGGTCCTGAGGCCCATTGTTGTGCCATACATCCAAGAACATCACCTCATGTTGCAGCAGGATAATACACGGCCCCATGTTGCAAGGATCTGTACACAATTCTTGGAAGCTGAAAATGTCCCAGTTCTTGCATGGCCGGCATACTCACCGGACATGTCACCCATTGAGCATGTTTGGGATGCTCTGGACCGGCGTATACGACAGCGTGTACCAGTTCAAGCCAATATCCAGCAACTTCGCACAGCCATTGAAGAGGAGTGGACCAACATTCCACAGGCCACAATTGACAACCTGATCAACTCTATGCGAAGGAGATGTGTTGCACTGCATGAGGCAAATGGTGGTCACACCAGATACTGACTGGTATCCCCCCCAATAAAACAAAACTGCACCTTTCAGAGTGGCCTTTTATTGTGGGCAGTCTAAGGCACACCTGTGCACTAATCATGGTGTGTTCAGTGCTCTCCAGGGCTACAGAATTAAAGGGTTGCATACATTTTCAACAGGGAAAAGTCGTCATGGTAACATGGTGGCCGTGATGTCCACGGATGTGTAATTCCTGTCTAATTGTCCTATTCATCCTTCCCTCGGTGACTGGAAGTGAGCAGAGCAACTTAATGAGCTCAGATTGGCGTTCTCCTGTGTGTTTTCATAAAAGCCTTCTTACAGTTACAAAATGTTAATCCCTTTCAGTCCTGAGACCAAATCAATTAGGCTGCTGATTCCGAGTGCCAAATACGGGCTTTTTTTTTCCTGTTTATTGTTCTTGGTCACATGATGATGGCAGTGTGTGTGTGTGTGTGTGTGTGTGTGTGTGTGTGTGTGTGTGTGTGTGTGTGTGTGTGTGTGTGTGTGTGTGTGTGTGTGTGTGTGTGTGTGTGTGTGTGTGTGTGTGAGAGAGAGAGGATTAGTGGACTGCACAGTGCCACACCGGCTCACATATGCGTCACTTTGGCCCACAGAGGACAGACGTGGATCAGGTTTTGCAGGTCGCTAGAGAGGTGCAGCTCCTCAAACACACCTGGAAAAGCATAGATGAGTGTGCATTTGGGCGTAATGTAGTGCTGACCGTGTGTGTGTGTGTGTGTGTGTGTGTGTGTGTGTGTGTGTGTGTGTGTGTGTGCGCGCGCGCACGGGCACATGTGTCTCATACAAAGACACTTCTCAGGTGCTGTTGCACACATTGACAAACTGGGAGAGCTGGATTTGTTTTGATACTGTGAGAGATTGTTTCCTGTCATTTATTGTGGGAACTGAACTCATAGAGACAAGGTAATGTTCTTCAACTAACTTTTTCTTTCTGATAAAATACTGTATGTCTTGGATTATACACTGTAAAAAAAAAAGTCAAATTTATGGTAAAATACCGGCAGTTGTGGTTGCCAGGAATTTACCCCAAAAAATATGGGGAATCCGTACAAGACAAAACGGCATGTCGGTAAGGTAACCCTTAAATTTTACAGTAGAGAATATATTTTTCCACTGGAAATCATTGTAAAAAAAAAAAAAACAAATACTGTAAAACCATTATACTGTAATTTTCTGTAAAAAATAATGATTTCCATACATTTTACAGTTAGCAGCTGTAAAAACTACAGCTATAGTATAGTCCTTTTGATGGTAATTTGTTGTTAATTTAACAGGAATACAATAAACCCTGTTATGGTAAATAACTTTAAAAATGAAAGAAATATGGTAAACCTTATTAAAGTCTATGTCAATGAAAAATACGGTAAAATTGTACAATAAATTACAACATTTTATTTTGACCAGTTAAATTTCATGGTAAATTCCTGGCAACCACAGCTGCCAGTATTTTACCATTAAAAATGCAGTGCAATACATGAGAAACACAAGTGGTATACTGTAGATTTTACATTAGCAACTCAAAAAACAAAAAACGTTTAAAGGCATCCATATTTGACAGATGGTACAGATTATCACTAAGAATTAGTAAGAAATGTTTCATAACATCGGTATTACAGACTGAACAGATCATATTAATTGTCTGTATACCCACAAAGTAGCGCAGATCTTGAGAATACAGAATGTCCATATAAATGACTGGTTGTCCAAGGAGGAATGAATAAACTGAAACAAATAAGTCATTTGCCCCTGACTGATCAAGAGTAATGAGTCGCTGAGTCCGGCCTTGGTTCAGGAAAGCACTAACATGGAGTGGAGTCTCAAATGCACATGATGATGTACATACAAGCTCTGCTGGAGGACTCGAAAGTTGTCCATCAGGTGTTCACTTTGAACTGGTAGGATCCTCTCTGCAGCAAAAAATGGACACACATTTTTAAAAGTTTGATCAATGCAGTGCCCAGAGACTAACAAAAACTTAAGTCAAAATATGCTGCCATGATACATGATTCCTTAACCCTCAGGGGATATCAGGGTCCTTTCAGGCAAATTTTTGCGCAAAATTTAGCCCTAACTTTCGCACGTCTTTCATTAAAAAAAATCTCCTTTAACAGTGGAATATCCGGATAAAATGCTGAAACCGACTTCTTCTGAAACTTCTCTGTTCTCTCACGACGTCCTGGATCAACAGAGCCTGAAATGTGGAGGTTTTAAGCTTGAAACAGGCTGATGATGGCGCCTGAGAGCGCTGCACGACATCTCGCACCGTGAAAAGTCCTTAAAGCGACAGAATCACCTCAAAATCTCTCATCAGCTGTTAAAATTTTCACTGAAAACCAGCTTAATTTTTCGAACCATGTCCACTTCGATGTGTCTCACAGGTTTAGAAAAAATTTTGATCAAACAAAGCGCCAGTCTCTCAGCAACTTCGCAGACAAAGGAATTCCGACGAGGGGCTGGACGACTCCTCCCACAAGGAGTGCTCACAGGCGAATGACGTCACCGACAGGCATGGAAAAACTCACGCATGCGCACGAGGGTTCAAGCATGTCTGACGTAAAAACATATGAATGAAATCCATATAGTTTTTGAAAAAAATAAAAAGGACCTATACTTTACGGACAGCCCTCGTATTTACCCCATTTTTGTAGTTTCTTTCATGATAAAAACAGTGTCACCATGTAATTACATTGGAATTTAAAGGGTTAAAATAAATAATTAAATATTTGGCAGTTTGGATTAAGACTGAAGTTAATTGAATGATCTGAGCAAAAAACTAACTAAAAATATTAACCGGTTATGTTTTTATAGCAGTCTTGAGCGAGGACATTAATATCCTCTGATGACCTCAAAAGGTCGTAAATTATAGCAACCCACAAGACTTAAGTTTGCAGTTCTTAAATCCATTCACATAAAAGTGATACATAGACTCAACGCAACCCAAAACACAATAACTGTTATTTGGAAAACAGTGTATCAAGGTTTACTATTAATTTATCATGGAACTTGAAGTTAATGATTCAATAAGGCGGTTAACAAGATCTAGTTACTGTCATTAAATCTATATTTTATACTGCTAGTTTCATTTATTATATGAAACTGCACACCTGAACAATGAACGTGAGACAGATTGAAGTTTGCGTTTTCTGTCTGCCTTTTGCTATAGTGAACAAAATCACTGCTTACCTCTTATTAAATCTCCAGGAGAAGACTTGACTGAAGACAGGTGACTCTCATACAGACATGGTGCCATGTATAGGGAAACCAAAAAACACTTGAACACTCACAAGTTTACAATGGGGGTTTCACTGTGGACTGACTTGATCCCTTCTGCATGTGGAAAAAAACAAAAACAAAAAGTGAATACAGCAATAAATATTCATACTATGACAATGAGGTTTCTTCCTCATTTCTGAGGGAGTTTTTCCTTAACACTGTCACCTGTGTGCTTGCTCTAGGTTGGTAAGGTTAGACCTTACTTGTGTGAAGTGCCTTGAGGCAACTCGATTGTGATTTGGCGCTATATGAATGAAATAAATTATTATTATTATGACAGTAATAATGAATCAAGAAATTACTATACTGAAAAGAGCATTTCAGCCAACAGCTGAACTGACAGTTCAAATTTCGAGTGCTAAGCAACTTCCACAGCGAAATACGCAAAACGTTCTCTTCTTCTTCCTCTTCTTCTTCTCTTTCTTCAAATCTCTTTCGAGAGGCTACACGCTTGCGCAATGCCGCCCCCATCCATTAGACTGCCGCACTTGCAGTTTTTGAGAAAATGGATGTTAAAGAGGGGTTTTCAGACAGAAAGATGAGACATTTTGAACATTGTACTCCTTTTCACTTTATTAGCCCCAAAAGGCACAATAAACACATAAAGTACAACAGTAAATGGTCAGATATATCTAAATATGCATGTAGTTGATATCGAGCTACATAAAATTAGAATAAATCAACTAAAAAGTCTGTACAGTAGCATTAAAATACTGGTGCAGCACTATGACTTTTCATACTGTTGCCAAGGATATTTAATTATTATTATTGTGATAAAATAGTACCTCTATTAAGAAATAAAAACAAAATCACATCATAAAATTTTAGCTTATGAATAAAAATCTCATAAAATGTTGAAATCTGTGCCAGAAACAGCAGCCATTTTCCTTGACAACACCTTAGCAACAGCACATTAGTAATGGCAAAGGGCATAAAACATTATACACTGCCTAATACTATACTATTTAAGGTCAGAAATATAGATTTATATCAAAAATGTTCTTCATACATAACCTTGCTGTGTTTTCGATTCTAAAGATGGCATTTTTTTAAAGAAATAGGGGACCTGAGTTTTTTTTTGTTTGTTTGTTTTTTTTTTTACTTCTTTTCATCATATAAACCCACAAATTTAGATTATGTAAACCTACAAAAATGTTCCAATGTCCCTGGAATTTGCTTTCTAGCTACAGTAAAGTAAATTATCAATACTGTAGAAATTTTGACAAAAAATAGTTTATACAACCCTTGGCAAAAATTATGGAATCACCTGCCTCGGAGGATGTTCATTCAGTTGTTTAATTTTGTAGAAAAAAAGCAGATCACAGACATGAAACAAAACTAAAGTCATTTCAAATGGCAACTTTCTGGCTTTAAGAAACACTATAAGAAATCAGGAAAAAAAATTGTGGCAGTCAGTAACGGTTACTTTTTTAGACCAAGCAGAGGGAAAAAATATGGAATCACTTAGTTCTGATGAAAAAATTATGGAATCATGAAAAACAAAAGAACGCTCCAACACATCACTAGTATTTTGTTGCACCACCTCTGGCTTTTATAACAGGTTGCAGTCTCTGAGGCATGGACTTAATGAGTAACAAACAGTACTCTTCATCAATCTGGCTCCAACTTTCTCTGATTGCTGTTGCCAGATCAGCTTTGCAGGTTGGAGCCTTGTCATGGACCATTTTCTTCAACTTCCACCAAAGATTTTCAATTGGATTAAGATCCGAACTATTTGCATTCCATGACATTGACCCTATGTGTCTTTTTGCAAGGAATGTTTTCACAGTTTTTGCTCTATGGCAAGATGCATTATCATCTTGAAAAATGATTTCATCATCCCCAAACATCCTTTCAATAGATGGGATAAGAAAAGTATCCAAAACATCAACGTAAACTTGTGCATTTATTGATGATGTAATGATAGCCATCTCCCCAGTGCCTTTACCTGACATGCAGCCCCATATCATCAATGACTGTGGAAATTTACATGTTCTCTTCAGGCAGTCTGTTATGTGCAGACGCGAGTTGAGGAGCGGACCAGCATCTGACTGAACCCAGCACTAAATAACCAGAAAGCGGTTCCAAAAACAAACAAATTTATTTCCCCTCTGTGCAATAATTTGTGTACAACATAAATGTGCGGTTGTCTGGCGAGGTGAAGGACGGCGCGCTCTCCAGCGCCCAAATGGATCGAAGCCCGACGCTTCTGGACCCAGACTCACCGCCGAACACCCCCCAGGTGGACATGACAAACTGACTCTGTGAAGGATGGAAAAGGTGAGGTAAGTCAACAGCTACAACAAATATCCTTCAAAGGCACACACTATCAGCAACACATTCAGGTCTGAATTTAAGCTTTATGTAAATGAGCAGCTTCTCACAACAGGTGGAGGATCATCATTCCGTACGCCACGGCAGTGAGAAGCGAGCTGCACAGTTCTCATCAATGTTCAAATACACTGCGTAACAAAATACCAAATTACTGTTAACACTTATTCAGACAATCATCACCTCTGATGTGTGCTGACAGCATGTGTCCCTCACCCGTCCTCCTTCACAGGCACGATGTGTCAAACCCTGGCGCGGTCCTCAGCGTCTCACAAACGAACGTCACAAGGTCGAGTTCCCGGCAATCCTGCTTGAACCACTCATGGCTTAAATGCAGAACGCCATCTCATTATCTGCTTCAGCTGAAAGTCTTTAAGTTTACACGTGAGCATCATCCACAGGTGCAGCTAATAATGCTGATGAGGGTGAAGGACTCTTCTGCCAGCACTGTCTCCACAGACAAAAAACCAGTTTGCATACCACCTGGAGAGCAAAGAAAAGAAAACAACACCAAAATGTCCAGCCAAACCCCCCAATACACAACACAGTCATCTTTATAAATCTCATTGGAACGGCACCAAACAAAAGTTCCAGCATCATCACCTTGCCCAATGCAGATTCGAGATTCATCACTGAATATGACTTTCATCCAGTCATCCACAGTCCACGATTGCTTTTCCTTAGCCCATTGTAACCTTGTTTTTTTCTGTTTAGGTGTTAATGATGGCTTTCGTTTAGCTTTTCTGTATGTAAACCCCATTTCCTTTAGGCGGTTTCTTACAGTTCGGTCACAGACGTTGACTCCAGTTTCCTCCCATTCGTTCCTCATTTGTTTTGTTGTGCATTTTCAATTTTTGAGACATATTGCTTTAAGTTTTCTGTCTTGACGCTTTGATGTCTTCCTTGGTCTACCAGTATGTTTGCCTTTAATAACCTTCCCATGTTTGTATTTGGTCCAGAGTTTAGACACAGCTGACTGTGAACAACCAACATCTTTTGCAACATTGCATGATGATTTACCCTCTTTTAAGAGTTTGATAATCCTCTCCTTTGTTTCAATTGACATCTCTCGTGTTGGAGCCATGATTCATGTCAGTCCACTTGGTGCAACAGCTCTCCAAGGTGTGATCACTCCTTTTTAGATGCAGACTAACGAGCACATCTGATTTGATACAGGTGTTAGTTTTGGGGATGAAAATTTACAGGGTGATTCCATAATTTATTCCTCAGAATTGAGTGAGTCCATATTTTTTTCCCTCTGCTTGGTCTAAAAAAGTAACTGTTACTGACTGCCACAATTTTTTTTTCCTGATTTCTTATAGTGTTTCTTAAAGCCAGATAGTTGCCATTTGAAATTACTTTAGTTTTGTGTCATGTCTGTGATCTGCTTTTTTTCTACAAAATTAAACAACTGAATGAACATCCTCCGAGGCCGGTGATTCCATAATTTTTGCCAGGGGTTGTAGAAACACTAAATTGAGTAGCAGTAAAAAGAAAAGTGATGTTATCTTTATCCATGTCACTATTTTGCCATTTGTGGAAATTGGATATCCTCCTTTTCTTTACTGCATGCAATTTCACAGTGGACTGAATTTTGCTTTTTTTATTTTGTTTTACATTTTGCTTCTGTAAAAATGAAGGTTTCTTTTTGCTTCACAATCAACATGTTTATACTGTAAATTTGAATGTGCAAAACTCTATAAACTGATGTTTACCCAAATAATACTGTAAAATTTAAGGTCTTCAGATTTTTTTTACATGACAGTATTTTCTTTTAAACTTTATGTATATTTGCTCATTTTCACAGTAAAACTTTATCATTAAAAATACAGAAAACTGTAAAAATCAAAGTTTTTTCCAGTCTCTCAATAAACTGTTATTTAACGTATTTGATACAGTAAAAGAAAATTTTTGGTTTTACGGTGCTTTACTGTTGCTATTTCACGGTCTTTTGCTGTATATTTTACAGATTTTTTTTTACAGTGTATATTCTAATCTCACTATGATAAGCTTTAATTATATACATGTATACTGTATATGAAGAGTTCAGATGCAAAACCCAGTAAGTATTTTTATATATATATATATATATATATATATATATATATATATATATACACATACACACACACACACACACACACACACACACTGGAACAGCCATTCGCTTATCTCGGCAGTGACCTTCATGTCTCTGAAGTCTCAGCCCCTGAAGTTGATAGACATGTTGGAAGAATGTTTTCATGGTGGTATGAGGTTGCTGGGCAGTGGTGTGCAGGAGAATGAAGGTCCATGTTTTTAGGTTCCTGGTGCTTCCTGTCTTTCTGTATTGTTGTGACACTTCATCACCAGTGACATAAGGCTGCAGTTGGTCTGTGGTACTAGGTCTCTTTGGAGGATCCTTGCATATATCATAGAAAGCATTCTGACCAGCTGCTTGCAGAAGTTGCAGTGCATTCAATGTAGGGATGGTTCCTGGTTTTCTCCAAATATGACGCTTGGCATTGACGCCAAAGAGTTCACTCTGTCTCGTCAGACCAGGGAATTTTGTTTCTCATGGTCTGAGAGTCATTCAGCTGCCTTTTGGCAAACTCCATGTGGGCTGCCATGTGACCACCTGAGTTTACTAAGGAGTGGATTCTGTCTGGCCACTCTACCATACAGGCCTGATTGGTGGTTGTTCTTCTGGAATGATCTCCTCTCTCCACAGAGGAATGCTGGAGCTCTGACAGAGTGACCATCGGGTTCATGGTCATCTCCCTGACTAAGGCCTTTCTTCCTCAGTTTAGACGGGCAGCCAGCTCTAAGAAGAGTCCTGGTGGATCCGAACTTCTTCCATTTACAGATGATGGAGGCCACTGTGCTCATTGGGACCTCTCAAAGGAGCGCAGTGAGCTTTGTCAGATCCTTCCCACATCCTCTATCCTGAGTATGAACTCCTACCGTCTGGTAGGCGATACAGGGTCCCTCAGTGCAAATTGAATCGCTTTAAAAACTCATTTGTGCCCACATCAATTAGAGTCTTAAATATGGTTCCTGGGATAGGTAGTAGGATTGTGCGTTAATGACATGGTGGCATTGTTATTTTAGTGTTATTTATTCACTGTTAGTATTTTCCTTAACCATATGTGGGAGATGGCTGTGCAATAGGGGTATGTGTTTTTAGGGATATGTGCAATATGCATGAATTATTATGGGAGACCGCTGTGTAATACGGGCATGTGTAATTTGGATATGTGTATTAGGGATGTGCAATATGTATGATTGATGTGTGTATTAAGTTATGTAAATTGTATGAGTTATGTAATTATGTCATTGTTGTGAAAGTGTAGGAACACGGACCCACAACAGGGGGCGCAAATGAACGGACAATGGAGGTAGTCAAATAACAACACTTTACTGTTGTGAATAAGCACAACAAACACGGCGAATTTACAATAATAGATAAGAAGTCAATTCACAAAATGTGTCACGTGGGCAGGCTCGAAGATAAGAGACGTCTGTCCAAAGCAGAATCGGAACCACACGATTTCCTCCGCCACCGAACCCCGGGAATACTGGAGCCGCCAAGTCCCAAACTCCCAGGTGGCCACTGCCTCCGCTTGTCGGATCTGGTACTGCTGGCGAGGAACAAAAACAGTTAGATGTGGGTGCGTTTGCACCCAGCAACACGTATGGTGGGAAAACCACCTCCACCTCTCGTCGGAAAAAACAAAACAAAATATCTGCTATCCAACACACAAAGCAACAGGTATTCCTGTCAGGAAGACAACACAGTCGGCTGAGTATATTACCTCCTCGGTAGAGCGATATCTCGGCAAAGAGGTGGAGATGTCGTCTTGCTGATATACCACTGACGATCAGATGAGTGGTGACAGCTGTCATAGGTGATAAGTGACAGCTGTCACCCCGGCTGCTCCTGTGAGGCGGCAGCGCCCTCTGGTGCCTGGAGCCCGCACTCCAGGCAAGGTGCCCTCTGGTGGTGGTGGGCCAGCAGTACCTCCTCTTCAGCGGCCCACACAACAGGACCCCCCCCTCAACGGGTGCCTCCTGGCGCCCGACCAGGCTTGTCCGGGTGGCGGCGGTAGAAATCGGCCAGGAGGGCCGGGTCCAGGATGAAGCTCCTCTTCACCCAGGAGCGTTCTTCGGGTCCGTACCCCTCCCAGTCCACCAAATACTGGAAGCCCCGGCCCATTCGACGGACATCCAAGAGCCGGCGCACAGTCCAAGCCGGCTCGCCATCGATGATCCGGGCAGGAGGCGGTGCTGGACCCGGAGTACAGAGGGGTGAGGTGTGATGCTTTATCCGGGACACATGGAAAACAGGATGGATCCGCAGTGAGGCTTCAGCTTCCGGCCTCACTGCGGCTGGACTGATGACCTTGAGGATCGTGAAGGGACCGATGTAACGATCCTGCAGTTTAGGGGAGTCCACTTGGAGGGGAATGTCCTTTGTCGACAACCACACCTCCTGCCCTGGCCGATACGCAGGGGCCGGGGTCCGCCGACGGTCTGCATGGACTTTTGCCCTCATCCAGGCCTTTAGCAAAGCAGAACGGGCGGCGCGCCACACCCGACGGCACTTCCGCAGGTGGACGTCGGCCTCCAGGGACGCCCACCAGAAGCGCTGCCGGACAACTGCCACGGTTCTTCGCACCCCCGGATGACAGGAGAACTTGGAGCCGTGACAGAAGTCCAGGACTGCAGCCCTGGCCTCTGGTGGGACGTAAAGTTTGTTCTTCGGCCCAGTTCCGGGGTCCGGGCTCCGTGCCAGGGCCTCCCGGACGGTTTTCTCTACGTCCCAGGTGAGGGTGGCCACGATAGCGGACTCCGGGATGATGGGTTCCGGTGGATCCGACAACTCCGTTTTGACTTCGTCTTCATGCACCCGGGACAAGGCATCCGATCTCTGGTTTTTGGTCCCGGGGCGGTAGGTGATCCGGAAGTCAAAACGGCCGAAGAACAGTGACCAGCGGGCTTGCCTGGGGTTCAGCCGCTTGGCGGTCCTGATATACTCCAGGTTCCGGTGGTCAGTGAAAACCGTGAATGGCACGGACATTCCCTTCAACAGATGTCTCCACTCTTCAAGAGCCTCTTTCACCGCAAGGAGTTCTCGATTGCCGACGTCATAGTTCCGTTCGGCCGGGGTCAACCTGCGGGAAAAATAGGCACACGGGTGAAGGACCTTATCGGTCTCTCCGCTCTGAGAAAGCACAGCTCCTATCCCTGAGTCCGAGGCGTCCACTTCAACCGCAAACTGGCGACTAGGATCGGGCTGCACCAGAACGGGTGCAGACGAGAAGCGCCGTTTCAACTCCTTGAACGCGGCATCGCACCGATCCGACCAGGTGAAGGGGACTTTTGGCGAGGTCAGGGCTGTCAGGGGGCTAACTACCTGACTGTAGCCCTTAATGAACCTCCTGTAGAAATTTGCAAAGCCGAGGAACTGTTGCAGCTTCCTACGGCTGGTAGGTTGGGGCCAGTCTCTCACCGCCGCAACCTTGGCCGGATCAGGAGCGACGGAGTTGGGGGAGATGATAAACCCCAGGAATGACAAAGAAGTGCGGTGAAACTCACACTTCTCGCCCTTCACAAACAGCCGGTTCTCCAACAACCGCTGCAGGACCTGACGTACATGCCGGACATGGGTCTCAGGATCCGGAGAAAAGATGAGTATATCGTCTAGATATACGAAGACGAATCGGTGCAGGAAATCCCGCAAGACATCATTAACTAATGCTTGGAACATTGCGGGGGCGTTGGTGAGGCTGAACGGCATGACCAGGTACTCAAAGTGACCTAAGGGGGTGTTAAATGCCGTCTTCCACTCGTCTCCCTTCCGGATCCGAACCAGGTGATACGCATTTCTAAGATCTAGCTTAGTGAATATTTGGGCTCCATGCAGGGGCGTGAACACTGAATCCAACAAGGGCAACGGGTATCGGTTACGAACCATGATTTCGTTCAGCCCCCTGTAATCAATGCATGGACGAAGTCCGCCATCTTTTTTTCCCACAAAAAAGAAACCTGCACCCATCGGGGAGGTGGAATTCCGGATCAACCCGGCAGCTAACGAGTCCCGGATGTAGGTCTCCATTGATTCGCGCTCAGGTCGTGAGAGGTTGTACAGCCTGCTGGACGGGGATTCAACGCCTGGAACCAAATCAATGGCACAATTGTACGGACGGTGCGGGGGAAGGGTGAGCGCCAGGTCCTTACTGAACACATCCACAAGGTCATGGTACTCCACCGGCACCGTCCCAAGATTGTGCGGGACTCTGACCTCCTCCCTAGCCTGGGAACCGGGAGGAACCGAGGAACCTAAACATACCCGATGGCAGGTCTCGCTCCACTGAACCACTACCACGGACGGCCAATCGATCCGGGGATTGTGTTTTAACATCCAGGGGAACCCTAGAATCACACGGGAGGTGGCAGGAGTCACAAAAAACTCGATCTCCTCCCGGTGGTTCCCTGACACCACCAGAGTTACTGGTGGTGTCTTATGTGTGATTAGAGGGAGTAGGGAGCCATCTAGTGCCCACACCTGCACAGGTGAAGTAAGCGCCACCAGAGGGAGCCCTGCCTCCCTGGCCCATCTGCTGTCTAGCAGATTCCCTTCAGAGCCCATGTCCACCAGTGCTGGGGCCTGAAGGGTTAAATCCTCATAAAGGATTGTAACTGGGAGTCGTGTGGCAATATGGGTATGTCCCACGTGAATGTCTTGGCCCACCCCTGGCCCAGTTTCTAGGGGCGGGCGTTGGTGTTTAACCGTTCGGGACAGTCCCTCACTTGATGCTCTGTTGAGCCACGAACAAAGCACGCTCCGCGGACCAGCCTCCTCTGTCTATCTGGTGGCCTAAATGTGGCCCTGCTCGTGTCCATAGCTTCATCAGCAGGGGGAGCTGTAACCACACGGAGCGTAGAGGCCGTGGAGCGTGGGGAGGGCGGAACTCGGTCGGAACCGGAAGGGAGAGGGACGGCGCGTGCCCGGCCACGCCCTTCATCTCGTTCCCGACGGCGTTCTTCTAACCGATTGTCTAATTGTATAGCGAGATCAATAAGCCCGTCTAAATCCCGCGGTTCGTCCTTAGCCACCAGGTGCTCCTTCAGGACCAATGACAGTCCGTTTATGAAGGCGGCACGGAGGGCAGTGCTATTCCAGCCGGACCTCGCAGCCGCGATGCGGAAGTCGACTGCATAAGCAGCTGCGCTCCGGCGCCCCTGTCTCATTGACAGCAGCACGGCTGAAGCGGTCTCTCCTCTATTTGGGTGATCGAACACTGTTCTGAATTCCCTCACAAACCCATCATATGTCTGAAGGAGCCGTGAATTTTGCTCCCAGAGCGCTGTAGCCCAAGCTCGTGCCTCACCGCGAAGCAGATTAATTACATAAGCTATCTTACTAGCATCAGTCGCGTACATGACGGGACGTTGTGCGAAGACGAGCGAACACTGCATAAGAAAGTCCGCGCACGTCTCCACACAACCCCCGTACGGCTCTAGAGGGCTTATGTATGCTTCAGGGGAAGGTGGGAGGGGTCGTTGAACGACCTGTGGAACGTCACTGTTGCGCACAGAATCGACAGGAGGGGGAGCCGCAGCAGCGCCCTGAGGGCACGCTTCCACCTGCGCGGCGAGAGCCTCCACCCTGCGGTTAAGGAGGACGTTCTGCTCGGTCATCAGATCCAACCGAGCCGTAAAAGCGGTGAGGATTCGCTGCAACTCACCGATCATACCTCCTGCAGACGCCTGTGCGCCCTGCTCTTCCATTGGCCGTTCAACAGCCGGTTGACGCCCCTCGGGGTCCATGACGTTGGCCGAGATATCCTGTTGTGAAAGTGTAGGAACACGGACCCACAACAGGGGGCGCAAATGAACGGACAATGGAGGTAGTCAAATAACAACACTTTACTGTTGTGAATAAGCACAACAAACACGGCGAATTTACAATAATAGATAAGAAGTCAATTCACAAAATGTGTCACGTGGGCAGGCTCGAAGATAAGAGACGTCTGTCCAAAGCAGAACCGGAACCACACGATTTCCTCCTCCACCGAACCCCGGGAATACTGGAGCCGCCAAGTCCCGAACTCCCAGGTGGCCACTGCCTCCGCTTGTCGGATCTGGTACTGCTGGCGAGGAACAAAAACAGTTAGATGTGGGTGCGTTTGCACCCAGCAACACGTATGGTGGGAAAACCACCTCCACCTCTCGTCGGAAAAAAAAACCAAAATATCTGCTATCCAACACACAAAGCAACAGGTATTCCAGTCAGGAAGACAACACAGTCGGCTGAGTATATTACCTCCTCGGTAGAGCGATATCTCGGCAAAGAGGTGGAGATGTCGTCTTGCTGATATACCACTGAAGATCAGATGAGTGGTGACAGCTGTCATAGGTGATAAGTGACAGCTGTCACCCCGGCTGCTCCTGTGAGGCGGCAGCGCCCTCTGGTGCCTGGAGCCCGCACTCCAGGCAGGGTGCCCTCTGGTGGTGGTGGGCCAGCAGTACCTCCTCTTCAGCGGCCCACACAACAGTCATGGCAGTTTGACTTTTTACTTGTGCAGCTCTTGGAGTCTAAGACAAATTTCCCGGAAGGGACAATAAAGTGTATCGTATCGTATCGTTTCAAAGCAGCAGAAATGTTTCTGTACCCTTCCCCAGATTTGTGCCATCAAGACAATCCTGTCACTTTTGGCCATGTGGTGCATTTGTTTCTCTATGCATGATCCAGTACGCAGGTGCCTCAGTGTTGAGGTCAAGGCCAAGGGGACATCCACGTTTCACTTGACTGCAGCAGATAGATGGTTACTTTCGAGTTGTGGGGATGGACTTATTGCCTGCCTGAGTGGTTGCCATTCAGGAGTTGGGGCAGTTCCATGGTGTGATATGTAGATGTGTCACCAGTGTATGCTCCCAGACCTAACCATGATACGGATATTAAAAAAAATGTGTTGTACTTTTCCTTCTGTATGTATTGCTGGGTACCACTGATGTCTCCTGTCATCCTCAAGCTGAATTGGTGCAATTTTAATAAAGGAGCCATGAGTATCACCTCATCTATCTGCTGTGTTGTCAAGTTTCTGTTTGGTGTTAGACAGCTTGATATGTGGACCAGGTCTGACACACATGTAACCATGACTATACTGAGTTGCCATGGGTACTGGCCCCAATGCCTCTGACTTCCAATGCTGGAACAAGGTGTTTGCTTTTCCCAAGAAATATCCCAGCCACAATTAGGTCAGAGGGTTTTGGTTTTTTTTTTTTTGGGGGGGGGGGGGGGTTTGGGTTTTTTTCTGGAGGACGTTCCTGTTCACAGGTCAAGCCTGTCGTCTGACTCAGCTCACCGGTCAGCTCAGATTTAGAGATGATATTAGTAGAAACTGCAGAAAGATGCTGTGCGAGTAATATGTATGTTGCTAAGGTACCAAATAGAAGCACATTCAGGATGAATATAAAACCTCCACTGAAGTTTGTTGGTAAAATATGATTTCATATTTTTTCATCATATGGACGTGAGAGCACGGCAGAGAATGCCTCCAGTGTGTTTCACAGGGTAGACAGCGTAAGAGGACTCATTACTGAGACAATCATTTCCTGCTGCCTGAAGCTCAAAAAAATAAAAATTACCACATATATATACTCTTGTGGGAGCTCGGCGCAGTCTGGGGTGCAATCCAGCAGTGAAATGTTGGTGATGAGAGCCAATCCATACGCCAGAAGACACAGAGCTGGCTGAGTGGATGCCTTTCGGATTGTTAATATCCTGAAGCTCACTGCTGTGCTCAAATGGGCGAGAACGTTGGATAGGAATGATTGTGGGAGAAAAAACACTCTGCAGAGACACCTACAACAAATTAAGCAGTTCGGAACCATAAAGAAACCTTTTTTTAATGGTTGCAGACACTGGATTTCTTTTCCATTTTTGTGAAGGTGATGCGATTTATGCTGTCTGTTTACAGGTCATTTTCTTTGAAAAAAAAAACCTGGATGAAAGTGAAGTTTTAAAAATTACATGACTGCAATTAACAATTATTCCCATTGTCAGTGAATCTATTGTATATTCATTCTTGTTTGTAACTTGATAATAGACTTTTAACCTTTTATGCAAGTTTAAAAAAACACCTTTGATTGTTGTTGGACCTTTCTAAATTGATTGTCTGTTGACTCACTTATGAAAAAAACTACTACTGTCTTACAGTTGTATGTAAGTTTGGGCACCCCTGATCATTTTCATGATTTTCCTTTATAAATCATTGGTTGTTTGGAATTTGAACTGAACTTGAACAAAAATTGATATACAAGACAATTCCACAGTGACATGTGTGACCAAAAAGGGGTTGAGCAGAAGCAAAGCTTATAAACGCCCACCCCATATATACATACATACATACATATATACACATTACCTACCCCCAGAGCAAGCACACAGGCGACAGTGGTAAGGAAAAACTCCCTCTGATGTATTGAGGAAGAAACCTCAAGTAGACCAGACTCTAAGGGGTGACCCTCTGCTTGGGCCATGCTACAAACACATTTAACAACACAAACTCAAATCCCATTATCATAAACATATCAAGTGAACACCGTGTCTTCGTCTGCATACATATTTACATACATATACATGTATACACACACCAACATACACATACATACATAATTACACACACACACACACACACACACATATACATATATACACACATACATACATATATACATACGTACATATATATATACATATACATACATGCATATACACAAATGAATGTTACTGAACAAGTTCACAATTACAAGTGACAACACAAAACTCATCGTACTTCATTAGATACATATCTTGAAAACATCATTTTTTTATATTGATTTTTAAACTGATTGATATTTGGACATCGTTTGAGTTTATCCGTCAGGTTATTCCATAATCTAAGGCCAAATATGGAGACACAGAAACCTTTCCTGGTCGTCCGAGCGCCAGCAATTTTAAAATGATACAAGCCCCGTAAATTATATTTTCCTTCTCTCTCAGTAAAATATTCTTGAATTCTAAATGGCACTTGTTTATTTTTCACTTTCAGAATCAGAATCAGAAGAAGTTTATTGCCATTGCCAGTGAACAGGATTCATAGACTAGGAATTTGCTTCAGTACAATGGTGCAACGTTAAGAAGAGATAAAATGCTAAGATAAAATATAACATATGTGTCAAGATAAGATAAAATATAAGATAAAAAAAGAAATATGAAAGGCTGTGTGCAACAGAAAAACAGAGAAACAGAAAAAACAGTGCAGTGGGAGGAGTGCAATTAAAAACCAAAGTACATTGTCTAAAGTGACCCGTGATAAAATGATAAAGTGACAGAGTTAAGCTTAAGGGTGACTGAGTTATGAGGTGTTCATGAGTCTAACGGCAGAGGGGAAGAAACTGTTCTTATGGCGGGAGGTTCTGGTCCGGATGGACCGTAGCCTCCTGCCCGAGGGGAGTGGTTTGAATAGACCGTGTGCAGGGTGAGAAGGGTCAGCTGTGATCCGACCTGCTCGGCCCAGAGTCCTGGAGACGTGCAGGTCGTGGAGAGAAGGAAGGCTACAGCCGATCACCTTCTCAGCAGAGGCCACAATGCGCTGCAGTCTGTGTCTGTCCCTGGCTGTGGCCCCGGCGTACCACACCGTGATGGAGGAGCAGAGGATGGACTCGATGATGGCCATGTAGAACTGCACCATCAGCTGGACAGGCAGCTTGGCCTTCTTCAGCTGCTGCAGGAAGTACATCCTCTGCTGGGCCTTCTTGATGAGGGAGCTGATGGTTGACTCCCACTTGAGGTCCTGGGTGATGATGATGCCGAGGAAGCGGTGACAGACCACAGTGGTGATGGGGCTGTTGTTGAGGGCGAGGGAGGGCGGGGGGGCTGTGGCTTTCCCGAAGTCCATGATCATCTCCACTGTTTTCTGGGCGTTGAGCTCCAAGTTGTTGCTGCTGCACCAGGTCACCAGCCGGTCCACCTCCCTCCTGTAGGCAGACTCATCCCCATCCGAAATGAGTCCGATGAGGGTGGTGTCGTCCGCAGACTTGATGAGCTTTACAGAGTCGTGGCTGGAGGTGCAGCAGTTAGTGTAGAGGGAGAAGAGCAGAGGGGAAAGGACACAGCCCTGTGGAGATCCTGTGCTGAGAGCCCGAGTGTTCGAGACATTTTTTCCCAGCCTCACACGCTGACTCCGGTCCGTCAGGAAGTCTGTGATCCACCTGCAGGTGGAGTTGGGCACGTGGAGCAGAGAAAGCTTGTCCTGGAGCAAAGCTGGAAGGATGGTGTTGAATGCAGAGCTGAAGTCCACAAACAGGATCCTAGCGTAGGTTCCTGGGGAGTCCAGGTGCTGCAGGATGGAGTGCAGGGCCAGGTTTATGGCGTCATCTACAGACCTGTTGGCTCTGTAGGCAAACTGCAGGGGGTCCAGGAGGGGGTCAGTGATGGACTTCAGGTGGGATAAAACCAGGCGTTCGAAGGTCTTCATGACTACAGACGTGAGAGCCACAGGCCTGTAGTCATTAAGTCCAGTGACGCGTGGTTTCTTGGGGACTGGAACTATGATTGATGATGATTTGTGCATTAACTGAACAGTCTTGAACAAAATAATATCATTAAGTTTTAATATTTGAGATTTAATGAACAGTGGGTTGGTGTGGTCTCGATAACCTGCATTATGAATTGTCCTTAATGCTCTTCTTTGAAGAATAAATAATGGTTGCAATGTAGTTTTGTAATTGTTGCCCCAAACTTCAGCGCAATAAGTCAAGTAGGGAGCAAACAATGAACAATAGAGAGTATGTAGTGCTCTGCAATCAAGAACATGCTTTACTTTATTTAATACTGCAATACTTTTTGATACCTTAATTTGAATATGCTGAATATGAGCTTTCTGTTGGGGAAAGTGTAGTGACACGGACCCACAACAGGGGGCGCAAATGAACGGTCAATAGATGAGCCAAAAGGTAACAATTTAATGTTGTGAATGTGCACAACGTATATACAGACAATCACAGAATCTAATAGCAGTCAATCCACAAAAGTGACGTGTGGGCAGGCTCGAGGATAGAAGACGTCTGTCCTGAGAAGAGCCGGAACCACACGATTTCCACCGCCACAGAACCCGGTGAATACTGGAGCCGCCAAGTCCCGAATTCCCAGGTGATCACCGTCCCTGACTGTCGGATCTGGTACTGCTGGCGAGGAGCATAAACAATGAGACGTGGGTGTGTGCACACCCAGTAACAAAAACAGTCAGAAGGTGGAAAGTCACCTCCACCTCTAACACACACTCGTGCAGCTCCTGTCAAACACTTATCTGGTTGGGGTGTGAAGCGAAGCCGTCGCGGATTACGCCAACCTCACTGATAAGGCACTCCACAGGAAAGCAGCTGCAAAATGAATTCAGACTAGGACACAGTTAGTTTCTGGCTGAGGATATTACCTTCACAGGTAGATGATATCTTGGCAACGAGGTGGAGATGATGTCCGGTCTTTATGGAGTGAGATGATGTAGAGTAGATGGGTGACAGCTGTCAAGAAATAATGAGTGACAGCTGTCACCCCCGGCTGCGCCGTGGCGGCGGCGCCCTCTGCGTGAAGCCCGCACTTCAGGCAGGGCGCCCTCTGGTGGTGGGCCAGCAGTACCTCCTCTTCAGGTGGCCCACACAACACTTTCCAATTAATTTTTTCATCAATAATGACACCTAAAAACTTATTCTCTTTGACACACTCTATGTTTACCCCATGTATATATAACTGAATTTGTATGTCTTTTTTATCATTTCCAAATAACATCAATTTAGTTTTAGACAAATTTAATGATAATTTGTTAATATCAAACCATCTCTTTAACTTTATCATTTCTGTTTCTAAATCAGATAATAATTGTTGCAGATTTTCCCTTGAGCAAAACAGGTTTGTGTCATCTGCAAAGAGCACAGTTTTAACCATATCTGAGACTTTACATAAATCATTAATGTAAAAAATAAATAATTTTGGGCCCAACACAGAACCCTCTGGTAGCCCACAAGTGATGTCCAGATATGAAGAACAGTATTCCCCGAGTTTAACAAACTGCTTTCGGTTTTGTAAGTAGCTTTTAATCCAACTCAGAGCAACTCCTCTGATCCCATACAGTTCCAACTTTTGAAATAATATATTGTGATCAATTGTATCAAATGCCTTTCTTAAGTCAATAAATAAACCTGCAACTATTACCCTTTGGTCCACATGTTTATTGATCTCTTCTATGGAATCGAGCAATGCCAGTGTTCATGGACCTTTTTCCACTAAAACCATATTGACTTTCATCAAGCAAGTTGTGTTGATCTATAAATTTATCCAGTCTGCTGTTGTAAAGTTTTCCAGTATTTTTGAAAATTCTGACAGTAGAGACACAGGCCTGTAGTTAGTAAAAAGATGCTTGCTGCCAGATTTGAATAAAGGTATCACTTTTGCCACTTTCATACTGTTAGGAACAATCCCAGTTTGAAATGATTTGTTAAAAATATATGATAATGGTTTTGCGATTTCAGTAATTATTCGCTTTACTAAGGACATATGTACCTCATTATGATCCGTTGACTTTATACTTTTACATGTACTAATTATGTTAATAATTTCCCTTTCATCTACTTGGCTCAGAAACATTGTGTGTGGATTTCTGGCGATTAATTGCTGATTTTCTCATGTACTGTGTGGGATTTCAGCTGCCAGATCTGGCCCAACATTAGCAAAAAATTTATTGAAACTATTCAGTACTTGGCTCATGTTATATTCATCTTTGTTGTCATAAGTAAAGTATGTTGGATAGTTATTTGATTTGGGTTTATTTGCTATAATCCATCCATCCATTTTCTTCCGCTTTATCCGGAGTCGGGTCGCGGGGGCAGCAGCTCAAGCAAAGCCACCCAGACCTCCCGATCCACACACACCTCCCCCAGCTCCTTCGGGGGAACCCCAAGGCATTCCCAAGCCAGCCGAGAGATGTAGTCCCTCCAGCATGTCCTGGGTCTTCCCCGGGGCCTCCTCCCAATGGGACGTGCCTGGAACACCTCCAGGGGGCATCCGGAAAAGATGCCCGAGCCACCTCAACTGACTCCTTTCGACGTGGAGGAGCAGCGGCTCGACTCCGAGCTCCTCCCGAGTGACCGAGCTCCTCACCCTATCTCTAATGCCGCGTTCACACTGGGCACGACGCGAGCGACTGCAGCCGCAGGTTGCCATGTAATCCCTATGTAAGGACGCGTTTTGGCGCCAAACCGCACAGCGCGACGCGATGGACGCGAGTGAAGCGATTTTGAGCGTTTTGCGCGTTTGTGGCGCGATATTGCATCACGTCACATCGTGTTGCCCTCCTCCCCAAGTTCAAAAATCGGAACTTTTTCGTTTCGTCTCGTCGCGCCGCGATGACCAATCAGGGACTGATTATGTAGTGATGTGGAGATGTCTGGAGTTTGACTGAAGATGTGAACATGTCCTGTATCTGGTAGCAGCCTGTGAGCAGGACTTATGTCTCTTTTGTCCTTTATTTCACAATCATGACAGAGTTTTTGGAGCGAACAGCAGCACCACAGCAATGGGGAGCGGAGTTTCTTTTTCTTCTACATGCACGCGCGAATCGTCCTGGAGATTATTTTACTTATTAACTACACAGCTGTATAATAAAGCAAATAGTGACTGGTTTCTAAACACAATTATGACAGAGTTTTTGGTGTGAGCAGCAGCCCTACTTGCAGCAGCGGGAGCGGAGCTTTTTCCTTTTCTTTTTTTTTACGTGCGCGCGCGAATCGTCCTGGAGATTATTTTACTTATTAACTACACAGCTGTATAATAAAGCAAATGGTGACTGGTTTCTAAACACAATTATGACAGAGTTTTTAGAGCGAGCAGCAGCCCTACTTGCAGCAGCGGGAGCGGAGCTTTTTCCTTTTCTTTTTTTTTACGTGCGCGCGCTCGCGAATCGTCCTGGAGATTATTTTACTTATTAACTACACAGCTGTATAATAAAGCAAATGGTGACTGGTTTCTAAACACAGTTATGACAGAGTTTTTTGGGGGAAGAGCCAGCTGCAGCAAGCAGCGGAGTTTCTTTCTTTCTTTTTTTTACATGTGCGCGTGCGAACGGGACAGTTGATCCTCAAACTGGGTCCCGCAGAGGTGGAAGGACCGCTAAAAGCGGCCGTCACCCAGACACAGCTCCTGCAGCAAATAATGATACTCTCTGTATTGGGAGCTTTCCACAGCAACTCGCTCCGTGTGATCAAGGTCCGTCATGTTAGCTTGACTGACAACCGGAGCCAGCGAGCAGAATGGAAGCTCCTCCTATTTGATGACCCACCGGGGCGAATTTTCGCAGCGAAAGTCCACCCAAGCAGAGTGACACACCGGGCGAAGGATGTGTGTCCGTTGCCTGGCGACCCACGCGAATTTGTAGCGTCTGATCGCAGGGAGCGCCCAGCCACCCTGCGGAGGAAACTCATCTCGGCCGCTTGTACTCGCGATCTTGTTCTTTCGGTCATGAGCCAAATCTCATGACCATAGGTGAGGATCGGAACGTAGATCGATCGGTAAATCGAGAGCTTTGCCCCCCTACTCAGCTCGCTCTTCACCACGACGGTCCGATACAGCGACCGCATCACTGCAGATGCTGCACCAATCCGTCTATCGATCTCATGCTCCATCCATCCCTCACTCGTAAACAAGACCCCGAGATACTTAAACTCCTCCACTTGAGGCAAGGACACTCCACCGACCTGAAGAGGGCAAAGCAACTTTTTCCGGTCGAGAACCATGGCCTCGGATTTGGAGGTGCTGATTTTCATCCCGGACGCTTCACACTCGGCTGCAAACCGCCCCAGTGCACGCTGAAGGTCCTGATTTGATGAAGCCAACAGAACCACATCGTCCGCAAACAGCAGAGACGAGATTCTGTGGTTCCCAAACCAGACCCCCTCTACACCCTGGCTGCGCCTAGAAATTCTGTCCATAAAAATAATGAACAGAACCGGTGACAAAGGGCAGCCCTGGTGGAGGCCAACGTGCACTGGAAACAGGTTTGACTTACTACCGGCAATGCGAACCAAGCTCCTGCTGCGGTCGTACAGGGACCGGATAGCCCTTAGCAAAGGACCCCGGACCCCATACTCCTGGAGCACTCCCCACAGGGTGCCCCGAGGGACACGGTCGAATGCCTTCTCCAGATCCACAAAACACATGTGGACTGGTTGGGCGAACTCCCATGAACCCTCGAGCACCCGATGGAGCGTGCAAAGCTGGTCCAGTGTGCTGCAACCAGGACGAAAACCACACTTCTCCTCCTGAATCCGAGGTTCGACCATCGGTCGCATTCTCCTTTCCAGTACCCTGGAATAGACCTTACCAGGGAGGCTGAGGAGTGTGATCCCCCTATAGTTGGAACACACCCTCCGGTCCCCCTTCTTAAACAGAGGGACCACCACCCCGGTCTGCCAATCCAGAGGCACTGTCCCCGATCGCCACGCGATGTTGCAGGGGTGTGTCAGCCAAGACAGTCCCTCAACATCCAGAGACCCAAGGCACTCAGGACGGACCTCATCCACCCCAGGAGCCCCGCCACCAAGGAGCTCTCTAACCACCTCGGTGACCTCGGCCTGGGCAATGGATGAGTCCGCCTCTGAGTCCCCAGTCTCTGCCTCCTCTTCGGAAGACGTGACGATGGGATTGAGGAGATCCATAGGTATTAAAGGCACTGCGCTGCGGTGGTTTGAATCATATTTATCTAATAGATTACAATTTGTTCATGTAAATGGGGAGTCTTCTTCACAGACTAAGGTTAATTATGGAGTTCCACAAGGTTCTGTGCTAGGACCAATTTTATTCACTTTATACATGCTTCCCTTAGGCAGTATTATTAGACAGCATTGCTTAAATTTTCATTGTTACGCAGATGATACCCAGCTTTATCTATCCATGAAGCCAGAGGACACACACCAATTAGTTAAACTGCAGGATTGTCTTACAGACATAAAGACATGGATGACCTCTACTTTCCTGCTTTTAAACTCAGATAAAACTGAAGTTATTGTACTTGGCCCCACAAATCTTAGAAACATGGTGTCTAACCAAGTCCTTACTCTGGATGGCATTACCCTGACCTCTAGTAATACTGTGAGAAATCTTGGAGTCATTTTTGATCAGGATATGTCCTTCAATGCGCATGTTAAGCAAATATGTAGGACTGCTTTTTTGCATTTGCGCAATATCTCTAAAATTAGAAAGGTCTTGTCTCAGAGTGATGCTGAAAAACTAATTCATGCATTTATTTCCTCTAGGCTGGACTATTGTAATTCATTATTATCAGGTTGTCCTAAAAGTTCCATGAAAAGCCTTCAGTTAATTCAAAATGCTGCAGCTAGAGTACTGACGGGGACTAGAAGGAGAGAGCATATTTCACCCATATTGGCCTCTCTTCATTGGCTTCCTGTTAATTCTAGAATAGAATTTAAAATTCTTCTTCTTACTTATAAGGTTTTGAATAATCAGGTCCCATCTTATCTTAGGGACCTCTTAGTACCATATCACCCCAACAGAGCGCTTCGCTCTCAGACTGCAGGCTTACTTGTAGTTCCTAGGGTTTGTAAGTAGAATGGGAGACAGAGCCTTCAGCTTTCAGGCTCCTCTCCTGTGGAACCAGCTCCCAATTCGGATCAGAGAGACAGACACCCTCTCTACTTTTAAGATTAGGCTTAAAACTTTCCTTTTTGCTAAAGCTTATAGTTAGGGCTGGATCAGGTAACCCTGACCCTTAGTTATGCTGCTATAGACTTAGACTGCTGGGGGGTTCCCATGATGTACTGAGTGTTTCTTTCTCTTTTTGCTCTGTATGCACCACTCTGCATTTAATCATTAGTGACTGATCTCTGCTGTCTTCCACAGCATGTCTTTTTCCTGATTCTCTCCCCTCAGCCCCAACCAGTCCCAGCAGAAGACTGTCCCTCCCTGAGCCTGGTTCTGCTGGAGGTTTCTTCCTGTTAAAAGGGAGTTTTTCCTTCCCACTGTCGCCAAGTGCTTGCTCATAGGGGGTCGTTTTGACCGTTGGGGTTTTTCCGTAATTATTGTATGGCTTTGCCTTACAATATAAAGCGCCTTGGGGCAACTGTTTATTGTGATTTGGCGCTATATAAATAAAATTGATTGATTGATTTGATTTTGTAAAGAAGAATGGTCCAAAATACCTTCACCTTTAGCATACCTCAAGTGACTCTGTTTGTGGCATGTACGCAGAAAAGGCTTCACTTCATTTAAAGCATCTCCTTGTGCAAAGTGCTCTGTATAGTTGAACGATGCACAGAGACACTATCTTCAGCAAGATCATATTGTAGGTCTTTGGAGCAGGTCTGTGGTTGACTATGACTGTTTTCACCATCCTTCGCTTCAGCTTATCTGAGATTTTTCTTGGCTTGCCACTTCGGGCCTTAACTAGTACTGTGCCTGTGGTCTTCCGTTTCCTCACTATGTTCCTCACAGTGGAAACTGTCAGCTGAAATCTCTGAGATAGCTTTTTGTATCCTTCCCGTAATCCATGATGTTGAACAATATTTGTTTTCAGGTCATTTGAGAGTTGTTTAGAGGCTCCCATGTTTCCACTCATTAGAAGAAATGCAAAAAGTGGAAACATTTGTAGATGGCCATCTTAAATACCCTTTATCATGATTGGATTCCCCTGAGTAAGGAGGTCAAAGGTCAGTGAGCTTACTAAACCAATTTTGTGTTCCAATAATTTGTGCTAAATGTATTCATATCAATAAAATGACTGCTCAGATTTATAACACCTGCCCAATTTTGTTTAAATAATTATTGCACACTTTCTGTAAATACTAGAAACTTCATTTCGCTTCTCCAATATCAGTGTGTTCGTCTGCTATATGATATATTTAACTGAAATTTATGATCCAGACAACCAGTGATTTATAAAGAAAAATCATGAATATTATCAGGGGTGCCCAAACTTTTGCATACAACTGTATATACTACATATTTCTGTCAAAAGACTACAGTCTGTAAAACATTTGCACAGTATTGTATAAATAGTGAGAAAACAATAAAAATAATTAGAAATAATTTCCCAAAGGCCAAGCTATAATTTTCACACATCTTGAATTGTTCAACTAGCTTTTAAAAATGCAAATGATTAACAACAAGTGATTACTCAATTACAAAAATAGATGTTAATTAATTTTCTGTGGGCTCTTAATCACAGAACTGTTTCAGCTCTGACTACCCATGCAGTGCAAATAGTGACATATGTGTTTCTCCTTTTCTCTGTTTATCACTGTATTTTGTCACGTTCTGCAATTAGAAAACATTCTGAGCTGCACTAATTGGCTGATAATGTGGTTTTATGGTAAACTTTGATCATCTGCATCCATCTTCTTCATCATCACTTTGAATTAAAAAATAATCATTAAAAAGAAAAACAGGTTTAACTGAAGTGTCGAACAAAATGCAATCCTGACAGTAAAGGTCGGAATAATGAGAACCAGACACAATTCCACATTGTTAAGCATTCCATCGTCGCTGTCACACACACAACTGTGTGCACAGTGCCCAGAGAAGATTAGATGGAGGCCATCTGATACAGTCCTATTAGAGAGAAACCAATAACCTGCCTCAGGCCTACTGTCAGGATCGATGCTGCTGAGGTTTTCAGCAACCAGGGGAACTCTTTGCCTCCACTACCCTCGAGCCGAACACCCACTGAGCTCAAGGTCATTCAACAACATTAAGTAGGCAAGTGCATGCGCGTATTTCAATATGCTGTTGCTCATCAAAACTCAAAGCAAAAGCAAAAAAAAGTATTGGTGGTCATGCTCTAAGTTGTGTTTGTGTCTCCTCTCTGTAGACCTGCCGCCGTCGTCTCTGCAGTACCAGTGTAGATCAGTGGACTATCTATGTTCACCACGCCTGGTGAAGAAGGGTCCCACTCCCAGACCATGTCACGACAGGCCTGCCATCAAACCCCGGCCTCATCCCCCCTCACCCAGACTGTTCGGGGCACAGAAACCTCAAGGTAAAACACTGCAGCCCCTTCCAGCCATTTTCCCCCCGTTTGTCATTATTACTGAAAGGTTCAGCAAATTCAGGTGGCTGCTGGTGAGATGTAATTTATTGCACTGTGACAAGCGCTCCCTCACTCGCGCAACACAGCAGGTCACAGCATGACTGGTGAGAATCAGGCCAGCAGCTCCCACTGTTTGAGAAATATTAATATGATCAACATGTTACATTCAGGGAATTACCAAGAAACATAGCACCACATTTCTCCACAGGCCTGACCCCGATACTTCAAAAACTCATTTGTCTCCAAAGTTAGCTGACAAAAATTCTAATTATCATCATTAGTCACTGTAGTGGTTTAAAAATTGTAGCTCACAAACAGGACTTTATGGGGGCAAGAGCCCGAGAGCCAAATGAAACTGCAGCTTCTCCACCAGGTTACAGGGTAAAGTGACTTTTGTAAAACCTCCTGAATTTTAATAGGGCTGACTGGGTATTGGCTAGAACGATATAAGTTTCACGATACATTATGATATGATACATTCTGTGACACATTTTAAAATAGAACTGCAAATACAACTTTCTGTGTACCACATGGGTAGTCTCATGGTTAAGTCATGCTTTACCGCTTTACCGAAATTGACTCAACACCATTTAATTTAAACAAGTGATCCGACCCGCTCCCTCTACCTTATGGGTTGGCGTGAGTACACGTCACTTCCCGCAGACTGGCAAATCTGAAAGCGAGAATTCGTACTTCCACGACTGGCCGCCCGATGAAAACATGCTCGGGCTGTAGTGTTTGTCTAGCTTCCTTCTATCAGCCAGCTTATAGCTCTCATTGCCTGGAACTATGAGATTTATACACCAAGCTGACCTGACATGAACCACTGTACATTAAATTGACTTTATTGACGAGTCTTATCCTTTTGAAAAGTGACCGAATTACATGTATTTGTACTGAGTTTGGCGACGTTTTCATCGGCCAAAATGGCCACCAGAGGGCACCACCCATAAAAATAAAATGCATACCTTTTCCTTCACCTCTCCATCATGTGTTCAACTCAATGTGATGTCGCCCCATATTTACCAACCACCTGAATTCAGGGTTTTCTACAATGCCAAACTTTTCACACGGCATTTGATTTATCTACATAATTACTCTCTGTTTCTGTTTTAAAACCAAAGTGCACCCACATGTCTGCTTTAAAAGATAAAAGTGGTGCAACCAGCCGACTAGCCCTACAGTGACACCTACAGGAATGGAGGTCATAGTGATCACAGGCATTTGAGAGAACTTTAAGGACATTTTGAATCAGTTTGATGTATCAGGAAACAAGACCCAGTATTATCAGAAAAATACTGTGATACTCAGCTGTATCAGTCTTCTTGGTAAGTAAGTTCCTTCAGCATCTCCCTTGTTTTCACTTGGGGTAGATCCAACATAGATCTTGGCCACCATGCCTGCCCCAACAAACCAAAAAAAAAAAAGTCTTCTTGGTGAAATGTTTAATTGAAAACTTAAAGAAAACCTGGAATCACAGGAGATGCCATGTACTGCAGGCAAATGATTGATTTGTCATTCATGTTTCTCCATTTTACCGCACACATATTGTATGTTGAAAACCACTTTTGACAGCCAATCAGAGATGCATGGTGATGTCGGCTGGATGCTTGTCTAAACAAAATAAATACGGTGGGAAACACTCTGAAACAGATTATTTCTGTATAAATCTAATATGTTTCTCATATATTTTGTAAACATAGGTGAGAAATAAACATGTCTTAATCTAAAAAACACCTCTGAAGTGATTTATAAGACATATTACAGATGTTAGTGTGCACGCCCCATGTGCAAGCATCACGCAAGGTCACAGGTCATTTCCGGTAATTTCAAAACCTCATGTAAGTATGCGCACACACTTCCTCCTGCAGACGGTATTAAAAGGAAATTAAAATATTCGTTATGGAATTACCCCCAGGTAAATATGATCTCTTCATTAAAATGAGGTGTAATTTCAAAAATAAACCCACATTATAATGCTTGTATTTCAGTAGAAATTAATTTTCAGTTTTGTGAAATTTGAAAGGCAGTATGGTTTTAAACTAATCATATTGTGCAAAAAGTTTTTTTTATCTACATTACACTGTTAAATATGGACAGACTTTCCTTCTTAATCTCAAGTCTCTCTGTTATTGTTGTTGATGATGATGATGATGATATTTCATGAGTTTTTGATTATTTTTCACTCCTTTTTAGCTGAAAAAATCTTTATAGTTACTCTCAGGTGAAAGGACACTTTATATTTTCACATTTTGTATTTTGATCAAGTCTGTGAGGTTTCTTGTTCCGTCACACTGTGATGTATGCAGACAGAGGAAGCTCTGTAGCAACAGCTGTAATGTCCCTTTTTGTTTCCTGGTTTCAGTAATTTATGTTTTTCAAGGTGAAATATAAAGAATTGAGAGACTCTGTAGTATCAAGTGCATAGGCCTGTACAAGTGCAGTGTGCATTTTTAAACCAGCTTTTTTCATGCCTCGTGCATTTTTTTTTTAAATCTAATTTTCGACAGCGTAGATGCGCGCGCACACACACACACACACACACACACACACACACACACACACACACACACACACACACACACACACACACACACACACACACACACAGCATCCTGTTCTGAAATAAGGAAGTCTGCAGTCAGCTGAACCTCAGACTTGGTCCCGTTGTTTACAGCTACTGTGTGTTTCTAATTTTGACAGAACGTTTTCATTTTAATATTTGTGTTGCACATATAAACCGAGCCATGGAGGTTTTCTCGCTGGGATTTATACGGATTATTTGATTTTTTTTTTTTTTTCCTTTCTTCTTTTTAAATTTTTCTATCTGAAGCGTCATGCCTCTCTCGTTCTCCTTTATTTTTGCCTCACGTGGACTTCTGCACCTGTAGTGCCCCCTAAACCTCTGCACCTGCTGGCTCTTGGGCAAGACAAGAAGCCGAAGACCATTCCTCCAGCACCCTCAAGGCCGCTGCCGGCACCTCCTCCTCCACCGAAACCAAAGCCCAGCCTCCCCCTTCTTGGTCTGGGTGCACCTCCGCAGAGAGAGGCCCAGAAGGTGGGCTTGCTCATCGAGAGGTTTGAGAACTCAAGGTAAAAAAAGAGGAAATTCTGCCCAAATTCTTAATTTGTTTGTTTTATGATTTGCTGTATTAATTATTTTGGTGCACAGATTTATAGTGTCATTATGATCTTGGATTTGTATTTTAAGCAGGAAATATGAGAGAACTCTTGTGTCTCCATTGTACTGTATTTGGATTTGGGCCACAATTGTTAGTATGTTTTTTATTTTTCCAGGATCCCCATCCTGGGGGTGGTCCCACGATCCCAGCTGCACCTGTGTCTGAGGATGGACACTACATCCGACGTCACTTCTTCCTGCATCCAGGACACCTCTGCAAAGTCTGCAGAAGACGCCCTCCTTATGGACAAACTTGCACTTGGCACCTCTGAACGGACTGAGGAGGTGACGGAACTCTCATGTCTGGCGTCTGTGCATATCGACAGCTCAGATGATGTACTGTTGGATGACTGTCCAGAGGATGACATCACACAAACCCTCACAGGCTCCTCCCACCATCTCCTGGACAATCCCGAGTCCTCGGAACAAAATGGAAATGGGAAGATCCCTAATAGGGACAGCGGCATTGACAGCCCATCATGTGCTGCAGAAGGAGAGGCTTTTCCTAACGAGGACGCCATCGATGAGGAGGACCATTACGACAGTGTCACTGAAACAGAGAGCGTGTCCTGCTGCGTTACCCTGGGCAACAAGCGAGATTCCACGCAGGATGAGGACAGTGATTTAGATGAGGGGAGCAGTGGGGAGATACACTCTTTGACAGAAACACAAAATGTGTTTCTAACAGACACGCTCTCCGATGTGCCCAAAGTGAGTACCTTTGCATGTTTGAGCAACATTTAAAGCTGCAGTATGTTGGATCTAAAGTTGGTAGGTATTAGCAGAAATGGAATATAGCATTCCATTCATAACCATCTGTTCATTAGTGTGTAATTGCCTGAAGTAACATATCAGTGTGTTTTCATGAACTTCATATCTACATTTTTGCGGGACCCCTCACAGGGGACTGCCATGTTGCACCACCATGTTGATAGAGCAGTCCCAAAGGGATGTACTTATTTCACCTTTCGCATTTTGCACCATGGCAAGGAGACCGGGAGAAAGAACAGGAATTATTTGTTCTCTGTGTACTGGTTGCTAACGTAAGCTAACATGTTTGAGAACCCCTGTTTTGGTGAAATAGATGATTACTCATATTGTTTATCACAAGAAAAGGCAAGGGAGCATGAATCATTGTCACCAAAGAAGCAAAGTCATGAAGGGAAATAAAATCTGTACCAGTGATAGTATAATGCAATTTACACCCCCACCCCTAGATGACACTAAATTCTACACACTGTAGCTTTAATGCAATGATACCTTCACCTCCCCTCAAGGTGGTCATTAATGTCACTATGTTACAAATTTTCACATTTTTTTTCTATTGTAGCCTTAAGTTGAGCACAACTTGAAAGTTGAAAAGCATTTTTCCTCAGACACCCAGGACAAAATAGGAGGCTGCGCCTGTTATTATCTGAGTGAACCTTTTCAAAGTGCATTCCACCATGAAACATGAGACGCTGTTCCAACCTGAGATTTCTGGTCACAAGTGACTAACTTCTACCTAAAACAGCTTTGCTGTTACATAAAAATATGAGTTCCTTCCAGGAGCTGTAAAAAGAGCGTGTGATGGATGTTAGATAAAAGCATGCAGAGTTCAGAGAAAGTTTCACATTTCTCCCGTCCTTCAGCTTCACTATCGATGGCAAACAACCCCGATCCCTCAGACGGTGTGGACATAATGTTCCCCAACAGCGACGTGCTATCAGCGATGACTTTATTACTGGCGGCTGCTGATTTAAAAACAGAACAGTATTAAAGCAAGCAGGCATCACACAGCAAAGAATGTGTGGAAGTCGTGCCAGAGAGATGAAGCATTGTGCAATAAAGAAAACATGAAGCGCAGGCAAACAGAAAGTTTCCAAAAAAATCATATCAAAGTTCTTTCCACCTGCCAGAGATGCTTATCATATTTTTGTAGAACTATTTTAAGCAAAAAATTGACATGAATGTGCTGTGAATGTTTGAACGCAGTCTGCTGTTAGTGTCATCTCTGCTGCGCAGAGTTTCCTGATCCTAAAACTGGCGTGCACAGGAAGGGCCTGCTGATGTCTTTATGTCTTTACTGTCAGTGCTTGTTGATCGTTAAATAATGACGTCATCACAGAGGATGTGGGTTTTTCAGTGATGTGCATTGCAAGGTGATATGAAACCAAAATATTTTGTCATTTAAAGATGCACTGAAAAAAATTTGGAGTGATATTTACTTGAAAAAAACCTAGGCAAGTTTTTCCACTCAGAAATTCCAAGTAAATTTTACAAGGAGAATTCTTAAGTAAAATTTACTTGCATATATTAGTTTATCTAAAAGGATAACTCAAGTAACATTTACTAGCAATTATCAACTGAATATTTTCATTGAATTTTACTGTCTTTATTCATAAAAAGTGAAACTTTCCAGCTGTTTCCCTTGGTTTTCACAGCAGATCCAGTTTGGATCTGCATGTTGATTTGGCACAAATTCTACACTGGATGCCCTTCCTGATGGACCTCCACATCACATGGAGAAATACGGCAGAGGTGGGGTTTGAACCGGGAACCTTTTGCACTGAAACCAAGTGCACTAACCACTTGGTCACACCTCTGCCTGCTATGGATTATTAAAAAAAAATTTGTCAGACAATGAGACAAAATAAATTCTGTTAGAAAAAAGATACATCAAGATGCTTCGATGGTTGTTTTATAATGAACACATTCATGAACTAATGATCCAAGATCTGCTGTGGCGACTCCAAGTGAAAACAAGGGCAGCCAAAGGGACTTAAAACTGAGTGCAGAGGTGGTGGACAAGTGGTTAGTACACTTGGTTTCAATGCAGAGGGTTCTCGGTTCAAACCCTACCCCTGCCACATTTCATGTAATGTGGAGGTGCGTCAGGAAGGGCATCCAGTGTAGAATTTGTGGCAAATCAACACGCAGATCCAAATTGGATCTGCTGTTGCAACCTTGAGTGAAAACAAGGGGAACAGCTGAAGATTTTTACTTTTTATGAATAAAGACAGTAAAATTCAATGAAAATATTCAATTGATAATTGCTAGTAAATGTTACTTGAGTTATTCTTTTAGACAAACTAATGTATGCAAGTAAAATTTACTTAAGAATTCTCCTTGTAGAATTTACTTGGAATTTCTGAGCGGAAAAACTTGCCTAGGTTTTTTCAAATAAATATCACTCCAATTTTTTTTCAGTGTATAGTAGGAGTGTTTGCAGGAAGACCAATAAGCCACATATTTTTCTTCTGTCTCTATTGGTGGCAGATGTCCAGGATATGTTAGTGTTAGTGAGTATAGTGAGATCAATTCATCATCTTTTAGAGCCCGACCGATATGGATTTTTTTTTTTCACAGTTTGATGCCAATACCGATATTAGAGAGTAACCCCATAAATATGTATATACATAAAAAGTGGCAATGGTTCCTAACATTTCATCATCAAATCCTTAAAAAATGTAACTGAGGTTTGATGTTTTACAGTCTAAACATGAACTTTATTATAAATAAATACAGTGTAACCAGCAACCATCTAACATACATCAAGCAGCTGTCATGCTGCCGATTGGCAGTCACCATGTCACATCGCCCGGCATTTGCATAGGATAGCCTTCTCGTGTATTTTGGCCCTACCTAGCTGTTGACATAGCAACCACTTGTTTCTTGTTCATGTAACTGTAAAATATCCACACTGATGGAAAATGATAGCAGATGGTCTCTTTTCCTTTGTCACTTGCAGGTAGTAATGTGACCAAAGGGTGATGAGGGTCACAGCCATGCTTGGCAGCATTGTACAACCCCTGGCAAAAAGTATGGAATCACCGGCCTCGGAGGATGTTCATTCAGGTGTTTAATTTTGTAGAAAAAAGCAGATCACAGACATGACACAAAACTAAAGTCATTTCAAATGACAACTTTCTGGCTTTACGAAACACTATAAGAAATCAGGAAAAAAAATTGTGGCAGTCAGTAACGGTTACTTTTTTTAGACCAAGCAGAGGGAAAAAAAATATGGAATCACTCAATTCTGAGGAAAACATTATGGAATCATGAAAAACAAAAGACCGCTCCAACACATCACTAGTATTTTGTTGCACCACCTCTGACTTTTATAACAGCTTGCAGTCTCTGAGGCATGGACTTAATGAGTGACAAACAGTACTCTTCATCAATCTGGCTCCAACTTTCGCTGATTGCTGTTGCCAGATCAGCTTTGCAGGTTGGAGCCTTGTCATGGACCATTTTCTTCAACTTCCACCAAACATTTTCAATTGGATTAAGATCCGGACTATTTGCAGGCCATGACATTGACCCTATGTGTCTTTTTGCAAGGAATGTTTTCACAGTTTTTGCTCTATGGCAAGATGCATTATCATCTTGAAAAATGATTTCATCATCCCCAAACATCCTTTCAATTGATGGGATAAGAAAAGTGTCCAAAATATCAACGTAAACTTGTGCATTTATTGATGATGTAATGACAGCCATCTCCCCAGTGCCTTTACCTGACATGCAACCCCATATCATCAACGACTGTGGAAATTTACATGTTCTCTTCAGGCAGTCATCTTTATAAATCTCATTGGAACGGCACCAAACAAAAGTTCCAGCATCATCACCTTACCCAATGCAGATTTGAGATTCACCACTGAATATGACTTTCATCCACTCATCCACAGTCCACGATTGCTTTTCCTTAGCCCATTGTAACCTTGTTTTTTTCTGTTTAGGTGTTAATGATGGCTTTTGTTTAGCTTTTCTGTATGTAAATCCCATTTTCTTTAGGTGGTTTCTTACAGTTCGGTCACAGACGTTGACTCCAGTTTCCTCTCAATTGTTCCTCATTTGTTTTGTTGTGCATTTTCGATTTTTGAGACATATTGCTTTAAGTTTTCTGTCTTGACGCTTTGATGTCTTCCTTGGTCTACCAGTATGTTTGCCTTTAACAACCTTCCCATGTTGTTTGTATTTGGTCCAGAGTTTAAACACAGCTGACTGTGAACAACCAACATCTTTTGCAACATTGCGTGATAATTTACCCTCTTTTAAGAGTTTGATAATCCTCTCCTTTGTTTCAATTGACATCTCTCATGTTGGAGCTATGATTCATGTCAGTCCACTTGGTGTAACAGCTCTCCAAGGTGTGATCACTCCTTTTTAGATGCAGACTAATGAGCAGATCTGATTTGATGCAGGTGTTAGTTTTGGGGATGTAAATTTGCAGGGTGATTCCATAATTTATTCCTCAGAATTGAGTGAGTCCATATTTTTTTCCCTCTGCTTGGTCTAAAAAAGTAACCGTTACTGACTGCCACAATTTTTTTTCTTGATATCTTATAGTGTTTCTTAAAGCCAGAAAGTTGCCATTTGAAATGACTTTAGTTTTGTGTCATGTCTGTGATCTGCTTTTTTTCTACAAAATTAAACAACTGAATGAACATCCTCCGAGGCCGGTGATTCCATAATTATTGCCAGGGGTTGTAAACAATGCCATCGGAGTGCTGTATGCTGGACAAACTATGTAATGACACCATTCCTGACAGCCAAAGTGTTTCCCTGCATTGTTTAAAAGTTTTTATATTGGCAAAAATAATGAAGAAACAGTTATGTTTGTGAAAGCATCATATCGGTCAATATTATTGAGCAACCAATATATCAGTCAGCCTCATATTGACATAGGCTTTGCATTACCTCTGTAGCCCTATTGGTTGGGGAAAAAATCCTGGAAAGTGTTTTTTAGATGATATCTTCTCCAAACATTAACCATCTGTTTGAACTCACATGTGGAATACTCCTACCAAGATCTGCTCACCTGTTTCTGAATTTTTTGTGCACAGACACAGACAGAAATAATTACATTTCCCTGCCACACTGCTGTTGCACAAGGTAAAAAAAGCTTTGATGGCATCATGTGTTATCGTATTTGGATTATAGTTGCAGTTTTTGTATTTGTAGTTGCAGTATGTAATACATATTTTTCATTCAGTACCCATTATATGGGCCTTCCTATTTAAATTGTCTGTACAGACATGCAATCCTGTGTGTATTTATGACGTAAGCAGTATGTAGGCATTTGGATGATTTCTTCATCTCGGATATTGCATTTATTAATTCATGAGTAGACATTTTAAAGAGTTTAAATTAAATATGTACAGTACAAAGTATAGCTCCTCTCCCCTCAGATTTCATCATCCATCATGATGTTTTCTCCTGTGGACATCGTGATTTTAAGTTTGGATCACACGCTCACACACACAGAGTAGACAGCTGTTATGAAAACCACACTGTCGCCTTCAGCGAAACATCATCTGATTCTGAAGTGTCACTGAAATGAACTTTATCTCTTGTTCTAAAGAAAATGCCAGCTCAGCTTCACCGACTCCAAAATAGACTGCACTTCAGTTTCCCTGCATCATCAATAACCTGAAATATCAGGTCCTTGTAGCAGCTTGGAATACATCATGTGAATAAATTTGGAGTGTTGTCAATGTCACTTTAATCTTTTACAGACACCGCTGGCTGCCATTTCAGACACAGCACAGATTTGGCCTTGTTTCTCAAATAAATTATCAGAAGATGTCTTACTTCACATCATAATATAAGCACGGTGATGTTATTATGTGTGTTTTATGATGGTGCAACAGTCTGAAAAGTAACGCAGTAACTGCACATGTATTTGTCTGTGACATACTGGATTTACTTCAAAGTACTCCAAGACATAATGTTACAAATATGTGCATTTTTTAAAAGATCTTCCAGTACAAATATTGTTCAAGTGAAAGGAAAGATAAATTTGTCATATTGTATAAATTCTTGTTGACATGTTTAATCCTAAAATATAAAAGGCTCTCCTTTTCTCACAGCTACCAGTCATGTTAATTGGACTGTGCTGAGTCATTATAGTGGATCAGGTGGGCAGAAAATCAAACGTCCATGTGTCATACTAATCGGTCGTGGTTGCATCGCTTTGCAATTACATTGCATCACGGTTGCGCCGCAGCTACCAGAATTTATCGCATATGTAATACACAGTGGATCCTGTCCTTTTTGAAACTAAAGCAACTCGTGCAGACTACAGATCACTTTATTAAACACAATTACAACAAACAAAAACAGAAACCATGTAACTACAGAGACTACTTACCCAGAGTAGAAGCAAAAAAAAAAAATCAAGGAAAAGTGAATAAATCAACACGTATTCAAATGCTCTGCTCCTGCTGGGATCTGAAGCTGTGTGAGTGATGGAACAAAACCATGGCACAACCACACCTGGTTGGAACAAGGAGTAATGGAGCAAGTTCTAAATATAGCCAGATACTGTACAAGTATCTGTGTGAAGACTCAGTGTGGAACTGTTCAGCAGTTTGTTGTAGTGTTGTATTAAACAAATGCACACATCCGTCTAACCCCATGGTCACATTAGCCCAAAAAGACAGAGGCAGAGTGACCAGCTGCCATTCATTTTCAATCGGAGTGGGTGTTTTATTGCGACAAGGGACAAGTAGTCACTATGCTAAAATAGGCTAAAAGTCTATTTTATGCCAAGCAGTATGACACAGCGATAGCAGATCCCAGTGAAGGAAAAGTGATGACAGCATGATGTTTGGTTGTTCGGTTACTAAATCTGCTTTTTTTTTTTTATTTAGCAAGAAATAAAGATTTTACAATCTTTAAACGATGTTTTTGTAACCTGCTAACACTTTACTGCAACAAATTATTAAAGATATTGTTATTTCTACCTGGTTCTTTTTATGTAAAATTCTGCCCCTTACCAAAAACCAAACCATTATATTCCTCATTTTGAGTTTATTCAAGGTCACATTAGAAACCAGGCCTGGGACCCTCACAGACAGTGTCCATCTTGTGAAAGGCCCCTAAAATGAGTCATACAACACTTTTTATACCTTGTGGGTGTTAACATGGGTGTGGTTTAGTCTCATATTTCTAACGTTACTGGCTCTCACCAACAGGGGGAGATCTCCCTGTATCTGAAACTTGGACAGATGATAAAGTAAAACTTAACATATTTCTCAGAACGTCCAAACAAATAACACAAATACTTAATAGCTAACATAAAACAATTAGCACAGATATTATCTAACAATATTTTCCATCAAGCAGTCAGGTATGAAGGAAAAGCTCATAGTAACAGCGTGTTGTTTCCCCGTCCTTTATGATGTATAATTAAACATTGTGCACAGTAAAGTCAAATATCCACAAGCTAGGCACCGATGGGAACAGCCATTAAGCGACAAACTCCAACTGCTTGTTGCTCTCACGTGTAGCTGATCTGACCATTGGGTTAAACTCAGTGAATCCTGAGTGAGTCTGTCAGATCCACTGCAGACACCTGAGCGTGTTTCTTTTGTGCTATGTTGATGTTTCTGTATTCTTCACTGTATTTTCCTGCCTTATTCTCTATGTGATCTTTGGGTTATTTTGGTTCAGTTCTCAGAGGATCAGAAGCTCCTGAACATCGCCAAAGAGCTCCTCCACACAGAAGAGGCCTACGTCAAAAGACTCAACCTCCTTGACCAGGTAACATCGTGTGGTTTTGATGATTGTGACCAGGGCTGAGCTGGATTAAAACTAGTGCTGCGATTGACATGTTTGCTTTGATGGATATTCATCCTGGAAGCTCATGGTCTGAGATAAACCAGCATGCGAATATCACAGTTGGCCATAAATATGAGCTAAAATGTGTTTTGAGGCCTATTGACTACCATGTCCACAACAACCCCTGCTGGCCTCTGTCACACAGGCTTAATAAATGTTTTTTATACACACTTTTGACCAAGTTGAGCTGAGTAAAAAAAATACTATAATATGACCCAATTTAATGGCCCATAGTGTTGTTTCAAGGAATCGTTGCTCATCCATATGATCTTATGTCATTTGTATAAAATAATAGAATGATATTTTGCAGCCCCTCATGAATTTTCTGTCACAATCTTAGTGATGGGAAACATTCCTGCGAGGTAACTCTTCCTCTTTATTTAGCTGTTGTGGTAGAAGTGGTGGACAGCTGTCCAATCACAGCGTGGCTATGGTTTGTTAACTATTGAGGTCACAGAACCATATTAACCTCCTGTGTTTGTCACATGCAATGCCAGGTTTTACAGTAACAATGGTGTCCATTCAGTGGTTTGACTGGTGTGAAGGTAAAAGCTCATGGGAGTGAAACAGTGTTCCTCAAATGTCACAACACATCATAATGTCCAAATTACCCACAAAATCCAGTCATGATTTAAATGGCACAAAATCATCAAGGTTTACGCCTTTCATTTTTATCAAGATTTACAAAGTATAGGCTAACACGGTGCTCACAATGCTATGATGTAAAACTAATTATAGCAAGTATGAGTGAGAATTAGAAAAAGACAACTGAAAGCAAGTGGCGTGAGAAAATAAAGACCTGTCTGTGTAAGATCTGAGTGAGGACCAAAAGCTGCAGTGATGGTTCTCATCAGGCAGGTCATTCCAAAGTCTTGGTGCCAGACAGCGCAAAAGTTCTTTATCCCTGGACAAAGTAAACTCCCATAAACAGACCTGCAATTCCAGTTATAAGTGAGACAAATTTCCATCTGGAATCTAATGGAGGAATTTGGGTTCCAGCAGGTAGAAATGATCTACCAGATTGCGGTTTTTAATGTATCAGTATGCATGGTTTGGCTCATTCGTTTGTGTCTTGAAAACAGAGTGTTGTCAGCAGCAGTATTTTTTTTTTTTTTTTTTGGAAATTTATTTGGCAGAGAGACGTATGTTTTAGTCTGCCGTCCAACTACACACAGAGCTAAAATGAGGCACCAGTCGAGTTCCTTCACGGTATTTTCACAATCACAATTAACGTGTCAAAGAAACTGAATGTGTGTGTGTGTGTGTGTGTGTGTGTGTGTGTGTGTGTGTGTGTGTGTGTGTGTGTGTGTGTGTGTGTGTGTGTGTGTGTGTGTGTGTGTGTGTGTGTGTGTGTGTGTGTGTGTGTAAAAATAAGTACTTTTCTCACTGCATTCTGAGTAATGTATTACTCAGAGATGAGAATGTCTTTTGGAAACGTATACCTGAGCTTCTTCTTTTTTGTAGGTATTTTGCACTAAGCTAACAGAAGCTGGAATCCCTCAGGACGTCATTACAGGGATCTTTTCAAACATCTCCTCCATCTACTGCTTCCACGACAAGTTCCTGCTGCCTGAGCTGAAGACGCGCATCACCGGGGAATGGTACGAACACGCAAAGGTGTTACTGTGGAGGTGCTTTGTTTCAACAGAGGTCAGTTAGGTAGTGGGGGCTAGGTTGTGTGTGTGTGTGTGTGGGGGGGGGGGGGGGGGGGGCAGTGTGTATGTGTGTGTCTGAGTGGCAGCGCGGGGGTTGTTTTGTGTTTTTTTGTTTTTTTTTTCACTGTAAGTATCTCGAGCGCTGTGCTCAGGAGAGGCACCTGATACATCGTAATCCCACAATCACTGCAGTCAATTTGCCCCAACCAGACGGACCAAAATGATGGTGCCCACAAATCAAAACATTCACATTAGTGCAGTTAAGAACAAATTATCAACAGTTAATTTGAGTAATCTCCCTTCTTTCTAAAAATGAATTCATATTTTGATGCGGATGGATATTCCTGAAATGTCCAACAGGGGGCTCAGCATGCATGATGTTTTCAGAACAATGTTCTAAACATTGGTCTTTCAAAAGTCTGGAAGTGTTTCAAAGCAGTGTTTTGAGTTAGCATTCACTCATTTGGAGTAGAGAGTAAATGTTTTTGGACCAACCCGAGTCATACGTTCTATGCAGTGTTTAATTCTGGTTTTACTTTCTTGTGCTATTGTATATTTTAGTCGATATTTAGTAGGCATCATGAGTCTTCCCGCGGTTGCTAGCTTGTTATGCGGAGTGCAGCGGTGAGCATGTGTCTCATGTTTAGGAGGCAGACAGAATACATCTTACTTCAACCGCAGCTTTTTGTACTTTTCAGTAATTCATCCAGCATCTAGTAAGTGTCAGACACATCTATGGGATGTTACAAAGGCAAAACAAAGTTGCTCTTTCTATCAATCTGGTGCATCAGCATTTATCAGATGCAATTATAGGTTATTTTAAGATAGTGAGTTACAAGATTACAGCATTTATTGTTTTGGAGTTATTACATGTACAGTTTGGCTGGGATGGACAAACTCACTCGCTCACTCACCCACTCATCTACATTTTTGCTGTCCAAGCCCTATGGTCTTACCAGAACAGGGAAAACTGCATATCTGTTCTTTTGAACACCAAGATAACGTAATAATCAGAGATCCAAGGTTTGGGGTTTTCCTCTCAGGATATCATCCAGAAGCATCACCCCTGTCAGATAAAAATGTATCGTCCATGCTTGTTTAAAGGCTTGTTAAATATAATTTTAGAAATCGACAGCTATTTGCCACGTCACTGAATAAAAACACTGACGAGGCTCTTTATTTTTGAATACATTTTTCATGTTGTAACCTGGAAATGAGATTTAAGGATTTAAGGAAAGTATTCACAGCGCTTCACTTTTTCGACATTTTGTGATGTTACAGCCTTATTTCAAAATGGATGAAATTCATTTTTTTCCTCCTACATGCAATAACCCATAATGACAATGTGAAAAAGTTTTTTTTGTCAGATTTTTGCAAATTTATATTAAGAAAACTAAGAAATCACGTGTACATAAGTATTCACAAAAATAAGCTCAGGTGCATCCTGTTTCCACTGATCATCCTTGAGAAGTTTCTACAGCTTAATTGGAGTCCACCTGGGGTAAATTTAGTTGCTTGCACATGATTTGGAATGGCACACACCTGTCTACATATAAGGTCCCACAGTTGACAGTGCATGTTAGAGCACAAACCAAGCGTGAAGTCAAAGGAATTGTCTGTAGACCTCATAGACAGGATTGTCTCGAGACACAAATCTGGGGAAGGGTACAGAAACATCTCTGCTGTTTTGAAGGTCCCAGTGAGCACAGTGGCCTCCATCAACAGTAAATGGAAGACGATCAAGATCCACCAGAACTCTTCCTACAGCTGGCCGTCCATCTAAAGTGAGCAATCGGGGGAGAAGGGCCTTAGTCAGCAGGGGTCAAAATACATTTTTATCCTACTTGCACTGGTGCTGGTAACAAAAAAATTACTTGCACCAAAAAAAAGTTATCTGTACAACCAAAAGTCAGTCTTATATCAACCTTAAAACTCCTCCTCTGATGTGTCAGACTCTTCCTCTCTGGGGAGAGTTTGAGGGGAGAGCAGCTGCAGACAGTTTTTTTTCACGTGCACGCGCGAACGAATTGTCCGTGAAGATTATTGGTGACTGGTTTATAACACAATTATGACAGAGTTTGATGGGAGAGAGAGCGAGGAACTACAGAGCCCTGGAAGTGTCATTGCAAAATGTTTTGCATGTGGAGAGAATGTGCACATGTTTTATTATATTGTGTGCTCATTTTGTTATATTGTGCAAATGTTTTATTATATTGTGCGCACATTTTATTATATTGAGCGCATATTTTAAGCATCGTTTGAGTAAAACAAGGGCACGATCTACTTAAACGTGGCCACAATTTGTAAAATGTGCACTCAGTTATTCAATATTGTCTTGACACATAAATGTTGACTATTAGCCAACAAACCAGCAGACAGTGTAATACATTTCCCCATTAGAAATGGATCTGGTCAGGGTATATCATCATGGTTTGGGCGCACAAGAGACATATAGAGAGCTCCAGCTGCCCAGCAAGGCATCATCTGGAGTTTAAGCACATTAAAAAGGATGCTGAGGGTGAAGTGTCTCCCCGTCGTGAGTATGACAGTTTAGGTCATATTATGGAGTTCATTTTGAATGAAAGAAAAACGTGCGCACGTTTTATTAATTCGAGGGCTCAATAAAGGAAAACGTGCGCATGTTTTATTAATTTGTGGGCTCAAAGGAAAACGTGTACAAATTATCATGGCCAGAAAAAAATATCACTTTAAGTGACCTCTCCTGGGTACCATATTGGAACCACAGCGGCAGCCAGTTTTGTTTTGTTTTTTCCACATGCGCGCACCGCTGGCGACATTTGTCAGCTTTCCACAACAAATAGAGCACAGCAACTTGCTCTGTGTGTGAGAGTCATAAAACGCAGGGAAGACGAAGACAACACACTGGAAATTGTTTTTTCCTTTATTTATTCCTTTATTGGTTCATTTTACTGGTGCTTATAGTTGATAAAACTTGGATAAAGTTACTTGCACCAGTGCAAGTGCAGTATAAAATTACATGCACCGCTCAAATAATATGTGCACAAACTAGCACATGCACATACTATTTCGAGCCCTGGTCAGGGAGGTGACCAAGAACCTGATGGTCACTCTGTCAGAACTCCAGCATTCCTCTGTGGAGAGAGGAGAACTTTCCAGAAGGACAATCATCTCTGCAGCAGTCCACCAATCAGGCCTGCATGGTAGAGACAGAAGCCACTCCTTAGTAAAAGGCTTACGCGTAGCCAGGGGCGGGCCTGGATGGGCCTGGACCGCCCACTTGTCATCCAGGCCCGCCCCATCCAATGAGAAGGCTGAGTCGACACTCGACAGTCACCTGTTGTTGCCTCATTGTATTCCTATGATATGGTATTGCATTAGCACTGAGTGACAATTAATACATTTTGTCAAAAAAATCTGGTTCATCTTCTGTGATTTTTATTAATTCATTTTCAGAGTACAGTGGTCCCTCGCTATAACGCGGTTCACCTTTGCGGCCTCACAGTTTCGTGGATTTTTTTAGTGCAATTTTGCATGCTTTTTTTTAACGGCGCATTGTGTTCTGCGTCCTTATCAGGCGGGCCAGTCGCGGCACCGGTCGGCATCACGGTGATTGCTCTCACTGCCTCCGATGCGCTTTCTGTGGGCTCGGTAAAAGCAGCAGCGGGCCAATCACACCGCCGCCCTCCTGTCTGCTGTGCGGAATTGCGCCAAATCTGGCAACAGGTCCAGAGATACACTCGCTGTTTTGATGCGGATGTTGACCGCAGTCGCAGAGCTCCGTGGCCACCGAGAGAGGACTTGGATTCTTTGCGGGTCCCGCATCCGTACCTCGGGAGGCAGTGAGCGAAGGGAGAGCACGCACATTGTGTTCTGCATGTGTCTGTTTATAATCTTCTCGCCCAGAAGAAAAAAGAGAATGTTTACACAAGAGAGAAAAGTGAGAAAATGTTAATGCCTGTTTGAGAAAAGTGTATAAAGTGTGTAGTGAGGGGTTTTACAGCCTCAAAACATCTATAATAATTGCAAAAAATAGCGCTGACTACTTTGTGGATTTTGCTTATTGCGGGTTATTTTTAGAACGTAACTCCCGCAATAAACGAGGGAGCACATTTTTCCTCAAATAAATAGTCTTCTACGGGCCCTCATCACAATGCCAGTAACAACATGCACCGTCGAACGGCTGTTTTCTACTGTTAAATGGATAAAAACATCCACCAGAACATCCACGTTGACTCACAGACTGAATGCACTCTCCGTGCTTTCCCTTGAAAGAACTGACCGAATCGTTGGACTGTGATGACGTGATAAGAGAGTTCAACAAAACCCCCGTCGTCTCCTGCTGTAGCATTAAAAAGAATCATCAAATGTAAGTGTGAGACCATTAATTACTTTTTTCTTCTAAATAGGCCTAATTCTTAATATTATATTGCAACTGCCACGAATCATGTTGGTGTCCGTTCTGATGGTTTTTAATTTGGCCGCTGAGCCATGGTTTCCACTGTTTATCAATTTCATAATTTGGCCGCTGAGCCAACCTGTTGCAGATATATTTAGAATTTTTATTTTAAAGGACTTTACATGACTAAGCGTTGCGTTGCTGCTTACATTGTCCATGGGGTGCTTGTGTCTGACACTTTGCGTCTGTATAACTGCACACAGCATCTGTGCAGTTGGCTGAGATGTGTTCATCATTAAACTTGGAATTCATTTTTGAAACAATGCCTTATTTAAATACCTATTGACGTTTTGGGTTTAGGCCGAGCCAAGTAGGCTACCAGACTTGCACTGAATGTGTGTGTGTGTGTATGTGTGTGTGTGTGTGTGTGTGTGTGGCGCTGCACTGCAGCTTGCATTATCCATGAAGAGTACTTGTGTCTGACGTGTGGCGTCTGTGTGCTCACTTTGCCAGTGCTGTAGGCTAAGTGATAACATTGCTTGCGATGTCCAAACGAGGCATACTTTTTCAAAGTACTTTTTATAATACCTACACCTTACCTACAACCCCAAAGGTTGGGCCCGTCTGATTTTTTCTGGACCCACCCATTTTATGATTTCTGCCTACGCCCCTGGTAAAAGGCACATGGCAGCACACTTGGAGTTTACAAAAAGGCACCTGAAGGACTCTCAGACCATGAGAAACAAAATTCTCTGGTCTGATGAGACAAAGACTGAACTCTTTGACGTGAATGTCAGGCGTCATGTTAGAAGGAAGCCAGGTACCATCCCTACAGTGAAGCATGGTGGAGGGCATCATGCTGTGGGGATGTTTTTCAGTGGGAGAAACTGGGAGATTAGTCAGGATTAAGGGAATGATGAATGCAGCAACATACAGAGACATCCTTGATGAAAACCTGCTCCAGAGCGCTCTTGACCTCAGACTGGGGGACAGTTCATTTTTTGGCAGGAAAATGACCCTAAACACACAGCCAACAGGACAACTCTGTGAATGTCCTTGAGTGGCACAACCACAGCCCAGACCTGAATCTGACTGAACATCTCTGGAGAGATCTGAAAGTGTCTGTGCACCTCATCCAACCTGATGGAGCTTAAGAGGTGCTGCAAAGAGAAATGGGCACAACGGCCAAAGATAGGTGCACCAAGCATGTGGCATCGTATTCAAGAAGACTTGAGGCTGTATTTGCTGCCAAAGGTGCATCAACAAAGTATTGAGCAAAGGGCGTGAATACTTATGTACATGTGATTTCTTAGTTTTTATTTTTAATAGATTTGCAAAAATTGCAAATTGCTTTTTTCATGTTGTTAAGGTGGGGTGTTCATTTAATCCATTTTGGAATAGGCCTGTAACACAACAAAATATGGAGCAAGTGAAGCGCTGTGAATACTTTCTGGATGCACCGTATGTTGGTGCGGCTCTGGTGCTGCTTTTTTGGTCAGCTCTCACTTGCAAATGAAATCAAATCTCATCAAATCTCAATGTGGTTTTTAAATCTGGTTAAATACATAAATTGAAGATTAATACAAATAAAGATTTTAGTCCACAAACTATTGAATATAGTCATCAGTAAGATGTAATATCTCTTATGTAATGTTGATTCATCATCATATACAGAATAAGAATACCTGCCCAACAAGTCACCTGTACCCAGGCAGGCATCGATGTAGGTTTGTCTTACACACATTATTAGTGATCCACCTTGCAGATGTAGTTCTCAGAGGTAACACTGGTCACCAACAGCCTTCACAAACAATTTTCTGCCCTTATTTTATGTTATGGCCATTTTGTGTGTGTGTGTAAAAGATGCCAACTTGGCCCAGAACAGGAGGTTAACTGGGTCCTCACTTGTGTCACCCAGAACCCAAAGTTTCAGATCTGAATATGCAGGTTTTTTTAATAGTTACTTTCTGAAATTTCAAAGACCCACTTGCTGACTGACTGACTGACTCCATTAGGGACTGACTGACTCCAGGGACAACTCCAGTTTGCGCTTCAGTATTCTGTTAAATCACCTTTAGTGACACCACTGTGGTCATACACTATTCTGATTGCTTTGCTCTGTATGTAACAATTTTTTGAACATTTGTGAGATAGTTTAAGAATGTTTAATCTGATTCTGATCAAACTTGACAGGTACATTGGGCCTGTGGATGGGAAGAACTGCTTTGATTTGGTTCATATCAGACAACTATCAAGGTCAGAGTTCAAGGTCAATTTTCTGACCCCATAATGAAAATAATGAATTTTATGAAATGAGTTTGGATATTTCATTGTCATTGGACTCGACTGTTTAAAAACCCATTTTCTCCACAGTAGCTAACAGTAGCCACAGGCATGAAGACAGTCAGGGCTACTGCTGTCCAACATTTGACCCCAATGACATTGACCTTCAATCCAGTGAATGACCTCTGGCTGACCTTGCCAGGGAAATTCTTGAATCTCCCTAAGTGTGTTTCACATCAGGCCCAAATGAATTCTTTGAGGGGAATACCAGGTTTTGTGGAAAAAAAAAATGACCTGGAAGAAGTTGGACAGCAAACATGATGGACATGACGTTTGGCAAATTTAACCTCACCAGGGCAATTCTAGAACCTACCTGCATATGTGTGCCAGGTTTGTTGCAAATCAGATTGGAAAAACCTCAATTTTTACCTTTACCCTAGTGACCAACCTTTGGTAAATCCGATCTTACCTCGGTGTGTCAAGTTTGGAGGAGAATGAAAATTATAATTTTGATCTTTTCCCCACATTGACCTTGGGCAATTCTGTGGTTGACGGTTTGCCACATAATACAGTAAGCTTGGTGGAAATCAGCTAATGGACCTGACAGGAACAAATCAGCAGAATGGGAAATTCAATAGCAAATCAAATTATAGCATGATACTTAATACTTTGAAATGTGGGTGTGGCATCACTGAACACTTTTGATCAAGTTGGATCCTAATTACTTTGTCTGTTGTGTTTACTGCAGGGACTCCATCCCTCGTATTGGAGACATCCTCCAGAAACTTGCTCCATTCATGAAGATGTATGGCGAGTATGTGAAGAACTTTGACAGAGCCATGGACTTAGTCAACACATGGACGCAGAGATCGTCACAGTTCAAGAGTGTTGTTCAGAATATACAGGTGTGTTGTTTTCTTGCTTGACTGGGTGGAAATTTGTAAAGTGGTGCTTGGACCGAGGAACTATACCTTAGCGTTACTGGCATGTGTGGTTGTAGACAAGATAAATCAAAAAGTGATTGATGGATTTCTTTCAAACTTGGTGGGAACATTACACAGATAGATATTGAGAGGTGATTCAATTTTAGAGGAGTTTGATCAAAGGTCAAGGAAAACATGGACCTCTAAACACCTTTCTATACAATCAAGCAATCAAGAAGCTTAAATGGATGGTCTGAAGCATATGCAGTGAGGAAAATAAGTATTTGAACACCCTGCAATTTTGCAAGTTCTCCCACTTAGAAATCATGGAGGGGTCTGAAATTTTCATCTTAGGTGCATGTCCACTGAGAGACATAATCTAAAAAAAAAAAAATCCGGAAATCACAAGGTATGATTTTTTTTAATAATTTATTTGTATGTTACTGCTGCAAATAAGTATTTGATCACCTACCAACCAGCAAGAATTCTGGCTCACACAGACCTGTTAATTTTTCTTTAAGAAGCCCTCTTATTCTGCACTCTTTACCTGTATTAATTGCACCTGTTTGAACTTGTTACCTGTATAAAAGACACCTGTTCACACACTCAATCAATCACACTCCAACCTGTCCACCATAGCCAAGACCAAAGAGCTGTCTAAAGACACCAGGGACAAAACTGTAGACCTGCACAAGGCTGGGATGGACTACAGGACAACAGGCAAGCAGCTTGGTAGAAGACAACTGTTATGATTATTTATTAGAACGTGTAAGAAACACAAGCTGACTGTCAATCTCCCTCGGTCTGGGATTCCATGCAAGATCTCACTTTGTGGGGTAAGGATGATTCTGAGAAAGCTCAGAACTACACAGGAGGACCTGGTCAATGACCTGAAGAGAGCTGGGACCACAGTCACAAAGATTACATTAGTAACACATGATGCTGTCATGGTTTAAAATCCTGCAGGGCAGCAAGGTCCCCCTGCTCAAGCTAGCACATGTCCAGGCCTGTTTGAAGTTCACCAGTGACCATCTGGATGATCCAGAGGAGGCATGGGAGAAGCTCATGTGGTCAGATGAGACCAGAATAGAGCTTTTTGGAATCAGCTCCACTTACCATGTTTAGAGGATGAGAACAACCCCAAGAAAACCATCCCAACTGTGAACCATGGGGGTGGAAACATCATACTCTGGAAGTGCTCTTCTGCAAGGGGGACAGGACGACTGCATCGTATTGAAGGGAGGATGGATGGGATCATGTATTGTGAGATTTTGGCAAACAACCTCCTTCCCTCAGTAAGAGCATTGAAGATGGGTCATGGCTGGGTCTTCCAGCATGACAATGACCCCAAACACACAGCCAGGGCAACTAAGGAGGGGCTCCATAAGAAGCATTTCAAGGTCCTGGAGTGGCCTGGCCAGTCTCCAGACCTGAACTCAATAGAAAATTTTTGGAGGGAGCTAAAACTCCAAACCTGAAAGATTTGGAGAAGATCTGTATGGAGGAGTGGACCAAAATCCTTGCTGCAGTGTGTGCAAACCTGGTGAAAAATTACAGGAAACATTTGACCTCTGTAATTGCAAACAAAGGCTACTGTACCAAATATTAACATTGATTTTCACAGGTGTTGAAATACTTATTTGCAGCAGGAACTTACAAATAAATTATTAAAAAATCATACATTGTGATTTCTGGATTTTTTTTATTTTTTTTTTTTTTATAGTTTGTGTCTCTCACAGTGGACATGCACCTAAGATGAAAATTTCAGACCCCTCCATGATTTCTAAGTGGGAGAAGTTACAAAATCGCAGGGTGTTCAAATACTTATTTTCCTCACTGTATTAGCAGTGGTGGGCACAGCTAACCAAAAAGTTAGTTTCGATAACTTTTCAGTTAGCTTATTATATGTTATCTTTTATAAAGCTAAAGCGATAAACCACCCAAAAATTTATCAGAAGCTACAGCTAACCGGTAACTTCCAGTATTGTCTCTGGTACACTTGCAACTGCTAACAAGCTGATTTTGAGTTTTAACACCACAATCTCTTCTGGTAATATCAAATGCAACTACAGACCCAAACAATGAGTCAGCACTTCTATCTTTGAGCACCCTGCTTACTGCTGGAAGATAAGTAGTAAACGGGAGCTTCCACCAGCGAAGCAGTTGAGAGAAGCAGCAAAGCTCAATTTTCTACTCAATAACAGCATCGCCGTGAGGCCGAGGTCTTGGAAAATAAAGCAGTGCTGACTTATGGTTTGGTTTATAAATAAAATTAATACCGATAGAATAACTTCATTAATGTCAATACTGTCATTTGTACAAAGTTAAAATATAACATATATCTTTTAATGTTGAATAATGCACTAATTCTGAAGTTTTGTAAACTACAGACAGATGCCAAAGGGATTATGGGTAAAATGTGCCTCCGCTAACACTGATTGGTTGACTCATTCATTCTATGTAAACAACACGTTAATGTGAGGTGTGTGTTTGTGTTTACATATAAATGTGCTTTTCTAAAATATGCCATTTTGTATTTGTAAAAAAAAGGCATTTTCAAAAAAAAAAAAAAAGCCAAGTTGTAATTAGATAACCGTCTGATATAACCAATGTCAAAATAAATAAAACACTGCCATGATCTACTGGTGCCCAGACGCTCAGTACTTAAGATGGGCTTACACTGTGCGAGTTTTGGCCCTTTTTCAGATGATTTTTCACTCGTGCGAGAACTTTTTGGATCGCGCCGAGTTTCAGCTTAATCACATGTCCTGCATAGTGTAGTGTACATGGAGTAATGAGCTGCGTTTAACCTTTGACGACCACCTCCCGATCGGCAGTCGTATGGTCAGATGAAAATCAAACATGTTTGATATTCTGGTCGGCCATCGTGAGGGTATCCCGCTGTTGAAGCGCTACAAGTGTCCAACCTCTCGCACTGTGCATGAGCAAACACTGATGCGGAATTGGAGAGAGTATAAACAGTGATCATCTCTTTGGGAGAGCAGCTTCTGTCGTCCCCCCCCCCTTCAGCTCATGTAAAGTCTTATTTTTTTTTTTTACTTTGATGTCTCCCATTGAGAGTTTTTGTAAAAATAAGAAATGTAAATAAAGTTTGAAAAAAAAAGCTTCTGTGTACGTTTTGCTTCTGGAAACACGAGTCCAACGTGTGATTTTTGAATGTACAATGTGAGCAGTCAGATCACATCAGAGCGTCGGGCTGTATAGTGTGAGAACATAAATTCTGTGCTCTGAACTTTTACACCATGCGGTTTTGTCGTACAGTTTGAGCTGGAGCTGAGTACGATTGAAAATATCGTACAGTGTCTGCCCAGCTTTAGGACAAATACTGCCATGAACACTACTGGCCAGTAGATGGCAGTAGAGACCGTGAAAACCTGCCCCCCAAAAATTCCAGATAATCCGTGTCTACTGCTACGTTTAAGATGCGAGGAATTTAATAAACTGAATTTCAGATATCTTATATACGTATATTACTCTGGAACAAAGACGACAGACAGTGTTTGACATAAGCAGGACTCTAAATAGCAAACAGGAATCAATTGCAATGATTCCAATTGAAAATAATGGAGGAGCAACCTGAGCTTCTTCTGGCATTTTTACATAAAACAAACGCAATAACAATGTCTATAAACCCAGAGAATATATTCACAAGAGTTTTAGGCACAATATACAAAGAGTTTAATGCTGTTGTCCGTGTGGAGCCTGATCAGAGCATCTCAGATGCATTTCTTCTGTCATGAATGTACTGAGATACCCATAATGCACCTGGACACAGCATGTCCACACTAAAACCTTCAAAATTAGTGCATTACTTTAAAACTAAAACATATATCTGGTATTTTCATTTTATAAAACTTCAGACATGGCGTTAATTTAAATAACTTGTCCAAAATTAGTTTGGTTAAAATTTTAACCATAAGTTAAAACTATATGCCTCTGGATGACTTGGGTGAACTTGCCAGTGTATCAGTATGTGGTCAAAAGAAATGAGCTTTTTTCTCTTCTGTGACCAGTTCTTCTTTGCCTGCAGAGAATAGAGCGGTTTCTTTTAGAACCAGCTCTTCTCTGTTTGCAGAGGATAAAACTGCACATCTACTACAAAACATTTAACAGGTAGGTACTCAACTGATTTTAGATTTCATAAATGTTTGTAACTATTTAGCTTTGTTTACCACGTCTGCAAAAATATGTTAGCAGTCTAAAAATTATCGGAAGATAATTAGTCCGATAATGGTTTTCAGAGTTATCTGAAAAGCTAATCCGATAATGAAAACATTATCTTCGATAATTAGCAGATTAGCGGAACTGTGCCCACTACTGTATATTAGTCAGCCTTCATGATGAAGTCACACAAGGTCAAAAAACACCATTACAGAGATACATGTATATTTACTTGTACATTTATATTGTGGTGTTTTTCTGCCTCTTGACATGTAAGATAAGTGCTGGTGAACATGCTACCTAATTCACATGAGCCATTTTACTTTGATAAGTTGTACAAATGTGACACATTTATGTCTGTGTATGTTATGGTTTATGTTGAAGCCAGCTGTGAATGGACTGTTAATGATTTCACATCTTTGTGTTTTAACAGAAACAGGATGTGTGTGGGAATCTGACGCTGCAGCACCACATGCTGGAGCCAGTTCAAAGGATCCCTCGCTACGAACTTTTGCTCAAAGACTACCTGAAGAAACTCCCCAGTGACGCACTCGACCGAAAAGATGCAGAGAGTAAGATTTCTACTTCTGTTTGTTAACACTGATCTTACAGTTTAACCTCAGTCACTTGCAAACTATGACTGGGCCTATGAAACAAACATCCCAAACCCATGATGCCATCTACCACAAAAACATTCCACAATTTGTAAATAGGACTGAGCTACATGACACAAAAATATGATCAACATAAACAGAGCAGTGGCTGCCGAACTTAGCATTCTGACCTTCTTGCTCTGCATATTTCCTGCAATTATCAGAGCATGCATAAGATTAACGGAGTGTTGTCCCACACTGATGTCCTCCAACAAATCATATTTCCTCTTTACTGAGCAAAAACTTCAGTCCATCTCCTCGTTTCTAACACTTTGTGACACTTCTCTTTATAGACTGTGATTCAGTTGTGTGACTCAGGTTTGCCTGCAGCCGTTCGTGCGAGCAGCTCAAATACCCTAATACTAAAAGATAAAAAATAAAATGTTGTGGGATTAATGCTGAATGTGCGCACAATTGGCTGACTTTCAGTGAGGAATCACACCAGTTATAGGATAAAGAAAAAAGTGTATGTTCTCTAAAAGGTGCAGGAGAAGATACTGTTGAATGTCATGTGACTTACCCCCTCCAGTTCATTAACACCAGGCCCGGATCCAGACCGGTTTGGACCAATGCAGTTGCATCAGTCAGCTTTTTTTACGCATCGTTCGTCATCGGTAAAAAAAAAACTTGAATAATTCCGAATAGTGCCAAACGTGTCCCCGCGGTGAACACAGTTTTTTATTTGATCCCACAATGCACCACGCAGGTGTACACAGGAAAATTCAAACCGGATCAAACAAACATAGCGTCAGTCCAGTCGAGTCGATGATTATGGCATCCAGGAAAAAACTTGTGCAAGGAAACTTGGGCGCTTATTTCAGCAAGAAACAGTGAGTGGTTTATAAATAGTTTTCAGACAGTAGTGTGTTTGAAAGGCATTCTGTGATGACTGAAATTACATTTTCGGTGGTTTTCCGACCATACATGTCAACCTATACGGATTGTCCGAAAATTATACGTTTTTTTCCAAATTTCAGAGTCATATGGACGTACAAATGAAGTCGGATATTTAGGGTTTGGTCTGCAGCGGGTCTGTAATCAACCGTTTCTGCAGCGCGACTCCACTTTGAAGCGTGAACCATTGAAGCGATGCTTCGATCCACTAGCTCGTTGGTTCTTTGATTCGCTGCTCTTGAGAGATGGCAAGACCGCTTCTTAACCCCTCTCAAAGCCATTAAAATACCGTGAGTCACTTTTGTGTGGATTAAAGTCATTAACTGGGACTCTTGTCTTGTTGCAGTCAAGAAAAGAGAATCGTCCTCCGTTCCGTTGGCACAGCTCCAAAGGCTGCGTGGCTCTCTGCTGAGACAGAGTCCGGTCTGTGTTAATAACTTCAAAATGAATTGCCGCTTTAAATAAAATCACACCTCTTACAAACGCTGTAATACAGACAAGAAAGTACAATCGTCTAAAACGTTTTTCCTCCCAAAATGAGATATGCTGTATTTCTTTACAAATTACATCCTGACGTGCAGCACAGCAACTGCAAGAGCTCAGCTCAGATATATGGAAAGACATTCATGCCAGTAATGTCTGAAAGGAAATGCTTTTGACATAAACTACAGATTTTGTTTATTCCTATTTATGTCCAGAGATCAAGTGTTGTTTTTTAAGACATCATATTTATAAAAATAAGAAGTGTTCACTATGGTCCATGAAGTATAATAAATATATTAAAAGAAGTGTGACGGTGTATGTTGCACACGAATAAAAAAATGAAGATTATTGAATAACATGACGCGTACGATTTTTATTTTGTCACTGGGCAAAAATGCATCTGTCAGATTTTCACTCTGGATCCAGCCCTGAATACAATAACTCAAAAACAGTAAATAATATCACCTTGTAATTCACCACATTAAATGGGTGTATAATGAGGGAAAACTCAAATCATGTCAACTTTAATGAGTCAGAGGAAATCAATCAATCAATCAATCAATTTTATTTATATAGCGCCAAATCACAACAAACAGTTGCCCCAAGGCGCTTTATATTGTAAGGCAAGGCCATACAATAATTGCGTAAAAACCCCAACGGTCAAAACGACCCCCTGTGAGCAAGTACTTGGCGACAGTGGGAAGGAAAAACTCCCTTTTAACAGGAAGAAACCTCCAGCAGAACCAGGCTCAGGGAGGGGCAGTCTTCTGCTGGGACTGGTTGGGGCTGAGGGAGAGAACCAGGAAAAGGACATGCTGTGGAGGGGAGCAGAGATCAATCACTAATGATTAAATGCAGAGTGGTGCATACAGAGTAAAAAGAGAAAGAAACACTCAGTGCATCATGGGAACCCCCCAGCAGTCTAAGTCTATAGCAGCATAACTAAGGGATGGTTCAGGGTCACCTGATCCAGCCCTAACTATAAGCTTTATCAAAAAGGAAAGTTTTAAGCCTAATCTTAAAAGTAGAGAGGGTGTCTGTTTCCCTGATCCGAACTGGGAGCTGGTTCCACAGGAGAGGAGCCTGAAAGCTGAAGGCTCTGCCTCCCATTCTACTCTTACAAACCCTAGGAACTACAAGTAAGCCTGCAGTCTGAGAGCGAAGCCCTCTATTGGGGTGATATGGTACTATGAGGTCCCTAAGATAAGGTGGGACCTGATTATTCAAAACCTTATAAGTAAGAAGAAGAATTTTAAATTCTATTCTAGAATTAACAGGAAGCCAATGAAGAGAGGCCAATATGGGTGAGATATGCTCTCTCCTTCTAGTCCCCGTTAGTACTCTAGCTGCAGCATTTTGAATTAACTGAAGGCTTTTCAGGGAACTTTTAGGACAACCTGATAATAATGAATTACAGTAGTCCAGCCTAGAGGAAATAAATGCATGAATTAGTTTTTCAGCATCACTCTGAGACAAGACCTTTCTAATTTTAGAGATATTACGTAAATGCAAAAAAGCAGTCCTACATATTTGTTTAATATGCGCTTTGAATGACATATCCTGATCAAAAATGTTAAAGCAACTTTGCTTTGCCTATGTAATGTCCCATAGACATGTCTGCCACCTGCTGGATAGTAGTGCATGCTGGTTTGTTGATGGATTACAAGCAGGTGTGGTTGGCAGTGACAAGACAGACCATTTCATGCAAACACATATACAAATAAAACATAACTGCCAGGCACTACAAAGTGAAAAGATTTACTGTATGAATGTTACCAGAGGTTTCACTGAATGGAAAACAACAAAAATGCTGGATGTTACCAACGCAGTTCTGACAGGGAGAAATTACATCCTTCTAAGGCAGAGGTCTCAAACTCAATCCAGAAAGGGCCGAGAGAGTGTAGGCTTTCCTTGCAACCACCCACTCCAGCAGGTGATTTCACTGATTAACTGATTCCACCTGCTCAAAGTGAAAGAAAACCTGCACCCTCTCGGCCCTTTCTGGAATGAGTTTGAGACCTCTGTTCTAAGGCTTTGTTCTACACGGATCTGGCCAACCATCCTGAAATGAGACGGTCTGGCCACAGTGCATTAGCTTTTCCTGCCCCTTGTACCTATGGAGTTCAAAATTGTCCTTTTGAGGTCTTTTGTTTGTTTGGTTAGGTCAAAAAAAAAAAAAATTGTGCAGTGGCACTTGTGTTCTGCGTTTTCTGAGGAAAGAAGGCTGCCTTTGTTGACTGCATTCCAAGGAGCCTTCAAAGTGAGACAGCCTTGTTGCATTGTTAGGAGACATGCAGCCTTCGGAGGATGCAAGCACAGAATTGAGACGCAGCCTTTGCATGATTGTCAATGTTTATTTGGTTGTGCATGTGTGTGTGTGTGTGTGTGTGTGTGTGTGTGTGTGTGTGCGTGCATTAATTTTATGTGCATGTGTTTGCATTGCAGAGGCGCTGGAGCTCATCTCTACTGCAGCTAACCACTCCAACGCAGCAATCAGGAAAATGGTATGACTTTATCCCGCCTGCTCTCGACTTTATCCCGCCTGTCCACATATCGTGCAATAACAACTCGTTTACAAATCCCTGCACTAGATAGATAGATAGATAGATAGATAGATAGATAGATAGATAGATAGATAGATAGATAGATAGATAGATAGATAGATAGATAGATACTTTATTGATCCCAGAGGGAAATTCAAGTCACCTTACCACATCTAAACTCCATTTCACATATTGTAAAGAAGATGCTCCTATCTCCTTTTGAATGAGTGTGTGTGTGTGTGTGTGTGTGTATATATATATATGTATATTCTATTTCTACCTCTTTTCTTATGTCTTGTACTGTTACAAGTATTATTATTATTATTGCTTATCCTTGCACACGCTGTTTGATGAACATTTTCCTCTACTTGCACCCACCTTGTATGTTTTCTTAAGAGCTGACATAACATGTGAATTTCTCCTCTGTGAGATCAATAAGTTTTATCTCATCTTATCTCTGTCAACTTTATCACATGTCACTTGAGAAAACTGTTAGCGGTGCTGCTGTTCGAGCGGCGTTGCAGCTGTTGGTGTGAGTGAGCGAACAGAAGAGAATTAGTACACACAGGAAGCTGCCGTTTCCTGAGTCGAGTTTCATAGCCTGCGGAAGAACACTCGGTTACTGTTTTTTTTAAACATCCTTTAGTTTGAGTAGACAGAAAAAAATATTTGAGATTCAGTAAAGAAATATAATACCTTGCCGGCAAAATCCCACAAATTGCTCTCAGCTGGTAACAAATAGCTCCCTCTAGTGGCTTCTCCTGTCAGCTTTGCTTTAATTATTTTGCAGGAGAAGATGCACAAGCTGCTGGAGGTTTACGAACGGCTCGGAGGAGAGGAGGACATTGTTAACCCCGCCAACGAGCTCATCAAAGAAGGACATATCAAGAAGATGTCAGCAAAAAACGGCACAGCACAAGACCGATACCTCTACCTGGTGAGAGGAATAAAAAGCTTTGCGTTGTGCACCGTTCCTCATACACGGTTGTACATTCATCCTCTTTATGTGTCCGCTGTAGTTTAACAGCATGGTGCTATACTGTGTGCCTAAACTCCGATTGATGGGACAGAAGTTCAGCGTCAGAGAGAGGATCGACATCGCCAGCATGGAGGTGCAGGTTCTCCTCATCTTCCACACCAACTGAAATATATACATGTTCTTTTGGATGCAAAGCTAATATCTGGCTTGGTTTTGTTTGTTTGTTTGTTATGTAGGTGCAGGAGAATGTGAAGCAAAACCTTCCTCACACGTTCGCTATCATCGGAAAGCAGCGCTCGCTGGAGCTGCAGGCCAGGTAACGATAACTGAATCCACCTCGTCAGCTTCAGTTAGAAAATGTGACATTTCTGTGTGACACACAAATAAAAGTTTACTATCCAGTGACACTGTTGTTATTATTACGTCCGCCAAGGACATAATAAAATCATTGGTGTTTGATTATTTATTTATATACAGTGAGGCAAGTAAGTATTTGATCCACTGCCTGTGATCCAATGATCCAATGACCTGAAGAGAGCTGGGACCACAGTCACAAAGATTACATTAGTAACACATGACGCCGTCATGGTTTAAAATCTTGCAGGAGATGCAAGGTCCCCCTGCTCAAGCCAGCACATGTCCAGGCCCGTTTGAAGTTCACCAGTGACCATCTGGATGATCCAGAGGAGGCATGGGAGAAGGTCATGTGGTCAGATGAGACCAAAATAAAGCTTTCTGGTATCAACTCCACACCCACTGTGTTTGGAGGATGAGAACAACCCCAAGAACACCATCCCAACCGTGAAGCATGGGGGTGGAAACATCATTTTAGGGGGTGCTTTTCTGTAAAGGGGGCAGGACAACTGCACCGTATTGAAGGGAGCATGGATGGGGTCATGTATCTCAAGATTTGGCAGACAGCCTCCTTCACTCAGTAAGGGGCTGGGTCTTCCAGCATGGCAATGATCCCAAACACACAGCCAGGTCATCTAAAGAGGGGCTCCATAAGAAGCATTTCAAGGTCCTGGAGTGGCCTGGCCAGTCTCCAGACCTGAACTCAATAGAAAATCCTTGGAGGGAGCTGAAACTCCAAACCTGAAAGATCTGGAGAAGATCTGTATGGAGGAGTGGACCAAAACCCCTGCTGCAGTGTGCAAACTTGGTCAAGAACTACAGGAAATGTGTGACCTCTGTAACTGCAAACAAAAGCTACTGTACCAAATATGGAGGCCGGTTTTTCTGTTGTATCAAATACTTATTTGCCTCACTGTATTTGTCTGACTTTTAGCAGAATTATTTCAAAACTACTGCACGGATTTTGATAAAAATTTTCTCCATAGATAGATATTAGGCCATGGAAGACTCCATTACATTGTGGAGGTGATCTGGATCCAGATCCAGATTCTGGATCAAGATTTCACTTTATATAGGCTTTGAAGGATTACGTCAAAATTACTTCACAGATTCTCACCAAATTTGCACCACAAAGTACATATTGAAGATATGACTCATGGAAGACTCCACTGAATTTTGGAAGTGATCTAGATTGGTGGATGTCACTAATGTCCGATTGCTCTTGTGATCATGTACACATGTTTTTTTAATACAATCATCTTTGAAAATCTTTTATTTCTTTCACAGGACGGCTGAGGAGAAGGAAGACTGGATCCAGGTAATTACTATTAAAAAGGCGTGGTGACATTATCATGATGACATCACACGCAACGCTTTGTACTTGTGCATTTTGTAATTCTGTTGACACACTGATGTTGGTAAAAAACCCTGAAAACACCATTTTTTAGGAAGTCCTAGGCTTCTTAAAATGTCCAATGTGTTCTACAAGCTGAAATTGTCATCCTCCTTGTACAGAAGAGATTTGCAGTGGATTTGTTGCAATTATTCAGTGTTCTTGGGAATTTTATTGTTGAATAAAACCTCCTCATTATGGCTCATTTTACAGTGGAGTAGAGCTGATTTAAAATGTGTTACAGGTTAGGTGAGGGGTGGGGCTTATAGGGGACAGTAGTCCTTAGGACAGTTCCGCTCAAACATCATGGCAACAAGCCTAGATGGGTACAAACAAAGTAGCAAGATCACATTGATTAGCTTATTTATGATTTGCTTTAATTGTGCGATACTTTATAATAAGTCAGTTTGAACAGGAAGTAAATGTTGTCAATTTTGTGAAAAATCAAAAGGTACCAGCTTTAAGTGATTTTCATCTTCTAACACGTGCAAGAATATGTCCAAATACTGCTGTTTTGATTTCCTTTTTTGTTTTCTTCTTCCTCTCTCAGGTGATCCTGGCTACTATTGAGCGACACAAACAAAACAGCGAAACATTCAATAAAGCTTTCAACAGCTCCTTCTCGAGGGATGACGACCACCAGCCCGACTCGCCGGTCAGTCTCTTCATCACTCAGCTCTTTGATAACTCACCTAACGAGTCGGCCGCTCTCTGAATCTAGCTTATTGTACCACAAGTGAATCTGTCATCATCTGCTTTGTCTGACGGAACAAGTCTCCATCTGTGGATGTGGTAGTTTATCGTTTCTCGCATAAAGAAGCTCTCTCTTTCCACCCGTGACCGTCGCACACGTAGCGTCTGCGAGTCTTCTTCCAGAACTCTGTCATGACCTAATAGGGAAACACAGACTGTATACAGAACATTTATGGATCCACTCTGACCCACTTTCAGCTGGACTCTGGCCAAATGTAACGTGACACAAGCCTGAAGATAGCCTGGTCCTCACTGACACCTAGTGGTAAGACGTGGCACTGTAGGAGGAAGCTGCTGCTCAGTTATGGTTTTGTTTTGTTTTTTGTTCTCTTCAGGGTCTTTGGTGTAACACGTCCATAGACTCTGACAGCGAAAGACTGCATGAAAGGGTGAGATACTTTTATATTAGAAAGTAGCACTTGAAGGAGTGTTATTTTACGGTTTGTTATAAATATTTTTAAAATGTCATAGCTGTGTCTGAGAATGTTATGTGCAAAATAGCGGCAGTAGAATGAACACATCAGCATTGTGGTTTAAGGACAACCCACTGTACCACCTGATGTACGCTCACCCACACTTAGGGCTCATTATAGTTTAGTTTTGTTACACCCTTGTGCAGTTGCACAGGCAAGGGTCCTGTGCTACTGTTCTGTACTATCCATGTGGGAGCAGAATATTTTGAAGGGTTTTGAATTGATTTGGAACAAACTTGATGCAATGATTGAGGGTCAGCCAAGGATGAAGTCGCTTCATTTTGAGACACATTGGTTAGAAGTCACAGTCAGGGGCTGAGGTAAAAATAAAATAAAAAATTGGCATAATGGCTCTCTCTCTCTCTCTCTCTCTCTCTCTCTCTCTCTCTCTCTCTCTCTCTCTCTCTCTCTCTCTCTCTCTCTCTCTCTCTCTCTCTCTCTCTCTCTCTCTCTCTCTCTCTCTCTCTCTCTCTCTCTCTCTCTCTCTCTCTCTATATATATACACACACACACACACAGTTGCTGGTCATATAATTAGAATATCATGAAAAAGTTGATTTATTTCAGTAATTCCTTTGAAAAAGTGAAACTTGTATAATGTATACATTCATTACACACAGACTGATATATTTCAAATGTTTTTTTGTTTTTTTATTTTGATGATTATAACTGACAAGTAGTGAAACCCCAAATTCAGTATCTCAGAAAATTAGAATATTGTGAAAAGGTTCAATATTGAAGACACCTGGTGTCTCACTCTAATCAGCTAATTAACTCAAAACACCTGCAAAGGCCTTTAAATGGTCTCTCAGTCTAGTCCTGTAGGCTACACAATCATGGAGAAGACTGCTGACGTCTTGCCTGGGCTAAAGACAAAAAGGCTGGACTGCTGCTGAGTGGTCCAAAGTTATGTTCTCTGATGAAAGTAAATTTTGCATTTCCTTTGGAAATCAAGGTCCCAGAGTCTGGAGGAAGAGAGGAGAGGCATAGAATCCACGTTCCTTGAGGTCCAGTATAAAGGTTTCACAGTCAGTGATGGTTTGGGGTGCCACGTCATCTGCTGGTGTTGGTCCACTGTGTTTTCTGAGGTCCAAGGTCAATGCAGCCATCTACCAGGAAGTTGTAGAGCACTTCACGCTTCCTGCTGCTGACCAACTTTATGGAGATGCAGATTTCATTTTCCAACAGGACGTGGCACCTGCACACAGTGCCAAAGCTACCAGTACCTGAACGGAGGCACGAGACGTTCCATTCTGCTGAGACCATCAGTGCATGTGAGACAGCGAGCGCGGAGCAGAGAGAGAGGATTTTAACCCGAGTGAACATGTTAAAACAAAACAAGAAAACAAAACCATGGAGCTGCCTTTACTTCTCTCTGCACTTTCTCTACGCGTGCGGTTCTGATGACACCGTCCTGTTCACACCATGTGTACGTCGTATACTGAATTTATAAGATTGTGAGATGAAATAAACAGTCAAATATCCTTAAAAATGAGAACGTATAAATGAACTGAGCAAAAATTACGCATACACGGGTTAAAAATAAACCCCTGCTGTGGAGAAGCTGTGCAGTGATGTTCAGAGGCACAGATCACAAAAAGCAGGTGAGAACTGAACTTTAACAGCTGTTATTTTTCAAAGGTATTTATTTGTTCAATGTTGAGCTTAATGTAGTGTTCAAGCACAAAACATGACTGATGAGGAAAAAATGGATGACTTCATCACATTAAAATGAACTGGAGTCAGAATAAAAATGCAAGTTGCTGATTTTTGTTATTTTTAAAATTATTAAGCTGCAGTTATATGTTTTTTTCCATTTCAAAGTGAGTTACCTCTTATTTTATTCTGACTTATTTACAGTGGTGGGCACACTTACGATAATCCGATAACAGATAATTATCGAAGATAATGTTTTCAGTATCGGATTATCTTTTTAGATAACTTTAAAAATCATTATCGGACCAATTATCTTCTGATTAATTTTTATCCGATAACTTTTAAACCGATAAACAAAATAAACAAAGCTGAACAGCAACAAGCATTTTTAAAATTAGTTCAGCACCCACCTGTTAAAAGTTTGGTAACAGACACATAGTTATAACCTTTGCAAACAGAAGAGAACTGCTTGTATAAAAAGCATCTCAATCCTCTGCAAACAAAGGAAAAACAGCCCCAAAAGGAAAAAGAAAAAAAGCATTTCCTTTAACACCATACCAATATGCCTGCAATATGACCTAAGTCATCCAGAGGCATACATTTTTAACTTATGGTTCAAATTTTAACCAAACTAATTTTGGACAAGTTATTTAAAATTACTGTCATGTCTGAAGTTTCATAAAGTAAAAATATCAGATGTATGTTTTAGTTTTAAAGTAATGTGCTAATTTTTAAGGTTTTGTGAGCACATGCTCTGCCCCGCAGTGCACTTTGGGTAGGATGATGTAATCTCAGTACGTCACGACAGGACAAATGCATTTCAGACACTCTGTTTAGGCTCCACAGACAACAGCATTAAACTCTAGTGCCTAAAACTCTCCTGAATATATTCTCTGCGTTTATAGACGTTGATTTTTTAAATTGCATTTGTTAAATTCCACACATTTAAATGTGAGCAGACAGGGATTATCTAGAATTTGTTTTGAAAGCCTCTACTGCCATCTAGCATCTACTGGCCAGTAGTGTTCATGGCAGTGTCTGGGAACCAGTAGATGGCAGTGTTCTATTTATTTTGACCCCGGTTATGTCAGATGATTGTCAAATCAATTTTTTTGCTTTGCAAATGGCTTTTTTTTTTTTACAAATGAAGTTTAAAAACAAAACAACTGCAAAATAATAATAATAACATTATTACAAGACAGCTCTGCAGTGTTTGCACAGGCACAGTGCGAAGGGTTGGATGCTGCTTGTAGCTTTCAGCAGCAGGATAACCTCACGACGGCCGACCACAATAATATATCAAACAGGTTTGATTCTCATTCGACCATACGATCGGCGATCAGGAGGTGGTCGTCAGATGTTGACCGCAGCTTGATACTCCATGAACACTACACGATGCAGGACGCACGATTAACCTGAAACTTGGTCCAAAAAATTCCTGCGTGAAAAATCATCTCGCACACTGTAAAGCACATTTTACAACATCAAATGAATGTTGTAAAGAGAATGTGGAGAGAATGTGCGCAAACATGTGCACATTCTCTCCACATGCAAAAAATTTTGCGATGACACTTCCAGGGCTCTGTAAAAATGCCTGTTTTTACAAATAAAAAAATGGAATATTTTACAAAAGCACATTTAAACACCAACACATGACAGACGTCACATTAACGTGTTGGTAATGAATGACTGAACCAATCAGTGTTTAGCAGAGGCACGTTTACCCAGAATCCTTTGCGATCTGTCTCTTTGTTACAAAACATCAGAATTAGTGCATTATTCAACATTAAAAGATATATGTTATATTTTAACTTTGTACAAATGACAGAATTGACATTAATGGAGTTATTCTATCGGTATTAATGTTATTTATAAATCAACACCATAACTCAATATGACTTTATTTTTCAAGACCTCCGCATGACCGGAGCTTTGATAGAGAGCTGGCTTTACAGCTGCTCTCAGGGTGTCTCTGTGTTGGGAGGGCTGTAATAAACAAGAGCTTCCAGCAGGGGCCGAATGTTGAAAGAAAAAAGTGTGGTCTCATTCAAGGGCGTAGGTTTGGTCTCAGCTTTGGTAGGGACAATACCACACACCCCACCCGGCCCCCCTGCTCACCACCATCACCCCCTAACCCACTCATACCATTAGACGCACAAGTACAGCATAATACATAACATATGATGACATAATGCTGAATAATTTAACACTTTATTTACAATATTAAGTGTGTAGGCAAACAAACAAATAGCTTAAATAACAAAATTGCACCCAAAATCACGAATCTATTCTATAGGCCTACACCTGAGAGAACAAGACAACAAAAAAAAATACTTGTGGAGCTAACAAAAAAAAAAAAAAAAGTTTTTGCAAACAAGATGTATAATCTATTCTCTTCATCAATAATGCAGTTGTAGGTATCTGGCAACCTAATTTGCCAAAAAAAAGGGATTTCCAATGATATATATGGTGTATTACGGTAAACGTAAGCCTGTGATGTCATAACGCAGAGGAAAAACACCGAAGTTTCACACTAGTGCGCCGCTGATTCTCATTACCGTAAGTTCTCATGTAAGCCCTCACTCTGAAAAATTTCAACACTGACAGCAAGCCAAGAACCCGTGCTTTCCAACAGTGTGCTATATGTTGCATATATTACAGTAAAGTGCATTCAGTGACTTTTGAAACGAGGGAAAAGTATGAAAAAGAGCGCAAAAGTGACAGAAAAGTACATAGACAGACAGCAAACATAAATGTAGTATTTTTGAGGAAAAGGCAGGATGTTAGTGTCATTTGTGAAGGTGTGTGTGCGTGTTTGTGTGGGTGTGCAGTTTATTTTAAGTGTGGCGCACAGCATTGTTCGCAACCCCTCCCCCCCGCCCTTCTTGTTTTTCTGCACCGGAGCAGTGTTGCCAGATATGAAATATGAAACTATCGTACCAAAACCTCAAAATTATCGTATTTTGGGAGAAATTATCGTACACAAACAAAACGCATACAACGTAGCTATTTTAGCGTTTTTTTTTTTTTTAAATTTACAAAGAATTTTATGTCACATTTTTAAACAGTAATTATATTAATGGGGAAACTATGGCACAAAAAGAACGCAAATGCACAAGCAAATGCACTACCAGACTGTGAAGTAACACAAACGTGTTAATTACCAGACTAGAAAGAGTCGAATTCAACCTCGAGGTCGCTGTCGTCATCCGATGCCATGGCCACTTGTGCAGATTTTGTTGAACACAAAAAATGTTGACACCTCCATAAGGAACTTGAACTTTTTTTTATTTTTCTTGTATATCTCTTTGCTCTTGTGTTTTGTTCGTTTGTTATTGCATTTGTTGAAATACAGTTTCGAAAAAAAAAAAAAAGATGTTGGTTGGGGAATCTTCCTGTCCTGTCCTGCAGAGATTGGATGGGAACTCATTACTTTGTATGAGAGGGGGCGGGCTTTCAAATGACTGTCCCGGCAGCCCAAAGCCAGCAGCAGCCCTGTGTGTGGTGTGTCTTTGATGCCGCCTGAGTGCAACGCCTGCAAAATGATTCTTGGGTGTCAGAGAGAGATGTGTGTTTGGGCAACCAACTGAAATTATCGTACATATTTGGGTTTTTTCCCATTATTGATCGTACATCATACAGAGGGCAAAACTATCGTACAAATACGATAATTATCGTACATCTGGCAACACTGCACCGGAGCCACCCATCCTCTGCGCTCCGGGACCTCCCACTTTACAAATTAAGCACTGCCTGCCACGAGATGCGCTTTGTTTACGTCCATGTGAGAAGAACGTGAGCCAATGAAATTGCAACATGGGTAACCCTGTCATTCTGGCACGTCGAAAACACAAAACGTGACGACTAAAATTATAGTATCGAGTTCGCAAAAAAATAGTGAATGATTTTGTTATATAAACAAAAATGCTAAATATTGGTAGGGACTATTTTGCCATCCCAAAATATTGGTTGTGACTTGTCCCTATGGTCCATATGCAAACCTACGCCCCTGGTCTCATTGTTTGGGTCTCGGGGTGCCTCTGTGTTTGGAGCACTGTAGTAAACAAGAGCTTCCAGCAGGGGCAGACTGTTAAAAGAAGAAAGTGTGGTCTTATTGTTTGGGTCTGTTGTTATTTTTAGTATTATTAGAAGCTATTAAATTTGTTTTACTAGTAGTTGTAAATATGCCAGAGATAATATTGGAATTTATCTGTTATCAGTTATCTGTAACTTCCTATACATTTTTGGGTGGTTTATTGTTTTATCTTTATCGAAGATAACTTTTCAGTTATCTGATTATCTGTTATCGAAGTTAATTTTTTGGTTATCTGTGCTCACCACTGCTTATTTATACCAAAAATATGGGGAGTCAAATCTAGGGATGGGTATCGAGAACCGGTTCCTTTCGGGTATCGTTAAGAAATGATTCGATCCACCGACATCAATAAGCTTTGTGCTTAACGATTCTGTTATCGGTCCTTCAGAGTGGCCGTTGTTTTGGCGGTGTTTGTCAGGAAAATAATAATTTCTCTACAATGATTACAGACCCTGCAGCGGGTCCTTAATCAACTTTTCTTCAACGCGGCTTTGCTTTGAACCTTGAAGCAATCGAATCAGTGGTTCGCAGATTGAAGCAATGCTTCGGTCGATTGCTTAATTTATTTCTTTCTTTCGCTTAATTTTCCCCCGCTAAAACCCTAAAGAGCATACTATTATGGTCTTCTGAAACAGTTGATAGGTGTATTTTATAACTTAAAAACGGGAGCGATGCTAACGCGTTAGCATGTCTATGGCATTTTCAATGTTAAAAGTTAGCATTTAGCAATTGCAGCCATCATCACGTTCGGGTGCATTTGTTTTCAAATTGTAATATTCCTTAAATTTATTTTTGCTTATATATTAATAATCTAATGATTATTATATACAGTTTTAGAGAAAGAGACAAAAAGAACCTGAATAGAAACACAACAGAAAATATATAATAGCAACTAACAATGAACAGAAATAAATACATACAGAAATAAATGTTTCCTGTGAACACCTAGTGACTCTCACACCTCCATTTCATCCCTGTCTTATTTAAGTTTAATGACAGTTTGTTTCAGTCAAACCATATTTTCAGTTTGTTAATTTCTTCAGTGATTTCCTCCAGAACTATCTGCCAAACTAGAAAACTGCTGCATCCTAGTAAGAGCAGAATACTACTGGAATGAATCTGAATAAGGAAAGTTGTATTTTTTTTTTTCTCACTTAAATGGATGCCGCACTCACTCCAGTTTATTGTCTGGAATAGTCCCAGATTGCATTTCAGAGCTTCTAGTATTGAAACATTTTCGTGCAGGTGGTGTTTGGGGGTAATTTTGGGTTTCAGCTTTTTTTGTTTTTCACCACTTTCATCCCTGAATATGAGTTGTGATTCACTTTTGTGCGGGTTAAAGTTACTAACTGGGACTCCTGTCTCGTTGCGAGAAAGAAACGAGAATCGTCCTCCGTTCTGTTCACACAGCTCCAAACGTTGCGCGGCTCTCTGACAATTCAAGATAGAACGATAGAATCAGTCTGAATTAATAACTTCAAAGTGAAACACAGTTTTGTTTATTTTTATTTATGTCCAGAGATCAAGGATACAGTGACTAATTTCATATTTATTTACTTTAAGACTCAAGGAAATACATAGAAAACAGGTAAAGCCTACTTTTAGTACAAAATTCACGAGGTATCGATAAGGGAATCGATAAGGAATTGGATCGATAAGCAGAATCGATAATGGCATCGACATCGATAAAATCTTATCAATACCCATCCCTAGTCAAATCAGCCTGCATTGTTCTGTTCATGTTATATCAAAGTTTTCCTGCACATGCCCGTGTATTTTTTTTTTTCCTTCTTTATGAGAGTTTGGTGTTTGCATTTGGTCCACAGAGTTTTAAAACACAATAAAATGTTCACACTTTTCTTTATAGCAGTTCTGCAATTTCAGAAATACAACAGAAACAACCCCAAATCGGAAAAAGTTGGGACTATATGTAAAATGAAGATAAAAATAAAAATGTTGCACTATTCCCAGTTTCTCCACTCACAGAAGCTAAAAAGTTCTTCCAGAGTTGTGTCTTGGTGGATTCCCTCACTTGTCTCCTTCTAGCATGGACATTTAGTTTTTGAGAACTGCCTACCTGACACAGATTTACTATAAAGTACTACACTGTTTGTATTTCTGAATGATTGATGTAAATGAAGTCTAAGAAATAGTCACTGATTTGGAAATGTTCATGTTTTCACCCCCTGACGTTTCTTGGAAAATGCTGCAGGCCTTAAATTTAGGAAATTACGTATGATCCGACTCGTTGACTAATCGCAAAAATAATCATTCACTAGTCGAATATCAAAATAGTAGTTTGTGGCAGCCCTAATATGAAGTCATATGTCACCTTTATACTGACCACATGACCTTTAACCTTGAGTGTCTTGAAAGGTCAAACTCTAAATTGGTTCCATTTTGGACAGAATTGGTCTAATGTGAAAGCTACAGAGAACCATGTGTTACAGTAACATAATTACAAAAAATTAATCTGCATTAATTTTAATTAATTCATTTTTGTAACAATTAATTAATTTTTAACTAATTATTTAATCAGTTTCAACCATGTAAAGCAAGGGTGCTCAAGTTCGGTCCTCGAGAGCTACTTTCCTGATACTCTTAGTTGTCTCCCTGCTCCAACACACCTGAATCCAATGAAAGGCTCATTAAAAGCCTGCTAACGAGTCTTTCATTGGATTCAGGTGTGTTGGAGCAGGGAGCCAACTAAGAGTATCAGGAAGGTAGATCTCGAGGACCGAACTTGAGCACCCCTGATGTAAAGCATGAAAGTTGAACTGTGAGGGTCATCTTTTTTTTTTATGTGTAGGTGACACCAAAAAATGTGCACAAATAATCACTAAACATGATGAAATGTTGATATTTAAAAAAAAATCCTCAACAATAAAAGTTGATAAGTGCACAGGTGAAGGATGAACAACAGCTGTCTGAAGCCTGCACTCTATTTCAGCCCTCAGCCACGGCCATATTGTTGCTACATCATCAAGAGAACAGGACCTGCTGGTTCAAGCCCAAATCAGTTGCAAACACAGCAGAGGTCGAGGTGTTTTCGGATGATTTTTTTCTAGTGTGGAGCTTTTTTAAAGTCCAGGCTGAAGGTGACTCTGTGGAAGCAATGTAAGTGTTCTCCTGCCAATCAAAAGGCTCTGCCTGACGCATGAAATTATCCCATGATCCATAAACAAAAAAATAAAAAAATAATAATGTGGAAAATAATCAGTTTTGCCTCTGTATGAAGTGTTGAAGCCCCCTGACACCGTGCCTGTGCGCTCGTCACTATAAGTGTTCCACCTGCCATTCAGAAGGGTTCTGTCTCTCATTAAGCATTCTGACACGTATGATACCGTGCAGAACCAACCCGAACCACTCGGTGGAAACGGGGCTGTCAGTACCCAGTAAAAATCCATAAATTAATGGAGCTATTAAGATAATGGTTCTGGCGCTGATGCCACTTCCTGCTTCTTCTCCAATGTCGGGAGTCACCTGGAAGTGGCGCACAGTTCAAAATCCGAATATTTATCTCTTCAGTAAGTGCGCACCAGGAAAGCAATCATTTCAAACTGTTGTTTAATTTTTGTCTTAAATACTCAAATAAACATTATATTTGGTGTCACCTACACATTAAATATAGTCATTGTTTTGTTTAGTTTTTTTTTTTTGTACTTATGGTTTTATATTCAGTATAACCTTTTCCTTCTTTATTTAAAAGTACTCTGAAGCATTGTCAACTCTAGCAGTTCCTCAAATACTTGTTTGTTTTTTTTTGTGTTGGTGCTTACAATGTGTCTGCAGAAGAAAACACATTGTAGCGCTTCGTGCATAATATCTGTGTGCAAAATGGGTTTAAACAGACTGGATCCTAAAACTAAGAGCGTGCACCCTGCAAAGTTGCACTGATCTGATGGATGTTTGGCGGCTTGTGTTATTTTTGATAAGCCTGCTTGGAGATTTGTGACGGATCTATTCAAATTAATTACACCTGTTAAAGGAAAACTAGTTTGTCCTCATCGACTTGTCTGCTCCAACATGACTGAGGGGCTGCCATGTTGGAAGTGAAGACTGTCAACCTTTACAAAAAACAAACAAAAAAAAAACTCTTATTGTTGTTGCTGTTGTTACAGAAGAGCTCCAGGAAAAAAGATAAAGAGAAGCAGACGTGTAAAGGCTGCAATGAAAGCTTCAATTTCACAAAGCGCAAACACCACTGCAAGTGCTGCGGAGCGGTGAGCACAGAGTGAAGGAGGCGTTTGGGGGGAGGAGGATGTGCAGGAATGAAAAGATGAAACATCAGTGTTTTTTGGACAGTTAGCTGTTTCTCAATGTCGCCTCTGTTCTTCTGCAGGCCATCTGTGCAAAGTGCTCAAGAACCTTAGACATCAAAACGAGTCGAGTGTGCCCAGAGTGTTTTGAAGCCAGCCTCAGTATGGAGAACTTAAATGTTAGTGAACAGAAAAGGAAAGCGCCGCCTGAGGTGAGTCACGCACTTGGAAACAAAAAAATACACACACAACTAAACTAACAGCCAGAATAACAATATTATGTGCATGATGGTTTTGTTTGTTTGTTGCTTGATTCATGCCAGTCCAGTGTGATCTGTCTCCCAGTGTACCAGCAGTCAATATTAAGGGGCCCTTCACACGTAGTGCAAAGTTTGGATGGCGTTTGGATGAAAATGGCGAAACAGGTCGAAATTAGTGCACCAAACATCGTGCTGACGGGCAGGCATGCGTGAACCTGGCGCGAGAGTTCATGCACGCGCCGGTGTCCTTCGAGCAGGAACAGTGCCAGGTGCAGCACATGGCGCCGCTTATGTGGAAGAAATAAAAAACAGCTGGTACATGTGGAACCACATCGCGCTGCTTATGTGGAATAAATAAAAAATAATACAAACCAGCCGTTACCTTTGGGAGCACATAAAAAAACACACCACCCAGGACGTGAACTCGCGTCTTTCAAAACCTCTGATTCCCAGCCAGAGACTTTACGACTTAGCTAGGGAGCTGTTCTTTGAAAGCTGGCAGAAGCTGCCTCATATTAGGAAGGACATGGAAGTATTACAAAAATAAAAATCCCACACCATATAAAAACACCACATTTACCAAGAGAGCAATACATATATGATCCGCCTGTTCCTCTGGTGATGACCCATGGTCACAGACATACAGTCATGAAATAACATGAATGAGAAGCAGTGTGCTCTGATGTCCACTTCTACTGGTCAGGTGCGTCCAGTCAGCCACAGGCGTGTTCTGCCCAACACGTGTCTTGTGGATGGCGTGTCCACAGCACAGACACCGCGTCATGTGGAACAGAGCTCACATGGGTGACGTGTCGGTCAGATCGCCCGCTGCGTGTTGTGATCTGACGGTCCGTTTCAACCTGGGGGGCTGTCAGTGTCCGCTCCGTGCACGCGCTCGCTTTCTGCAGCTTCTCGCCACCACAGCGATATATGTTTTTATTTATGTCCACATAAATATAGCAATCAGACACATGTGCCTCAGTGGACAGTTGTTAGTCCATAACTGTCCAAACACAGTAGGTGTTGTGTAGCTGGAATGTCCAGAATGACAGATCACCACAGCTACTTCTTTCGGAAGCCATGCGTCCTGTGTGTGTTTGCAAAGTCACACTCGTGGGGAACTTAGACAATTTTGATAGCAGTACGACAGTGATTGTCTGCAGTCTGTCGTGCCAAGAGTGCAACTGGCCACACATTTTCTAAGTGCTATGCGAGTGGTGTTAGATGTTCATGTGTGTCACCTGGAATTTGGCCGGCACCTGCCACGAGAGAGAGCAGTGGGTTCGCACCACGCACACTTTGTCTTTCAGGCGCTTGTGTGTGCAAATAGTTGCAGCAACAGGTGTATGTAGCGTTGGCGACAGGGACAATATTACACAGTTGCATACGATTCCTGCGTCATGCGCACAAAGTGTGCACTTCGTCCAAATGTCACATTATGTGTGAAGGGGTCCTAACCAGCAGCCAGACCGCTGCCAGTCAAAATATAGTAGGTTCTTTGTAGTTGTTTCTTTGAATACAACAATAGTTACACCCGATGTCATCACACAGCCTCACGCAATGTTTTATGGGGTTACTGTTGTGGAATTTCTGTGATGATGTTAACATAAAATGACACAGGCGACGCAAGGAGCATTCAGGATTCAGACATATCGATGCAGAGACATTTTATTTTTGGTCAAAGCAGAAAACAGGTGCACCTAGAGAAGTTTCCAAAAGGTACTGCATGCAAAGGTACCCACAGAGCCTTCTGGCTTTCCACACAGAGAGCCATGTTAAGGACCTCTCCCATAATGGAAACAAAATCATAACACAAACATGGCCTTTGGCTAGCCTTGGCCATGATCAGATGTTTATTCATGAAATTGAAGAAACACAACATGTTATATCAACAAAGACAAATGCTAGCAGAGGATGACCCTGGCCCAGGACTTTTAGTACTTCCTGCCTTGACAGTGTGAGGCAAACATCAATCCTCTACAGATGTTAAAAGTAATAATGTATTGTTTGATCTTCAGACATATATAATTTTTACACATATACACATATTGTCATAAAAACTCTTCAATCACTCAACTAACAATTATATTTGTAATAGATTATTTGATCAAAGGCAGCACAGTCAAGGGAAAAGGTTTGTGCGTTTGCATGTTCACGTTGTGTCTGCATGGTGCTCCGGGTGCTCTGGATTCCTCCCGCTTCCAAAGACGTGGGTTAGGTGACCGTCTGTGTGTGAGTGAGTGTGAATGTGTTTGACCGTCTCTGTGTGACAGTTCTGCGATAGACTGGCGGCCTGATCAGGGTGTACCCGTCCTCTGTACTAATGACCGCTGGGATAGACTTCAGCTCCTCTGTCATCCTTAATTGGAATGAGAGAGGATAGAAAATGAATGAGTGAATTAACATGAGAACCTGAGAAAGAATTTTGGTCCCCACAGTCCCTCATCACACACTGTAAACACTGTACATTAATGTAGTGTGTGTGTGTGTGTGTGTGTGTGTGTGTGTGTGTCTAAGTACATTCTTCGCATTGAAAGATTGCATAATCCTCTTTGATGACTAATATGATAATGAGGACGACCTCATCAGAGAGCCGTCTCCGCTGACTCGGCAGTCTGGATGTTTCAGCCGCATGTCCATGTAGGACGTGCACATTATGGACAGTACAGTCTGTTCTGCTTTTACGACATGAGCTGACAGACACACTGCGCTCATGTTCTGTCCTCTGTTGCTGTTTACATTGTGTAGATTCTGGCCATCAGGTCCATATGAATTATTTCATCATGATTGTTTTGTGTAGTTTGGTGGCAGATGTCTGTTTTATCTGAAAAACAAAACAAGGAATAAGACAGTCTGGACGATCATCCAGATCTGGCCGATGTTGCACCCTAAAATAGGATGCACTGCTCAATTAAAAAAAAAAAAAAAATTTATATTGTGACAGTAATTTCAGATCAGCCACTGCTAAGACCTTCATCATCAGACTAACTCAAGTTTAGCATTTAGTTAAGCTGTTTAGTTCACTTGATTTGTGTTGTGCTCTACAAGGTCATGTTAAGTTCAACAAACTTAATTAAAAGGTTTTAATGTTATTAGGTAGCCAACTTATGTCATTTAACAGCATTGTTCTAAGCGTTAGTTCAAGTTCAAACATCTTTATTGATTCCTAAAAGGGCAATTCATCTTCACACCAAATTACGTCAGACAAAATACAGCAATTAATCCACAATTATTACTAGTTGAACATAATAATGGCACACATCAGAATTAAAACAACACATATACATTTGATATTGTTTATGTGCACTAAACATTGAAGCAGTCCGTCATCCGAATTGAGGCAAAATGAGTGTAGGCTGCAGCAGGGTCCGTCCCACGCAGCCAAGCTTGGGGGGGGGGGCAGGTGCTGTAGCCTGTGCTGCACAGCCTGCCCAAGTGGCAGAGCGGAGGCCTGGGTGGGGGTAGGGGGTAGGGTCAGAAACACAAGGGGGAGGGGGGAGAGGTGGGGGGGGGGGTCGTGCACCATGTGTGCAGATGAGTTCGTGTCAGTCTCTGTCTGTGTGTGCATAAAGTCTGGAGGAGAGGGCAGATAAGAGGGAGCCGAACACTTCACCAAGACTGTTGAAATCCTTCTGGAGGAAAAACAAGCGGGGCATCTTGACCTTGGGTAGCTGATAAGGCTGCCATGTTTGGTGTTAGGCAGAGAAGCATAGAAATTTCATGGCTCCTCGAACCATCAAGATCCAATTATGAATAATCTCCTCTGGTCTCCAACATCCTCCTTTGCAGGGCAGACAGTTGCTCTGAGATGATTTCCAACTTGCGTTTAAGTTTGCAGTCTGCCCACCTCATGAATCATGACGGACAGGTGTGGGGTTGTGGTTCTGGTAGGAGCTGTCTTGCCAGTTTTGCGGTAGGTCAGTGCAGTGCATAATCCAATCAGCAAAAACCCTCCTACCATAAAAGCAAATACGAATAAATCCTCGACATCTTCCATGGAGAGTGGTGCCAAGAACATAGCCCGCTGGATAGGTTCTGTCTGGGCACACAGGGTCCCCCAGCCCTGATTTCCTTGTTGAAAAAAATTGTGTCAGTGTTGAGAGACCAGTTCCATGGTTATTCCAGAGCTTTAATTCAATTGAAAGCTTGACTCTTAGTCTTGTCCATCCAAATTGGAAGTCCCAAAAACCAGTTTTATTTGTTATTATCTATCGTCCACCTGGTCGTTACTGTGAGTTTCTCTGTGAATTTTCAGACCTTTTGTCTGACTTAGTGCTTAGCTCAGATAAGATAATTATAGTGGGCGATTTTAACATCCACACAGATGCTGAGAATGACAGCCTCAGCACTGCATTTAATCTATTATTAGACTCTATCGGCTTTGCTCAAAAAGTAAATGAGTCCACCCACCACTTTAATCATATTTTAGATCTTGTTCTGACTTATGGTATGGAAATAGAAGACTTAACAGTATTCCCTGAAAACTCCCTTTTGTCTGATCATTTTTTAATAACATTTACATTTACCCTGATGGACTACCCTGCAGTGGGGAATAAGTTTCATTACACTAGAAGTCTTTCAGAAAGCGCTGTAACTAGGTTTAAGGATATGATTCCTTCTTTATGTTCTCTAATGTCATATACCAACACAGAGCAGAGTAGCTACCTAAACTCTGTAAGGGAGTTAGAGTATCTTGTCAATAGTTTTACATCCTCATTGAAGACAACTTTGGATGCTGTAGCTCCTCTGAAAAAGAGAGCTTTAAATCAGAAGTGTCTGACTCCGTGGTATAACTCACAAACTCGTAGCTTAAAGCAGATAACCCGTAAGTTGGAGAGGAAATGGCGTCTCACTAATTTAGAAGATCTTCACTTAGCCTGGAAAAAGAGTTTGTTGCTCTATAAGAAAGCCCTTCGTGAAGCTAGGACATCTTTCTACTCATCACTAATTGAAGAAAATAAGAACAACCCCAGGTTTCTTTTCAGCACTGTAGCCAGGCTGACAAAGAGTCAGAGCTCTATTGAGCTGAGTATTCCATTAACTTTAACTAGTAATGACTTCATGACTTTCTTTGCTAACAAAATTTTGACTATTAGAGAAAAAATTACTCATAACCATCCCAAAGATGTATCGTTATCTTTGGCTGCTTTCAGTGATGCCGGTATTTGGTTAGACTCTTTCTCTCCGATTGTTCTGTCTGAGTTATTTTCATTAGTTACTTCATCCAAACCATCAACATGCTTATTAGACCCCATTCCTGCCAGGCTGCTCAAGGAAGTCCTACCATTATTTAATGCTTCAATCTTAAATATGATCAATCTATCTTTGTTAGTTGGTTATGTACCACAGGCTTTAAGGTGGCAGTAATTAAACCATTACTTAAAAAGCCATCACTTGACCCAGCTATCTTAGCTAATTATAGGCCAATCTCCAACCTTCCTTTTCTCTCAAAGATTCTTGAGAGGGTAGTTGTAAAACAGCTAACTGATCACCTGCAGAGGAATGGTCTATTTGAAGAGTTTCAGTCAGGTTTTAGAATTCATCATAGTACAGAAACAGCATTAGTGAAGGTTACAAATGATCTTCTTATGGCTTCGGACAGTGGACTTATCTCTGTGCTTGTTCTGTTGGACCTCAGTGCTGCTTTTGATACTGTTGACCATAAAATTTTATTACAGAGATTAGAGCATGTCATAGGTATTAAAGGCATTGCGCTGCGGTGGTTTGAATCATATTTGTCTAATAGATTACAGTTTGTTCATGTAAATGGGGAATCTTCTTCACAGACTAAAGTTAATTATGGAGTTCCACAAGGTTCTGTGCTAGGACCAATTTATTCACTTTATACATGCTTCCCTTGGGCAGTATTATTAGACGGTATTGCTTAAATTTTCATTGTTACGCAGATGATACCCAGCTTTATCTATCCATGAAGCCAGAGGATACGCACCAATTAGCTAAACTGCAGGATTGTCTTACAGACATAAAGACATGGATGACCTCTAATTTCCTGCTTTTAAACTCAGATAAAACTGAAGTTATTGTACTTGGCCCCACAAATCTTAGAAGCATGGTGTCTAACCAGATCGTTACTCTGGATGGCATTTCCCTGATCTCTAGTAATACTGTGAGAAATCTTGGAGTTATTTTTGATCAGGATATGTCATTCAAAGCGCATATTAAACAAATATGTAGGACTGCCTTTTTGCATTTACGCAATATCTCTAAAATCAGAAAGGTCTTCTCTCAGAGTGATGCTGAAAAACTAATTCATGCATTTGTTTCCTCTAGGCTGGACTATTGTAATTCATTATTATCAGGTTGTCCTAAAAGTTCCCTAAAAAGCCTTCAGTTGGTTCAGAATGCTGCAGCTAGAGTACTGACGGGGACTAGCAGGAGAGAGCATATCTCACCCGTGTTGGCCTCCCTTCATTGGCTTCCTGTTAATGCTAGAATAGAATTTAAAATTCTTCTTCTTACTTATAAGGTTTTGAATAATCAGGTCCCATCTTATCTTAGGGACCTCATAGTACCATATTACCCCATTAGAGCGCTTCGCTCTCAGACTGCGGGCTTACTTGTAGTTCCTAGGGTTTGTAAGAGTAGAATGGGAGGCAGAGCCTTCAGCTTTCAGGCTCCTCTCCTGTGGAACCAGCTCCCAATTCAGATCAGGGAGACAGATACCCTCTCTACTTTTAAGATTAGGCTTAAAACTTTCCTTTTCGCTAAGGCTTATAGTTAGGGCTGGATCGGGTGACCCTGGACCATCCCTTGGTTATGTTGCTTTAGACGTAGACTGTGTTTCATAATTATTGTATGGCCTTGCCTTGCAATGTGGAGCGCCTTGGGGCAACTGTTTGTTGTGATTTGGCGCTATACAAGAAAAAAGTTGATTGATTGATAGTTCGAAAAATTCACAGTCTGGTGAAGTTGAAGGTTTGAAGGTTGGAGCAGAGAGGAGAGGAGGAATACGACCGCCCTCGCCGGAGTCCCAAGCTGGTTACCTCCATCCTACTCAGAAATGTCCATGCAAATTGTTTCCTTAATTTCATGAATTTTTTTTTATTGCTTCTTTCATTTAAGTTAGAATAAATTATGAGTTGCAGTTCCAGTTTTACGATCAAAGTGTTGATTTTAAACCCATTTTCAGCCTATGTCCGATTGTATTTCTTTTTCAACTATGAACAATTTTGTTCCAACATCATGTAACTTACTCAAATGTAAACATACAAAACTTAGATATTCTTTTAAGCTGAAAATATTATTCAAGTTAAGTTATAAAAGCCTTTTTTAAATAGAGAAGCCACAAATTTTTAGGTCAGTCACAGAAATAATCCCCCCCCCCCCCCCAAAAAAAAGAATGATCAAGGTGGACAGGACAGTGTTCACTGCTTTCTTGACATTTATCCAGTAATGGGGACCACAGCATCAAAGCTGGACCGCATTCAAAAAATACTTGAAAAATAAATTTTTCAAAAAAGCACAAACAATATTCCTAACACATATGCTTTAGTCATATCCCATGCCAGCATATAAAAACAAAGTTGATCATGTCTTTTCTACTCTCCTATTTTACTCTCCCTTTTAGATATACCTTTATATACTAGCATAGTTCCACCTTAGAATTGAAATATAATATATAAGATATACCTTACTAAATTTTCATGTATGGGACATACATGGGGCGGGGGTAAACAACAACAACAACAACAAAAAAATGTTGACATTGACATCCCCCACCACATGTGGGAGTCATTCTGTGTATGGGACAGAGCAGGAACAGCGGGGAACACCTGCCCCTCTGCAAATCTCTCCGTGTCCTACATTCTTCACATTACAGGCTCTAATATAGCAGTGAACAGCAAAAGAACTGTGCTGCCATGTGCTCATTACATTTAAATACCAGAAATACAACAAAGATGGACTTTGTTGATGGAATTATAAACTGCTTCAAATCTATTGTATTATTTAGTTTGGGATACACGTCTGATGAGTAGTGTTGGTGCACACGGTCTTCTGACAGTGAACAGATGTACACTTTTTATGTTAAATAATAGATTTATGCTGTATGTACGCTATACTAAAAACTTGTATTGGTTTTTAGAGACAGACATCTCTGACCGGTGACAACTGTTTGCTGAGCAGCCACCTGCAAGTGCAGGAAAAAGGGAAGAGCTGGACCAGAATGTGGGCCGCCATCACCAAAGCTGAGCCCCTGGTGCTCTATTTGCAAAGCAGTGGCCAAGTAAGTTTTTATTAAATACACATTATTTCCCCGTTACACCTGTTTTGTGCAACTAAAGGGAAATAAAGTTTGCATGTAGCCACATAACCTCCCGAGTCACCCGTCACCCTTCTTGCCACGTTATCCTGTGTGCTTCCTCATTTTGGAGAGGGACACCTGCACAGCTCATTAAGTCAGAGGTGCACAATCCTGTGCCAGATTGTCTGTGCACTGTCTGTTCTCTCTAGATTTTGGAAACCGAGGATTCAGTCATCCTGGATCTGACCTCAAATACAGCCACTGTCGGTGACTGAGTCCAACCGCACAACGTTACACTGTGGATGCATTTCCTTGAAATATTGGCTTTGTATGATGTATTAAATCCATTTAGAAAGTGCAGAGGAACATTTTTATGAATGGTATTTGGAAGATCTTTTTTCTTTTCGTACCATGACATGCTGCAGAGGGAAGTCACTCTGTTAAATGTTTTCATTTCTCAGACTAACGTTCCCGTCCCATCGCAGAAGGCTGTCATTCTAAAGATTAGGATTAATGGAAGTTGGATTATCATTTCCAGATAAATATAGAAAGAAAATGGGGGAAGGGAGAGATGTTTGACTGGTGGAATATATTCTTACACTTTGTGCACCATATGCATATGCACATAGGAATTGAAGACCCGCTAAAATAGTGCTTCCTCTAAATTAATGCAGAACCAAGAAAGGCAGCAGCTGTGCCTCATGTTTGACAAATGCAGATTCATTCTTTCTGCTCGTGTGTGGTCTTGATGTTTGATCAGTTCTGTACATACGTGAACTACTTTATTCTTAACTAGCACTCAGTCCTTCCACCAGGTTTAACCCGTATTGGCTCCAGGCTGTTTCAGTTACACAGTTATGAACTTCAGTTTGACCTTTCAGGGTCACTCAAGATCAGAGGTCATGTGAACAATCAAAACATGATATTTAACTTCTTATTAGCATCCCATATTAAACAATTCTTTGAAATAGCTATTCTGGATGTGAGCTATATACTGGTGTTGGGACCACTATCATGAAAATCATTAGATTAGTTTGGTATCATTGGTCTTTGACTCGTCATTAACTAATGTTGACAGTAAATTAATAATGTCAACTCTAAGGATTGAGACGTCAAACTGACTTTATGAATGATGGTATGGTGTTTGATTCCTTAGTCTTCAGCGAGAGGCTCATCTTTTGATTCCTTGTACCGTGCCATAAATTCTCTGCGTCTTTCTTTTATACTGAAATTGATCAAAATTTAAATCAACCACAGTGGAAATGTATATATTAAATTGTCTCTGTGAGTTGAGCATTTCTTAAAGTTATTTGAAACAGATTAGTTTTCTGAATGAAGAAGAACCAAGTCCTATATAGGACCTGTGGCCCAGGTGTTGCTGGTGCTCATCTCCATAGTGTGAAGCTAATGAGAGTCTGTGACTCCTCTTGGACGGGATGCCAGGTGGACACAGGTTACTTTGCCAACTGGGTGGACTGGGACAATGTCAATGAAGTGTCTTGACCAAGAATACAAATGGGGAAACTTGAGTAGGAATCAAACCCAGGTCTATGTATTGGCAGGCCAGGGATTGTTAATGATTTACCCCTAACCTGTAGAAAAATCCTGCTACCTGAATTACCCAGCTAGTTGACATGAAGGAAATTACTAGAGTATTCAGGCACTATCTAGTTGCAGTAGACTATTACAACCACTGTCATCACCCCAACCCTAACAGTCAAATATACCTTGCAGTGCAGTGGGACCCAGAGTAGTTCTCTCACCATTGTCAGCATCCTTGCACCACCCTTGGGTGCCTTAATGTTTTGCAAGGGTGCAAGCACACAGGGCACCCCCCCCCCCCTGCTAAGTTGACAATATTATGTTTGTCACAGCGCTCAGTTCAGTAAAATGTCTGATTTCACCATAAATAAAAAGAAATAAATCACAACTAGCTCACCTGTTTATGTTGTTTGTTTGTTTTTTGTCCTCCTTGTAATTTATTTTAATTTTGAGTGGGCATTTAACCAACTTTCTTCAAAAAGAGGGGGTGGGCTGATGCTCCGACAGGCGAATACAGTATATTTCTCCAAGTGGTAGGAGTTAGGTTTTATCTTGCTCTAGTCTTGTCCATAAATAAAGAATTAGCAATAAATGTCATCATCACCTATAACACCCGTGGGTACTGGCTTGTAACAGCATATGCTACTGCTCTATGCAGTTCACAAATGTTTGTGTTCAATTAAAAAAAAAATTAAGTGAAACTAAACAAGACTGCATTATTTTCGATTCCTTCGTATCTCTGTAGGAAGCCAAGGGAGCACGGGTGGTGTCTCTGCCTGGGTTTGAGGTGAGCGTAGTACCTACAAACGACAAGTCCGAGGTCAGACACGCACTCCGGCTCATTCACGGCCAGCAAGCATTGCTCTTAAGTGCCCACGATACAGAACTGCAGGCCAAGTGGGCGGACGTCCTTTCCAAAGCAGCCCGCGGGGAATCGGCCTCAGACGCTTTGACCAACCAGACTGAACACGGAAAGAGCCAGTAGAGGCCATGACAGAGACTTGCTGCCCCGTCCTCCATCCCTCGCCTGTGGACAGAGCACACATTACTTGAATTCACTTTACCTTGGCACTTTTGTTGTTGTTTTTTTTTTGTTTTTCTTTGGAAGAACCACTCAATCAGTCTTATTATGAGCACACAGCGATTATTATTTTTGATTTCTTTTTTGTTTTGTTTTAAATCTCTGCAACACACCCAAAAGCCAGGACAATGCTGCAAAACTGAGTGTGCTGAGAGGCGTGACCAGGATATCTTTTCCTCCGCATTCCTCACAGGAGATTTGAAAAGAAAAAAAAAACTATTTGTAATGAACAACAATAACAACAAAAACTGTCCTGTATGTTTTGTTTTAAGATGACGTTTCTTGTACATTATGCGACTGTGTTGTGAAGCATTAACTCCCGCATCTGTTTGTTTTGTTTGTTTATTGTATGAACATGTGTTTGAGTGGGAGTCCCATCCTGTGTTAAGTGTTTGAATGTCAGTGTAAAAAAAAAAACTCTGTCTCTTTCTCTGTCTCTCTCTCTGCTGGAGTCACAGTGGCAGTTCACTGTGTACAGTATGTGTATACAATAGTGTAATGTAAAGAAATAAAGAAAAATGACATTTTAACTTAAATAGACACAGATGTGTGAACTTGTGGCTGGCCACCTGATGCTCCCGCTGCCTCCTCCTCAGCCGCCTCCCACCATGCATCATCTCACATCCCGTCACGGCTTTTGGCCTCAAAGTCTGATCCAACACATGTGCACCTGGATTACTGTGACATGTCCAGATGAGGACATAAATATCAGAATGTGGAGCATTGGGTTTGACCTTGTGCTGCAGGTTCAATTCCTCGGTATCTCCGCTTGTATACACGCAAAATAAATCCATGTCGTCGTCTCTCAGCATAGCAACTGTTTGCTTGCTTCGTTCCTTTTGGTGATGTGATGGAAACCAAGTACTGTAACTGTAAAGCTGTTTATTCTCCTACGTGCCCTGCTCCTCTTAGCACCAGCCTTTAAGCAAAAGTAGCAAAACGTCTTCGTTGGATCTCTTGTGCATGTAAACTCACTCATATTTATGTACCATGCTATGAAATGTTAATGTCACACCCATCACCCGTTTTTTTTGTGTGTGTGTGTGTGTGTGTGTGTGTGTGTGTGTGTGTGTGTGTGTGTGTGTGTGTGTGTGTGTGATTGTTTTTTTTTTAAATCTCCAAACTCCGTTCTTGTCGTACTGTAAGTGAGCAGAGTGAGCATTGAGTGATTTAACGTGGCTTGTGCACAGTGGAAACGCAGTCAAGCATATCGTCAATAAACAGACGTGGTGCGTTCAGGGCCACGCTGTCGAAGAAATCAGCAAGTGTCAGTTTCTCTTTGAAAGTACAACCATACAAACTGTGTATTCTTGCCCAGAAACACACTGTTTGAACACAGAAGTAATACTGAAGATGTTTATTCAGAACAACCACTGATTGTGTGTTGACCACAAACACAAAATTACATAGATATATATATAAGGCTCTATCTGCCACCCGGCACATTGGGCACAGCGCAGGTGTTGTTGCTAGATTCCAACTGATTTAGTTAAGATCTTCGTGCTCAGCACCTGATCGGTAAAAAAACAAGTGTACTCTGTACCCTTGTGTGTGTTGGTCTTCAAATGAGACGGTAGCCGCAGTGCAGTACAATATTCAGATACAAGTTACAAGGGCAAGTTCATGCCACGTGCACACATTGCCGGTGTCACAGACCAAATGGTCTGCCCTGCCGCCACTGTGCATGCATCATTTCGGAGCTCAGCAACACGTCTGAGACAGAGATACTCCATGACGCTTTGAAATGACAGAGGCGCAGAGAACGCATCAGTTAGCAGCTCGATGCTCTGATCGCTTCCTCCATCTTTTATGATGAAATAATGCTGAATTTATGTGGAAATGATTGTTGTACAAAAGCTTCAGCTATCTGTCGCTGAGATAGATGATGACTGTAGTGTAGTTTGAAGCAGAAAGGATGTGATAATGAACCGCGGCTATTGACGCATGTGCAGTGAAGGCAGGGCGGACCGATTTTTAGGGGGGACCGTTCAGTCAGCAACACCGGTACATACAGGGATGCACATTATCACTGACACTGCTTCTCCTGACTCATCAAAATAAAACAGAATTAAAAACAAATTTTAAATTAAAAGACAAAGTAATAGAAAACATTAATAACGCTGTTTTGTACTTGAATCTGATTGGATAGAGAGAAGACCCAGTAGATGAGATGCTGGAGCAACAGGGCACTCAAAACTGCTTGATTTGCTCGATGCTTTGATAACTTTGCATACAGATGCATTCCCTTGCCAGAAAACCTCTCACTCCTGCCACTAGACTCTCCAATCTAAATATCAATGCATCAGGTCCCACTGAATGGTTAAGTTCATCCAAAACACACCCATGAATAATCAAGTGACTACACACAACTCTTTTGCACACTGACCTTCCTTTGTAGTCAGATACGCTAACACGCTGTTTCAATAAAATGTAGCTGGAAATGCTACAACTAAGTGGGTATCCCCTTGTCCTCCTTCTACAGCACCCGGGGTCCTCAACACTAAGGAACCTGCATGCTGGATCATGCCCAACAAAATGTGCCACATGACCAAAATATTCTCTCTATCTATATATATATATATATGTCACTGATTAGCATTTAATGAGTGATTAACATGTATGGACCACTTGTCACTGATAAAGCATCTAATCTGAGGGGGAAAGGGCTGAAAGAAAAAATGCACAATGTAGTGTGATCTTGCTGCTTGCTTTATGAATATAAAATCTCTCCTGGTGCAGTTTGAACAGGAGAAACAGAAGAATGTGTGTGTATTGTTGAAATAAAATTGTGTGTTGGAGGGGCAACAGGAGCTACTTGTGTGCTTGCCAAAAGAAAAAACAAAAACCCATAGCCACCTACTTTTGCAAATGGATAAGTGGTGGGCACAGTTAACTAAAAGGTTAGCTTTGATAACTGGCAATCAGCTAACCGAAAAGTTATCTTTTCTAACACTAAACCAATAAACTGTCTAAAAACTTATCGGAAGCTACAGATAACTGATAACTTTAAATTTTGCCTCCCATACGCTCTCAGCTACTAAGAAGCTCCATTTGAGTTTAAATACCACCAAAGCTTCTGATGGAACCAAAGACGATCACAAACCCAAACAGCCAATGAGCCAGCACTTCCATCTTGGTGCACTTTGCTCCCTACTGTAAGGGACATCATTTACCCTGACAGGATACAGAGATCTTGAAATGGAAAGCAGGTTTGAATTATGGTTTTGCTTTAAAAATAAAATTATTCCGGATAGAATAACTACATTAATGTAAACTCTTAAAATGTACAAAGTGATATATAACACATATCTGTTAATTTTAAAATAATGCACTAATTCTGAAGATTTGAACATTAACACACATGCCCAGAGGGGATTATGGGTAACTATAAGCCTCCGCTCATACTGATTGGTTGATTCATTCATTCTTTGTAAACACCAACAGAAGTGAATCAATGTAATGTGTTGGTGTTTACAAATGAATGTGCTTTTGTAAAATATGTCATTTTTTTCATTTGTATAAAAAAGAAAGAAATTTTCAAGATCCCGCTAGACAGCGCCTAAGCGCATGCGTGATGACATCACAACTCTATTCGGTTAGGGAGACGAGGTTTCTTTCAATAACAAGAACTGTCAAAAAACTTTCTTGTGTGTTGGAATTGTGTGGCGATAGGAATCACCTTTTGAAGGCTTGAATAATGATTTCAGTCACACAAAGAAATCAAATAAAAGTGAAAACATGTTTGGTGCGGTGTTATAACAGATCAATCAGTCGCTCCGTGAGGCGTCATAACCTGGAAAACCTACAGATTTTAAAATCCTGCGGTCAAAAACACGGTGATATAACCGGTCACCAGTAGATGGCAGTGTTCTATGCATTTTGATGCCCTTTATACCACACGGCCTGAATCACAATTTCGGCTTTTGGAAAAGCAACCTGGGCTTCTTCTGGTATTTTTACATAAGACAAACACAATAACAACGCCTATAAACCCAGAGAACATATTCACGAGAGTTTTAGGCACAATATACAAAGAGCTTAATGCTGTTGTCTGTGTGGAGCCTGATCAGAGCATCTCAAATGCATTTCGCCTGTTGTGAACTTTTACCCATAATGCACTGCACACTCACCATGTCCACACTAAAACCTTCAAAATTAGTGCATTACTTTAAAACATATATCTGATATTTTCACTTTCATAAAACTTCAGACGTGATGTTAATTTAAATAACTTGTCCGAAATTAGTTTGGTTAAAATTCTAACCATAAGTTAAAGCTCTGTGCCTCTGGATGACTTGGGTGCTATTGCCAGCATATTAGTATGGGGTCAAAAGAAAGCTAGAACTGTGCATCTACTATAAACACTATGTCTGCAAAAATGTTAGCAGTTGGACCAAAACTTATTGGAAGAGAATTGGTCCAATGATGGTTTTCAAAGTTATCTGAAAAGCTAATCTGATAATGAAAACATTATCTTCGATAATTAGCAGATTAGCGGAACTGTGCCCACCACTGAAATGTATAACATGACGTCCAGTCAAGGATTATGAGATGACTGTACCTATTAATTTATTGATATTTCTTTTTGGATACTGGAGATGTAGATGAATCAATCCAGCGTATGATTTTAGGCACTGTAAATAAAATATTTGATAATATACTTGAAGAACCAAACATCCTGTTTCAGTTTGGATTTCAGGGACTTTCATTCATTGCTCATTTTGCTTGGTTGGGCTCATTTGCATGTTGGCACGTGAACTTTTGTTAGTGCATTAAACTGGAACCAAACATCTGCAACCACTGAGAATACAAGCCTGTTTCAACATAAAGTTGAGCACGTAGGGCCTCTTTGTGTGTGTGGCAACACCGCCTGCTGCCAGCAAGAGGACATCACTAAAACCTCTCAGCTAGTACTCTGGTAAATTAATACAAGCTCCGCAACATGAACAACAACACAGGCAGACGTATAAAGCTCGCCCCGTTGATGCTGCCTCAGTCTTCAATAAGAAGACGGTGATCTCAGACACAGCCGTACGCGTTTAGCTTTGGTTTGTGTGCATCACAAAGGGTTCGTTTGTATATGTTCAGGCAATCTGTTTTCAATTTCAGTTTATTAATTTTATATAGCGCCAAATCAAAACGGAGTCACCTCAAGGCACTTCACACAAAACAATTCAAAAAATAAAATAAAATGAATTAAAAGATTTAAAAACCACAGTAAAAGAGTAAAAAAAAAAAAAAGTAAAAGCATTCCAGTATGCTAGCCAAATGAAAGGGAAAATAAATGCGTCTTAAGTCTGGACTTGAAAGTCTCCACAGAATCTGACTGTTTTATTGATGCATGGAGATCATTCCACAGAACAGGGGCACAGTAAGAGAAAACTCTGTGACCCACAGACTTTTTATTCACCCTAGGGACACAAAGTAGTCCTGCATCCTGCAAACGCAAAGCCCGAGCCGGTACATAAGGTTAAATCAGCTAGGTAGGGAGGTGCCAGTCCGTGAACAATTTTACAGGCTAGTAGCAGAACCTTAAAATCTGATTTCACACAGACAGGAAGCCAGTGAAGGGATGTCAAAATGGGAGTAATGTGGTCAAACCTGCTTCACAAAGACTCAAATTTAGCATACAGAAGTGAATACGAAATTGAAAAAACAGAGATGCGGATCTACAAGTAATATTTAATATAACTTGTGGTGGCAGCTCCAACTTGACAAATGGCTCTTGACTAGTCGACTACTAAAAAATAGTTGACTAGTCAGATGTTAGGTAGGCGTAGTCGACTATTACAACTAGTCATCCCATCCATAATATAAGGAGTTGTAGATAAGGTACAATTTCATTCAGTTTTTAGCCGCCTCATAACATTTGGTTTTAATCTCTTTGCAAGTTTACGCTTGATGTGCATCAACAAAAATAAGTATAAACCACAAGCATCTGCACCAAGCATGGAAATGATAAGTTGTGGTGCAGAGAGTCGACTACTGGGTGCGTCTTCCTGTCAGTGTTGTACATGGTGTACGTGTGCGGCAGCCTGACTAAAGTCTACTGCTGAAACTCATCATCTCTCAGTCTTAAAGTCAATTGTGTATTGCTGTCTTTTCCTCAGCAAATCAACATTTCCTGCAACTTATTTCCCCCTTGTAACAGAAAGTTGAACTTACCTGACATCTCAAGTTTGTGCCAGGAAGCTTTGTTATTTCTCCAAAGGGTCTTTTGTGCAAAGACCAATTTTTTAATCTACCATCTGTAATTAAATGTGATTAAAGATTTTGAAAGTCCCACAATTCCGTGTCCGCTCATGTAGAAATGATCCCTGTTGCTGTACGTATAAGCTTAATTTATCCCTGAAACAATTCGGTTTGAATGATTTTGAGCTATGTCGAGGAAGTGCATATATGAACTCCTGGTAGACTCGTCCCCAGTCTGTAACATCTCATTCATGGGAGTCAGACACAACAGACCTGTGACTCACTTGCTGTTCGATTGTCACCACCAGCATGTGCTGCATTCTGCAGGAAACAGTGGCACAGTTACACAACTGTTATCGCACTTTGGCAACAAGAACTGCAAGAACTCAAACTGATCTCATTTTAAATTACATGGTATTTGATGATGAACTGTTGCTTTTTTCTAGAGCCAAAATAATATTTCCCAAGTAATTTGTAGATCTGCCTCCTCACAGCTGACAAATGTGTGGACTCCTGGAAATGAGTTTGAGATGATTTTGTTATAAAGGCAGAGGTTTTAATTGATTTAATTTTTAGATTTAATCGCATTGTTTTGCTGAGATGGACCTGTTAACACTACATCTGGAATGCAGCATCTGCCTCGCCCCTGGACCTCTTTGTGCAGCAATCTGACTTCTCTTGTTCACACACCTGTGACTTGTTTCAAATCACTCACCTGTTTTGAGTTTTCTATCATTAGCACCAGTATATCTGCCCTGCTTGATCTTTGTTTTATCAGTTTGTTGTGTTTGTTCTGTTGGAGTAAGTGCATCATTTTTGGTTGCTGTTCTTCCCATTGTTTTTGTCTATGACCAGCTATTTTCTCTCCATCATACCTAAGCAACCACTCGCCATCTGCTGTCCGGTATTCCTCCTCTTTTGTTCATCCTATTTGCCTATTCTTTCTACTTACCAACTCTGCTGTTGACTGGTTCATCCTTTTTTTTCTGTGAGCCTCACTGCATTATTTGCCCAATGTCTGTTTATCTGTTATTTTTTTCCCATATTGTCAACAAATTAATCATCTTTACCAGCTGAACTTCTGCTGATTATGTAGTTGGATGCAATTCTGTTAAGATTGCAATATGTTTTATAATTCTGTGATTTATAGATTGGATTAGATAGAACTTTATTGATCCCTTGGGAAGACTCCCTCAGGGAAAATAAGGTTCCAGCAGCATTGTATAGCAGCACACAGGGTAAGAAGCACACAGAGTATCAAAAGTGAAAGTGTATATATATATATATATATATAAGTTTATAAATACAGAAATCACAGAAGTCAACGGATGGGAGAGGACCCGGCTCCCCCTGTGACCCTTAATTGCAGTAAGCGGGTACAGAAAATGAATGAATATCACACAAGTCCATGTTTGGAGTCCGAGGGACACCCATTTATTGTCTGTCTCATGAACAATTTTCACAATTGTTTGCACACTAAAAGTGGAGCATGAAACATAATAACTATAATCTGAACTTCATCCATCTAATCCCAAAACCAAGTCTTCAACACTAGAAGCACCATTTCTTCTCTATTTTCATTTTCTCCAATTAAAAGTCACAGGGGGCTATCCCAGTAGTCAGAGGGCAAGAGGTGGGGTACACCCTGGACAGGACACCAGCCACATACAGACGGGGCCACATACAGACGGGCAAACACAACCACACTCTCAGTCAATTTTAAAGTTTCCAATTCACCAAATCTGTATGTCTTTGGACGTGTGACCCGAAGGGAACCCACATGAAGACAAAGACAAGACGCAAACTACACAAAGAAAAGCACAGGTGGGAAACAATCCGAGGACCTTCTTGCTGTGAGGCAACAGTGCTAACCACTAATCCACTGTGCCGTCCCTTCTTCTCTACTTCCAGTTTTCAATTCTAAATCAATGGTTTTTTGAACAAAAAAACTATACACAGCTCTTCACATTAAGCACAACATCCAAAATAAAAATCTTTGGAGAGCAATGCCAAGTTTAATTTACTGACTGGTAATACGCAGTACTCACAGGTGTAAAGCTGTTAGTTGTTGATGTAGAGATCAGAGTGAGCACTATGACAAGACCTGTGTTGGAGGAAAACTGAGCTCAGTGGGGAACCAAGACCTAGAGGTCAAGGAATGAGAGGAAGAGGAACCAGAGTGAGGACAGGTAGCTGCATCGGATGAGATCACATTGACTGACAGCGTGCTCACTCGTGGATTAACTATGGGCAGAGAGTTCAGCCTAACCTGATCTGCTGCATGGGTATGTCGATCATCTGTATAATTCAGTAATGAGAAGTGGTAAGTTACTTACAATCTACAGTCAGGTCTTGGTTTTCACCTATCATTAAAAATAGACAGTATGGTACTCTATGATAAATCTGATTGAAGGAGTCAGTTCTCAAAAACTGAGAGACTGTGCAAGAAGGAGATAAGTGATGGAAGCCACCAAAACATCCATGACGACACTGGAGGTGCTGTAGGCTTCTGTTGATGTAATTGGAGGAACTGTGCGTAGTGCAGCCTTTGATTGTTGCATTACCAGTCACAGCTTCCTGTTGGCGTCACATTCACCCTATTGAGGTTACATATCCCGCAAAGTCTTGCAAAACCTTGAAGAGTCCGCTGCTCTGCGAGATGTCAGTAACACTGACAAGTGCACTGAGACGGTCTGATCAGGCTGCACTCTAACCGCTGCACGCAGACAACAGCATTAACATCGCAACATAAAACTAAAACTAAAACTCTCGTGAATATATTCTCTGGGTTTACAGACGTTGTTATTGCGTTTGTTTTATGTAAACATGCCAGAAGCTCAGGTTGTTCCTCCGTTATTTTCAATGGGAGCTGCTGTGAGCTGCGATCATTTTCCGTTCATGTTGTTCTGGGGGAAAGTGAAGTTTGCTCTTTAACGTCCTGATTATTGTCCTTTACAGCACTATTTGTCCAGTTTGTTCCAGAGTAATATATATAAAATAAAATAAAATAAATCGTTACGTTTCAGGTTTTCATGCATGCAGAGTCTTATTAACGTGATGAAAAGCATAAAAATTACATTTTAGTAGTATAATGTTCATTTGCAATTGTTGTCATGTGGATTCTCTATGTTGTTTTGACTACAGCGACTCTCTGGCGCGCAAGCAGTGGTGGGCACAGATAACCAAAAAGTTAACGTCGATAACAGATAATCAGATAACTGAAAAGTTATCTTTTATAAAGCTAAACCAATAAATCAGCCAAAAATGTATCAGAAGTTACAGATAACTGATAACTTCCATTATTATCACTTACCGAGGCGTTGCTGGGCCAGTAGCGTAGATTTACATTTACGCTACCTGGCTATACCCACCCGCAACTGCCCACAGCAGCCCGCTGTGCGTAAACTGATGACATCATAGTGCACGCGCAGCCCAAGAACTGTCCGCAGAGGAAAAGATGAAAAGGCGAGAAGTGTGTTGGTTCCAATATGGATATTCCGGATGATTTTCTCATGGATAGTACGACAATGAACAGCATCCAAAGCAGCCAGCTTGATGAGGATGCACTGCCGAATTTGGAGAGCAGCGTGCGCCAGCCGACACAACAAAAGTTAAAGTGACTTTTTATGTACGCGTTACGTGTTGTGTATTTCAGTAAGTGATGATAATGCAAATAAATAATGCATTTGTCGTGCGGTATGCATTTTCTGAGTACCTCCATCCATGCCGTGGCCTAAAATGATAGATATTCGCCCTCGTCTAACTCTGCCAAATGTCTGTCAATATCCGCTGGAAGCTCCTGTTTACTACACGGCTTCCAGCACAGAAGCAACTGAGAGGAACCACAAAGCTCAACTCTCTACTCAATAACAACACTGCCGTCAGGCCGAGGTCTTGGAAAATAAAGCAGTGCTGAGTTATGGTTTGGTGTATAAATAAAATGAATACTGATAGAATAACTCCATTAATGTCAATTCTGTCATTTGTACAAAGTTAAAATATAACATATATCTTTTGATGTTGAGTAATGCACTAATTATGAAGTTTTGTAACAAACACAGACAGATTGCAAAGGATTCTGTGTAAAATGTGCCTCGCTAACACTGATTAGTTGACTCATTCATTCCATGTAAACCTGTCGGGGTCTGACGGGGGGGTTTGGTTTTCTGCTTAGCTTTGTTCATGTATGCTTTTCCTTGTGGAAGGTGTCTGCTGTTTTTTTTTGCACTCTGTCTCTGGCCACGCCCTGTTTCTGGCTCTTTCCATGCACACCTGTCCTAGATTTCCTGATTAGGTCTCAGGAGTATATATGCTCACGGCTTGTGTCTGTTCCTCGCCAGATTGATGCGCCCTGTGCCTTCTATCCAGCTCTTGTGCCCATGTTTCCTTGTTCTGCCTGCTTTGTGTGTTCTCGACCTCCTGCCTGCCTGTTTCGACCACGATTAAGCCTGATGATTATTGTACTGCTGCTGTGTGTTCTGGACTGCCTTCCTGTTTACCGACCTCTGCTTCTCTCATTAAAACCTGTCTGCAACAAGAGCTATCCTTGTGAGCCCTGCATTTGTGTCCAGCCATTCCAGCCTGTCAGATCAATCTGGCCAACAGTGGACACAGCGGGCTCAGATCCGTTTCAGTTGGCGGTACGCCACCATAGTCAGCAGCTTGCCCACCAGGAAGACCAGCTTTCAACACTCAGTGCTGGGTTGAGCGAACTAACAAAATGCCAGGACGCGTTTATGTCGTCAGTGAGCACCCAGATGAACCAAGTACTGTCCAGGCTGGATCCTCAGGCTGTGTCGGGCGTGGCCGCAGGGAGTTCTAACGCTCTACCAGCACCGCCAGCCGCCATGTCGGCTTCTGTAACCTCCCCTGTTGTCTGTAACCAGCTGTCGCGCCCCGAACACTTTTCAGGCGAATCAGGAGATGTAAGACCATTTATCACCCAGTGTGAGCTACATTTTGAATTAATGTCTGCCATGATCGCTTACATAATCACTCACCTGTCTGGACGAGCCGCTGCCTGGGCCACAGCCGAATGGGAACGTCAGGCACCATCCTGTTCTTCCCTTTCAGCGTTCACCACAGCCCTCAAACAAGTATTCCAGCACACGGCTCCGGGACGTGAGGCGGCACGCTCCTTGATGAAGCTGA